>NC_053038.3:353111683-353418245 GCF_002575655.3 Aegilops tauschii subsp. strangulata | reverse complement strand
ACCACCAGAGCCTTTGGCAGGCGAAGACCACCTTTTGTCAGGATAGCTTGTACTAGTTGTCTCCCTTCAAAATTGGCCATGGTGGGATCCCTTCCCGCCGAACATTTGGGAAGAGGACCAGGGCCTCTATAAATAGGACTAGCCACCACCATAGGAGGCAACTCATCCTGGATTGAGATCATCCACACACACACAAGCTCATCGAGCTCAAGAACACCTCTCCTCAGGAGGCCGTTCTTCCCTTGTACTTGTTCATCCCCAGCCTACAAGGTAATCCACCACACCACACTGGAGTAGGGTATTACACCACAACGGTGGCCCGAACCAGTATAAACCCTTGTGTCTCTTGTTCTTTGGGTTCGGCGAGCTAGGCCTTGAGATCATTGCGAGAGTGAGCTAGGGAGAGAGATCTTCGTGCGCACCCTAGTGTTCAAACGTCAAGGGTTTGCCGGAACCCACAATCCGACATTTTGCGCGCCAGGTAGGGGTGCGCTGAAGCTTTCCCCTCGTCGATCCACGCTCCACCGACTCCACCTCTCCGTCGGTCCCCATGGCCGATGCCGCTCCTCCGAATGGATCGACGGACGCCCGCGATGGCGCAATGAGGCTCAGGGCCCTCACCCCCACCTTACGGCGGGTGCAGTGGCCGCCCAAGTTCAGGCCGGAGATGCCACCCTGCTATGACGGCGCGGTGGATCCGCTGGCCTTCCTGCTAGCGTATGAGGAGGCCGTTCTGGAGGCTAGGGGCGACGGCAAGGTCATGGCCAACTGGTTCCCCATGGCCCTCGCTGGCGCGCCGCACGCCTGGCTGCTCAACCTGCCAGGGTCCTCTGTGGCTTCCTGGGAGGAGCTGCGCGGCCTTTTCGTCGGACCGCCACGTCGAGCAGTTCTTCCGCCAGATCCGCGCCGCCTCTGCGCAGCAGGGAGCCCCTCCGGGATGGGCGGCTCCCAAGGCCGACCTCACCTTCGACTCAGAGGACCACCCCGCTACCACTGCTGGCTCAGGCACGCTCCCAAAGCTCTGCACGCCCACCATCTACAACGTCGCCATGACCAAGACCCTCATCGATGGTGGGGCTAGCCTCAACATGCTCTGTGTGGAAGCTTTCGGCTTGCTGCATGTGTTGCACGGCCGGCTCCGCCCCACCAAGCCGTTCTCCGAAGTCGGTGGCGGATCCACCAGCCCCCTGGGGCAGATACGCCTCCCTGTAACCTTCGGTACCCGGACAACTACTGCACCGAGCTGATCGACTTCGACATCGCCAGCATCGGCCTCCCATACAACGCCATCCTCGGGTACCCAGCCCTGGCTCAGTTCATGGTGGCGACCCATCCGGCCTACAACCTCATGAAGATGCCCGGGAGCAACGGCGTCCTCACCGTGGCGGGGGACACCAAAGAGGCTCTGACGGCTCTCAAGCTCGCCTTTGGGGCCACCGCGGCCACGCACCCGGCCGACGAAGCTGCCCCAGGAGCTAAGGGGGTCGCGCCAGCGAAAAAGAAGCAGATGTTCACTCAGGCTCAAGCCGAAACGAAGCAAGTGCCGGTCGAGGAGGATGGGTCCTCGGGAGCCACCTTCACCATAGGCGCTAACCTCAACCCGGACCAAGAGGAGGCATTGGTGAAGTGTAACGCCCACGATGCGGCTATATCTCCCACGTGTCGAGGCACGACTTAGAGGCATAACCGCATAGTGGTTTTGTCGCAAGAAGGGTCATCTTCACACAATCCCATGTAATGAACAAGAATGGGATAAAGAGTTGGCTTACAATCGCCACTTCACACAATACATAAATATAATACAAACATCATCCAAAATACAAACATATAGACCGACTACGGTCAAGATCCAAATGAAAATAAGACAACCCCAAAAGCTAGATCCCCGATCGTCCCAACTGGGCTCCACTACTGATCATCAGGAAAAGACACATAGTAACGACCACGTTCCTCGTCGAACTCCCACTTGAGATCGACCCCATCATCTGTACTGGCATCGTTGGCACCTGCAACTATTTTGGTAGAATCTGTGAGTCACGAAGACTCAGCAATCTCACACCCGTGAGATCAAGACTATTTAAGCTTATAGGAAAGGAAGGTGTAATGAGGTGGAGCTGCAGCGGCAATAAGCATATATGGTGGCTAACATACGCAAGAGAGAGCGAGAAGAGAAGCAATGGAACGGTCGTCAACTAGTAATGACCAAGAAGTGATCCTGAACTTCTACTTACGTCAAACATAACTCAGACCGTGTTCACTTCCCCGACTCCGCCGAGAAGAGACCATCACGGCTACACACGCAGTTGATGTATTTTAACTGGGTCAAGTGACAAGTTCTCTACAACCGGACATTAACAAATTCCCATCTGCCTCATAACCGCGGGCACGGCTTTCGATAGATAATACCCTGCAGGGGTGTCCCAACTTAGCCCATCATAAGCTCTCACGGTCAACGAAGGATAAACCTTCTCCCGAAAAGACCCGATCAGTCTCGGAATCCCGGTTTACAAGACATTTCGACAATGGTAAAACAAGACCAGCAAAGCCGCCCGAATGTGCCGACAAATCCCGATAGGAGCTGCACATATCTCGTTCTCAGGGCACAACGGATGAGCCAGACGTCGGGTTGGCATAGACCTTGGTTGCCCAGGGGGCGCCGGACATCGCTCGGTTTGGGCCAGCACTCGAAGGAGCACTGGTCCGGGAGTTAAAATAAAGATGACCCTCGGGCTCGCGAAAACCCGGGGGAAAAGGCTTAGGTGGCAAATGGTAAAACCAAGGTTGGGCCTTGCTGGAGGAGTTTTATTCAAGGCGAACTGTCAAGGGGGTCCCATAAATCACCCGACCGCGTAAGGAACGCAAACTCAAGGAACATAATACCGGTATGACAGAAACTAGGGCGGCAAGAGTGGAACAAAACACCAGGCATAAGGCCGAGCCTTCCACCCTTTACCAAAATATATAGATGCATTAATCAAATAAGAGATATAGTGATATCCCAACATATCCATGTTCCAACATGGAACAAACTTCAACTTCACCTGCAACTAGCAACGCTATAAGACGGGCTGAGCAAAAGCGGTAACATAGCCAAACAACGGTTTGCTAGGAAAGGATGGTTAGAGGCTGACATGGCAAAATGGGAGGCATGATATAGCAAGTGATAGGTAGCGCAGCATGGCAATAGAGCGAACAACTAGCAAAGCAAAGATAGAAGTGATTTCGAGGGGTGGTCATCTTGCCTGCAAAGTTCTCAGAGTTGTCGAAAGCTTGATCCTCGTAAGCGTACTCAACAGGTTCCTCGTTCACGAACTCGTCTCCCGGCTCTACCCAAGACAAGAACACAAGCAACGGAACCACAATCAATCACGAGAAATGCACAAGCAACATGATGCAAAACATGTATGATATGCGATGCATATGCGTGCTCCGGAAGGAAAATGATAAAAAGGCAGCAACTTGGCAAACCAAGCATGCCACTGGAAAGATGGGATGATTTCGGTCGAAATCGATACAAAGATCACCGGAAACGGATGCACGGTTTGCAAATGGCAAGCAAAACAAGAATGACACGAATCTGCGATTAACAGCATGATAGCACTTAAAATGCAACAAGCAACAATGCTACAGCACTCCAACATGGCAACAAAGCACATGGCAGTAAACTACAGGAGATGCTTGACAAAAGATGAACACTGAGCTACGGCTAGTTCACAACATATCAAGCTCAACAAGTATGGCAAAAGTGTAAAAGATAACAGGTTCACAGACTTAGTGAAATTACTGGACATGGCAGAAAACAGCATCAGGTAGCAATGTTCAGAGCATGAAATCAACATGCTACAGGAACTTAACATAGCAAAACAAGGCATGAAAGTGTTCTACTAAATGCATATGACAAAAGTCCCTTATTGACCATAAGCCAAAAAGGACCAGAAGATATGATGGCAAGCATGTAAACATAGCAAGTTTCGTTATCAGGTTTCAGACTTACAGAAAACAGAACATGGCAGAAATAATAATATGTAGGCCTCTTTGTGAGCTTGATGCACTCACTACAGAGCAATGCATGACAAACCAAGCACACCTACAGCAAGATGGCATGTTTAGGAAGCTATCCATGGCAAGAACAAAAGCATAACATGTATGGATCAACTATAACAATCTTGGAAAAAATGAATATCATCTTAAGAATCTGCCAGAAATATTTTATAGCAAAAGTAGAGCAAGATTGAGTCATGCTACGGCACTCCATAATTGCAAACAAGGGCAGGAATGGATCAAATACAACTATAGCTACAAAACATGCTTACTGAATATCTCCAAATATGCATGGATCTCTCTGTAGCATCAAGTTTACAAGGCAACAAAATAACAGCAGACAAAGACTTGGAGAAATCACCAAGTCCCTAAAATCAGAAACATTACGGAGCCTACTTTGCATGCTTGTGCTAGTCACCACAGATATCACAAAAATACATGACATCCAACCTTGGAAAGATGGCATGGCATACAACAAAACACATGTAGAGATCATGCCCATAAGATGCACAGATTAAATGATATAAAAATTACAAATCTCTAAGTTCTGATAAGAACCAGCAGATAACAGCAACTAGCCCTCTTGCAACAGATATTTGGGCATCAAGATGACCTCTAATGAACATGGTACAATTGAATAAAATGTAGAGCATCACGAGGCGAACAATTTGACATATTACACGCGCGAATCGGAGCTACATTCAAGGAGTTATGCACTGAGGAACAGGTGCACTTGCTGAGAAAATACAAAGACTTGGGAAATATGAGGGGGCTCGGGTCAACCTGCTACAGTACAGATCTGGATCGAGGCCTGCTCGAGAGCTCGGGCTCGGCCTCGCCGGCGATGGCCGGAGGAGAGGGAGGCCGCGGCCGGAGGGAGAGGAGGCGAGGGCGCCGGGGACGGGGGGGCGGCGCCCGCGGCGGCGCCGGCGAGCACGCCGGCGACCGGGAAGGCGGCGCCCGCGGCAGACCGGCGCGGTGGAGGACCGGCGAACGGCGGCGATGGCGTCGTGGAGGAGGAGAGGCGACGGCGGCGGCGGCCGGCGCGGAGGCGGGAGGCGGCGGCGGCTGGGCTCGGCGGGCCTGCGGGCCGCGGCGGTGGGAGGCCGGAGGCGTGCCACGTGACGGCGGCGGAGGAGATGGACGCGTCCGGCTACGCCCGGACGTGTCCGGCGGCGCGGAGGGACGAGGTTAGGGTTTGTACTGCATTTCGTTTCGGGAGGGGATGCTCTTTTATAGCTAGAGGGAGCTAGGAGGCTCCAAATGAGGTGCGGTTTTCGCCCACACGATCGTGATCGAACGACCTAGAGCATGGAAGAGAGTTTGGAGGGTTTTGGGCTGGATTTTAGGGGGGTTTTGCTGCAACACACAAATGGACTTTGCGGATGCCCGGTTAACCGTTGGAGTACCAAACGACCTCCAAATGGAATGAAACTTGACCGGTGGTCTCCGGGTGGTATACTAGGGCCACTTGACAAGCCTCGGTCCATTCCGAGAAAGTTTGACACCCGCACGTGAAAGAAAACAAGAGGGGTGCACCAGAGGAGATAGGAGCGCCGGATTGCAAAACGGACAACGGGGAAAATGCTCGAATGCATGAGACGAACACGTATGCAAATGCAATGCACATGATGACATGATATGAAAAGCATGACATGGACAAAAAGCAAAACGACAAACAAAACCCGACCACGGAGGGAAATATCATAACACATAGCCGAAAATGGCAAGAGTCGGAGTTACAATTATGGCAAGTTACATCCGGGGTGTTACATGAAGTTCCTGCGTGCGCAAGGAGGTATTCGCTTGGGAGCTCAAGTAGCTGGTGGGTGTCCCAAGGGGGGTAATCAAGCACCATTGGAGGGTGTGCCCCAACATGCGCCCCGTGAAGCAGAAGGCGCGGCAACAATCCACGGAGAAGCAGTCCTTCATCGTCCAGGAGACCCGCAAGCTGCAAGCGGCAGGCGTTATCCGCGAGGTCCGGTACCCCGAGTGGGTCGCGAACCCCGTCGTCGTGCCCAAGAAAGGCGAAAAGGAACGCATGTGCGTCGACTTCACCAACCTCAACAAAGCCTGCCCTCAAAACCCGTTCCCGCTTCCGCACATCGACCAGATCGTCGAATCCACTGCTAAGTGCGACCTGCTGTGCTTCCTGGACCCTTTCTCGGGTTACCACCAGATCAACATGGCAGTGGAGGATGTCGAGAAGACAGCCTTCCTGACCCCGTGTGGAGTGTACTGCTACACCTGCATGTCGTTCGGACTGCGCAACGCTGGGGCGACCTTCCAGCAGCTGATGCACATCGCCTTGGGCCAGTAGCTCGGGAGGAACGCAGAGGCCTACGTCGACGACATTGTGGTGAAATCTCGGGAGGTGAGGACTCTCATTCAGGACCTGGAGGATACCTTCGCCATTCTGCGCCAGGTGGACTTGTGACTCAATCCGGAGAAGTGCATGTTCTGTGTCCCCTCCGGCAAGCTACTGGGCTTTCTTGTGTCGCACAGGGGGATCGAGGCCAACCCGGAGAAGGTCAAGGCGATAGAAGACATGAGCCCGCCGCAAACTCTCAAGGAAATGCAGAAGCTCACGGGCTGCGTGACCTCGCTAGGGCGCTTCATCTCCAAGCTGGGGGAGCGCGCCCTGCCGCTCTTCAAGTTGATGAAAAATAAGGGCCCGTTCGAGTGGACCCCGGAGGCCGACCTGCCGTTTCAAGACCTCAAGAGATACCTGGCCAGCCCGCCGGTGATGGTAGCGCCTGGCCCCTTTGAGCCCCTAGTGCTCTACTTGGCTGCCACGCCCCATTCAGCCAGCGCGGCATTGGTGGCCGTCCGGGAGGAGCGCCAGGCCAAGAGCATGCCGCGTAATGCCGCCCTTTCAGCCGGACCGGCACAGCACCAAGACGGCACTGCTAGAGCCACGACGATGCCCGCAGATGATCAGGCCCCGCAAGACAACGTTCACGGGCCTGTAGAGGCCCCGATGGAGAACCAAGCTCCTGAGGTCCCCCCGCCTCAGGAGGCGCCACAACCTCCGGAAGTCGCAGGCTCCATCGACGCTCCCGCCCTTATCGAGCACCCGGTGTACTTCGTCAGCACGGTGTTACGGGACGCAAGGGCACGATACCCCATGCCTCAGAAGCTTTTACTCACACTCCTAGTGGCCTCGCGCGAGCTGCGTCAGCCTACCTACTGGAGAGGGTGCTCCGGAGCCCCAACGCTACGGGAAGAGTCGCCGAGTGGAACATCGAACTGCAGGAATTTCAGCTGGAGTTCAGCACAACCAGGGTCATCAAGGGAGCCGCCCTCGCTGACTTCGTGGCAGAATGGACCGACGCTCCGGAGCCTGAAGTAGGTGAGAACCGATCCCTCTCGCCGGGGAGTGAAGCGCCCGACGGCTGGGTCATGTACTTCGACGGCGCCTTCGCACTTCAAGGCGCGGGGGCTGGAGCCGTACTCATCTCGCCCACCCAGGACAAGCTATACTACGCCGTGCAGCTCTGATTTCAGGGCGAGAAGGTCTCCAACAACATCGCGGAGTACGAGGAGTTGATCACTGGCCTCAAGGCAACGGCAGCTTTGGGAGTGAAGCGCCTGACCATCAAGGGCGACTCTCAGCTCCTCGTCAACTTCTCCAAAAAGGTGTAGGAGCCAAGGGACAAGCACATGGAGGCATACCTTGCAGAGGTACGCAAAATGGAGAAGCAATTCTTGGGCCTGGAACTACAACATGTGCTGCGCGACACTAACAAGGAAGCTGGTGAGATCCCCAAGAGGGCGTCAAGGCGTCAGCCCCAAGAGCCTGGTGTCTTCGAAGAATGACTCTTCAAGCCCTCGGCGGCCCCCTCGGCCGCGGAGCCTGCACCGCCTCAGGAGGAACTTTGTAACAACCTGATTTTTGGCCCTTTTCATTTTCTTTTTGATTTATTGGTTTTTGCTCTGTTTTTCTTTTTGGAGTGGTTCTGTGGCCTTGCCACCTAGGAAATCATCCTCATTCCCCCTCCCTAGTGGCTCATCATTCTCAAAACCTTGCCAAGATCATGTCACTCCACTCCTTGACGAAACCCTAAAATCTTTTTCTAGGGAATATTCCTTTTTTCTATTAAAGGAATAACCCTATCTGCCCTAGGTTGTGAAGCAACCTATATTTCTGTCACTCCCAAAAATCCCAATTAATTCTCATAATTTCTTTGGGTCATATGTTGCTCAAATATTTCCAAACTTTCCCGCCCTAGCCCAAGAATAATTCCCCAATAATTATTCTTCATTTCTGTCCAGTGTGGCTTTCTATGAAGGAAGTGCCACCTATCCTTTCCTGATTGCTCCCAAACCTTTTGGGCATTCTCTTATGTCCAAATCATTGCCTCATGCCAAAATTCAACTTTATTTGCCTAGCAAATCTTCCTCAACAATTTTTCAAACTTTCTGTCAGACAGAAGGCATTGTGAAGGAAGTACTGGCTAGGATTATCCAAATGAGTTGAAATTTTGCACACTTCTTAATGTTCTCATATCATGACCCTCCTCCAAGTTTCAGCTCCATCCTATCATCTATGTGAGCACAGCATCAAATCTTTGATTCTGCTAATATTTCCAGGTTGTGAAGCAAGTGCATTTTATATTGCTTCAAAAATCCTGATAAATTACCAGGTTGTGCTCCTACTCTTATAACATCTCTACACCAAATTTGGGACCATTTCATCAAGCCCATATTTCTCCAAAATTATTCCAAGTTTCTGGTCAGTAAGGATGGCTGTGAAACAAGTACCACTTTGGCTTGTCCATTTGGTATGAAATTTCTACAGCATATTCTTATGACCAAATCATGATGCCTTGCGAAATTTCTGCTCAATTTGACACTCCATGTGAGTGCACCTTCCTGATCAAGATTCTGGACCATATTTGTAGTTGCAAAGAAACTATATTAATCTTTGGTTCATTTCCCCTCAAACTTACTACGATCGTAGTCCTTCCTATCCTAATCACCCCAGACAAAATCTTTGGCTCCAAACAAGTTTCTATTGATCACCAGTGCACGGCCAAGTTTACTGCGGTAAACTTCAGACGATGATTACCATATAACCATAGCACCCCAGATCACGCCATGGCCTCATAAATGCTCCAATTTGGAAGGACTATCAGATAGACAATGTTTTCGGTGTTGTAGAGCAATGAATGCTCCTATTCACGTGGTGACTACGACGATGGCGTGCCTGTGCACGCGCCCTGTGCGCAGTGGCCACGTCCAGGGCGCCGTTTCTGCTTCGTCCGCTCCCCTCTCGTCGTCTTCGCGCGCGTGACCATGTCCCTTGTCTTCCTCTCGTCGTTGTCGTTCTCCTGGACCCCACTCCCCCTCCGTCCGCTTCCTCACCGACGCAAGCCGCCGCGCGCCCACGGGCGAACAGTGGCGGTTTGGCTCAGAGCTCGCCGTCTTCTTCCTCCCTGTGCTCCCTTGGCCGCCTCTTCCCCGTGAGCGCTCCCTCCTGTTCCCTCCCGTGGCCTAACCCCAAGCTCATGCGCGTGCACACGCGTCCGCGGCGACGAACACGCGTCCGCGGCGACGACAACACGACACACCCCTCCCCCGCCTATATAAGGCCACCCCGACCCCGTCTTGCTTCACCACTGGCCTCCTGCACCTCCTCTAGCCTCCCCTAACCACTTCCCCGAGCTCGAGCTGCCATCCACGACCACCATTGCCGCCATGGCCGCCGGCCATGCTCGGCTAAATTCACTCAACGTTGTCCCCCTCCTTGCCTTCCACCACCACCAGAGGTCTCCACCACCACCCTCGAGCCACCCCAGCACATCTCCTTCTTCTTTGGTGGCCGTTTGCCTCAAGCTCGACGGCGCCCGAAGCTCTAGTCCGCCGCGACCGAGGCCCTGCTTCGTCCCGCACTCGCCGGCACATGTGAGGAGCCCAGGGGGATGCGCCTCCCCGCGCTGGTCACTCCGGTGGCCGGGGCGCCACCTGAGGTGGACCGAGCCGCCGGAACGGCCGCGGGCGCCGAGCCTCTGCTCTGCCCCATCGGGCGAGCGAGGAGTTGAAGACGACGACCGCGCCCGACGACCCCACCTGCCCACGGGCCCCACCTGGCAGCCGCACACCCATTGACCGGCTAGGCGCTGATGTGGATTAGTGGAAACGTAATCCTTATAATATGTTTTCACTAATTGAAAGCGTAAACTGCTGCGGTTGTGGGCGGGAATGTGTTTTCACTGCACCGAAAGCATATTTCCTTGAGTGCGCGTTCTGTTCTTCCAGCCGAGGGCCTGTTTGTGATGATTTTATTATAGATAGGTCCCTAGCAAAAAAACCTTATATCTTTTTACTCCCAACTCCAAATTAGGTGAATCCAAAGCCCACTTCTTCGTCTCGTCGAGCCCGTTCTGTTGGTATCATTTTCACTATGTTTTGACATTCTGAAAATGACCATTTTGCCATTGCGCTTAATCAGCCCCCTCCGAGAGAGAACGTTTTCCGGCAATTCTGTTCGCGAGCTTCTTGCACTTCTTCCCGGTGATTTCTTCCACCCCAGGCAAGCCACACCCTCCATTTGCATGATTGCAATGCAGTGACATGGTTCTTTATTTGAACTTATTTAAAATATGGCAGTAGCTATGTATGATCTTGTTCATGGCATTTCTCGGAGTTGCATTTTGATATTGTTATTGACTTTGCTTGGAGTTCTAGGACTAATATTTTGTGAGGATGTCATGTTGCCTTTGGATTAGTAGTGGATTTTATGATTATTTTCATGGTGGTATTTGATATTATGCTTTGGAGTATTACTTTGGATGTTGTGTTGCCTTTGGATTATTAGTGGCTAGTATTATTTTCATCATGATGCTAGTTGATATTATGTTTTGGAGTATGATGTTGGAGATGATGCTTGCATGTGGAGCATAGTTGGATAGCTAGTTCTTGATATTTGAGTAGTAGTATTATCATTCTTGGATTCATCATGATAGTAGTGTTATGCTATCCTCGGAGTAGTTTGATATGACGATAGTATGTTTTGGATTATTTGTTGGATATTGCTATGACATGGATTACAGGTTGATAGATGTTATCGGAGTATCAGTTATCATTGTTATATTTGGGGATAAATTCCGTCATTAAGTTGGTCAGGTGCCACTGAAACAGGCTTTTTCCAGTGCAACCACATTTGCCTTTTATGGGAAGGCCCTAACGCGGTCTATTGTCGTGCCTCTCGCCGGTGCCTCCAACGAGGGAAGGTTATGGGCGTGCGGTACCGTGGCCTGGTAAGCACACATAACCTTGTGTGCCCGTAGTTGTTGTTAGGTGCCTTTTTGTCCCCGTATGGGACCGTTTTTGTTTTGTCACGACGGTGGTCGTTGGTGCCTTTGGTAGGCACGGGGCCACCCAGGACTGAACCCAAAAGGGGTGTTGGTCGGAGTGGCCGGGAGAGTGTCATGGCCGTAGGTCGGTTTTGTCGGAACGCCATTGGTCCACCCGAATGGGAGTGCGAGGCCTTGCGTTCTGTGGTGTGGGTAAATTGCGCTACCTCTACAGAGTGTGTGTGTTTAATCTATCGATAGATGCGTCCTCAATCATGGGCACAAGTTCGTACTAGGTCACACCATTCGATCAACACTCACATGACGGAATGACTTATAGGTGATGTATATGTTGATATTGTGAGCTGTAACAGTTTGGCAGGATGATGATGATAATGTTGGGATGATCTTGAGGATGATCATTCAAGTTTGTGATGTGGTCATGAGGTGATCATGTGGATGTTCCGTTTGTGATCCGTGGATGATCACCATTTGGTTACAAGGTAACCTGTTGAACCAAGTGTGGTTCCGTTTGTGATCCGTGAATGATCACCATTTGGTTTTGATCACGAGGTGATGAAACGGTATATTGCTTGGCCGGTTAGTCAAGAGTGAGATGGTTGTTGGAGATCTAAGATGTTGGTTTATCAGTAAGATAGTAGTTTGATACCATGCTTAGTAGTTGCTTTAGCGTAGTAGTTGTGAGCTTGCAAGTACATTCAATGTACTGACGTGGCGTGTCATGCCAGGTTGCAGGTGATGCCATGATTGCCTGATTGCTTGTCGAGGTTTCCGTTCGTGTGAACTAGATCGTGTCCCAGCTAGAGTCCCTGCGGAGTGGAGTTCACCACCTTCGTCGTTGTTCCGCTGCTAGAAGTATTCCGCTACCACGAGTTGTTCTGCTACTAGCATAGACCAAGTGTAGTATCGCAGGCGTAGTGTCGCCGTGCTGATGTGCTTCTTTGTAACATGAGACCATTGTATTATTATTCTTGTAATAAGACCTGATTTGTTCTATGTCAAGTAGTGCCATATTCCAGAGACTTCTCCTCGATCTCTGCGCTGGAATACGGGGCGTTCCGGTTTCTCTGAGCCGGGGTGCACAAACTTCCCCAGCCACCAGCCTCGGGAGCACCTGCTTGTGGCCCGACCTCAGGAGCGTGCCTACTCCTGGCGCTCGAACCTCAGGAGCGGTGCTGGACCGAAGAATTCAAGGCTTATCTAGTGCAAGGAACGCTAACGGAGAAAGAGGAGGACGCGGAGCGCGTGGCCCGGCAGGCTACGGCGTACTGCATCCAGGATGGTGAGCTATATAGGAAACGGCCGAATGATGTTTCATTGCGATGCATCTCCAGGAAGCAGGGGAGCGAGCTGCTAGCTGACATACACGACGGAGATTGCGGGCATCACTCGTCGTCACGTACCCTGGTGGGAAAGGCCTTTGCAGCGCATTCTACTGGCCCACGGCACACAACAATGTAACCCAGCTGGTAAGATCCTGCGAAGCCTGCCAGTTTCATGCCAAGCAAATCCACCAGCCGGCCCAGGGCCTCCAGACTATTCCGCTCTCGTGGCCATTCGCGGTCTAGGGGCTGGATATCAGTCCATTCCCTCGAGCACCCGGGGGCTACCGCTACTTCTACGTCGCCATCAACAAGTTCACCAAATGGGCAGAGGTGGAGGTCGTCTGCACCATCCAGGCCGGATCCGCAGTTAAGTTCATCAAGGGCCTTCTGAGACGGTTTGGGGTCCCTAACCGCATCATCACCGAAAACGGCTCGCAGTTCACTAGCAATCTCTTCAAGACATATTGTGCTAACCTTGGAACACAGATATGCTACGCCTCAGTGGCACACCCCAGGAGCAAATGGCCAGGCCGAGCGCGCCAACGCAGAGGTCTTGAGAGGTCTCAAGACCAAGACCTTCAAGAAGAAGCTCGAGGCCTGCGGTAGCGGCTGGCACGACGAGCTCCAGTCCGTGCTGTGGTCCATCCGCACCACCGCCACCAAGCCAACAGGCGAGATCCCATTCTTCCTCGTCTACGGAGCCAAAGCAGTCCTCCCTCACGAGGTCAAGCATCGCTCCACACGGGTCCTGGCGTTTGATGAGGCACGTCAGGACGCCATGCGGGGGATGGACCTCGTGCTGGGGGAGGAGCGCCGCCGTCAAGCCTCGCTTCGGGCGGCAAGGTACCAGCAGGCGCTGCGATGGTACCACTGCCACAGCGTCCGCTCCAGGACGCTCGAGCTGGGCGATCTCGTCCTAAGGCAGGTGATCTCCAGGGAAGGGCTGCATAAGCTCTCACCTATGTGGGAGGGCCCGTTTAGGATTGCCCACGTCTCCAGGCCTGGCGCCGTGCGCCTGGAGACGCAGGACGGGATCCCCATCCAGAACGCCTGGAACATCCAGCACCTCCGGAAGTTCTACCCATGAAGCATGGCCCAGTGCCTGTGAAGGTCTCCGCTCGTGACACTCTCACGTAATAATGAGTGGGGCTGTACACGCCCCGGAGTCTTCGGAGTGCCGCCCTCGGGCCTCGGGGGCTCCCTGCCACGTCCTAGTGGCAGCACTTAGCTCCGCGCTGGTGAGAAGACTAGACTACGGACGCGGCTGTTCATTTGCTTTCTGTAGTTGGCTTGCCCCTTTTTCTTTTAATGGAATTTGATGTTCTAGCGTTTCTCGTTGGCTTGGTCGGATTTCCTCTTCTCTCTGTTTCCCCACTCAGTTCTTTGTTTTGCGTTAGGGAGGGCAGCAGTTGCCCGACGCTCTCCCTCGCACGCCTCGCGAGGGGGCTGGACAGGTGCGTGCATGTGCGCTCCCCTGATCTCCGCGAGGCGCCCTCGATCGAGCTCATAGTTAGCGCACCCCCTGTTTAAGTCCGTACCCCGCGGGTGTCGCGATGCAGTGCGCTAGGCCATGGTCAGCCCATGCCCGAGGCCCTGCACAAGAAGGGATAAGGATTTCCTAATGAATTCTTGCAATTTCTTGTTGTCCCCCAAGTCGGCAGCAGGGAAGCCTCATCAGAGGACTAGGAGGCGCACGCCCACACCAAGCGGAAACTACCCCGGATGTCCCAAGCTAAGTTATCCCCTTACGCCTACATAAAGAACAGATACCACAACACAGCCCGGAAACCTTAGACATAAGCATAAAGCAGCATAAGCATTACGGTTCATTACACGCCCTCGCAGGACCCCATAGTTGTTTCTGAAATACAGGAAGAAAGGGAAAGACAGGCAAAAGCGGCTCCTACGCCCGCGGCTACTCACGAGGATCAGCTCCCAGCACCCCGGGGACTCAGACGGAGCCCTCCTCGCGCTTCACTGGGGCGTGGCGACGGGATGACCCGCCACCGTCCTCTAAGCGAGCCCGACAATGCGACGGCTGGTCATAGCCACCGCTGCTGGAGCTTTCGCCGAAGGAAGAGCTGCCGCTGTCAGACGAGCCACGGCCATCGCCGAGGGCGAGTTCGCCCTCCTCCTCGTCACGGCCGTCACCAAGGCCGAGCACTTTGTCACCGTCGCTGTCCTCAGGGCAGCACGCAGCGCAGCGACCGTCTTCCCCGAACACCCTCACGAAGAGGGTCGCGGCACCGTCGTACTTGAAGTGGAGGGTGCACCGCCTGCTCAGACCACGCGCGCGGGCAAACATCTGCTAGCCGCGGGCCAGGGCTACATTGCCTGCGACGCAGACCTCCACCGCGACCCACGAGGCCTCGCTGCAGCAGCCGTCAGCCTGCAGCCAGAGGCCACCAAGACCCGCGATAGGCAGCTCACCAACAAAGGAGCGCGGAAGCTGAAGCCAGGTGCCAGCCGAGTTCTCTGACCACGCGACGAACTTTGGCAGCACCTCCCCCGAGTGAAAGCGCGGCCGGGGAGGCCGGGTGACCATGGCGCGCTTCCCTTCGTTGACGGGACTGCCGCGCCCCGGACGGCTCCTGCCGCGCGGGGAGGCGCCGCCGCGGCCGCCAAGAGCGGCGCCGAGCCCCAAAGAAGTTCAGATGAGCCCGCGAGGGGCCACAGCGGGGGTGGCGGCATGCTTGCGGGGGCGGCCACGGCCCCTCTTGGGCGGAGGCGAGCCGGGCCCCTCCTGGTGAGCCTTTCCCTCCTCAGCGGCCGAGAACCTCTTCGCCGGCGCCATGGGTGTCGCAGCAAGGCAGTAAAGTAAGGAGGAAGGGCAAGAAGCAGGCGGAATGGAGGAAAAGATGAGCAATGGGGGCTCCGCCCCCCTCCTCATTTATAGCCAGGAGGAGGCCAACCGTCGACCTCCACGATCGCAGGTAATGATGGTTTTTATGCATGCACCAGGGACTCGTCAAGTCAGGCAGTTGCTGAGGCAGCGTGGGGAAGCGGAGATGTCAATTGCCACGCGTCAATCAAGGCCGCAGGCAGTTGGAGCCCGTGGCGCTCCGCACTAGCCCTTTGGCTTCGCCGTGAAGCCAAGTCCGAGCGCGCCTTGGGCCCGGGGGCTACCGTCGGCGTTCTGGGAACGGGGGTCCCCAGAATTGCCTGCCTGCGGCCCACGGCGTGGCTCCACCAACAGCCTGGTACGGCCCATCTTCATCAACAACCACTCAAGACCCTCGCGAGGGGCCAAGCCTCGCGAGGCGGACGACACAAGACCTCCTTAGGGGCAGCCTCACTAGGCTGGCTCGCGAGGAGCGGAGCTATCAAAGCAGGGGGTACCTGCGAGGTCCACGTGACGTGAGCCATGACGAACGAAGCCAGGCGAGTGCCAGCAGGCGCAAAGCACCAGTTTCCTCTTTGGTGCTAAAGGGGCAAGCGCAGGCGAGGAGTCCCGAGACATCAGGCAAAGGTTTCCATATTGGTGCAACAAGACCAAGACCAGCAGGACAGAGGTCACCGCGGAGCTCACGGCGGCGTCACCACGAGAGCCTTTGGCAGGCGAAGACCACCTTTTGTCAGGATAGCTTGTACTAGTTGCCTCCCTTCAAAATTGGCCATTGTGGGATCCCTTCCCGCCGAACATTTGGGAAGAGGACGAGGGCCTCTATAAATAGGACTAGCCACCACCATAGGAGGCAACTCATCCTGGATTGAGATCATCCACAGACACACACACACACAAGCTCACCGAGCTCAAGAACACCTCTCCCTCAGGAGGCTGTTCTTCACTTGTACTTGTTCATCCCCAGCCTACAAGGCAATCCACCACACCACACTGGAGTAGGGTATTACACCACAACGGTGGCCCGAACCAGTATAAACCCTCGCGTCTCTTGTTCTTTGGGTTCGGCGAGCTAGGCCTTGAGATCATTGCGAGAGTGAGCTAGGGAGAGAGATCTTCGTGCGCACCCCAGTGTTCGAACCTCAAGGGTTTGTCGGAACCCACAATCCGACAGTTTCCGAGGCACGTGCCACATCAAAATTGTGAAATTGGCTATTCAAACATCACACAACACCTTTTTGGGCCACATGCATGCACGCGGTGGTTATCCTAGCTAGGCCACTAACGTGTGACGCTTCCATCTATGGGCCCATGAGGCCATCGTCGATGCATGCATGCATCACTTTGACCTACGTCGGAAGGTTAATTAATTTCACCATCAATGAGGATTCTTTTGGGTTTTACATATTACGGCAGGAGCATATAGTATGCAGTGAAGAGGGGGGAAGGGGACCATCATATGTAGGACGCTTCATGAACCTCGCTCTGGGTGGGTGCATGGTTTACTGTTTTTGAGGCATGTGGCACATCAAAGTTGTGCATTTTGGGTATTCAACATATATATGTTTGGCCCACATGCAAAGCGGTGGTGGTTGTCCTCTCGCACCCACTTAAGCGGTTATCAGCGATATTGATGCTTTCCATCTGTAGGCCCGCTTGGTCCATCACTACTTTTTGCCTGACAACAAGAGAGGTTAATTTGACTTAGGAGGGGATTATTATTTTTGCTTGTAATACGGTATATATATAGGTCATGCTCTGGGATGACATGCATGTTACATTTTGAGCACACACACATGCATGTGTACGCATGAATCCCTCCCATCGAGTTGAAGTGGCTAGTACAACGACACATCATGAACCGATCTCGCTCTGTGTGAGGAGCTAGTGTATGATTTTTGACGCACGCGCCACATCAATGTTGTGAAATGGTATTCAAACATGCATGCACGCATCACCTCCATACATATGCATGTAGTGGGTGCCTTCTAATGGTACACTCCCTCGCGTGGTTATCGGCGACAAGCCTATATATTCGTGGGCCCGCGTGGACATCCATGATCACCTTGACCAACAACAAGATAGGTTACCATGGCGGATTCTTCATTTGGTTCATGTTATCGTAGTATAGGTCATGGTGAGATTCAGACCTTAAATTTGAGCGCATATACTATGCACGCATGCATGCATAAATACCCGCCGTTGGCTTGAAGTGTGGTGTAACATACATATGCATCGTCAACCTAACCCTCACTTGGTGTGGGGATTTCTAGTTCGAAATCACGGTGCCACATCAAAGTTGTTCGATTGCTACTCAAAACACACCTCTCCATACATATGTTTGGGCCACACGCATGCAGTGGTTGTCTTCGGAGACTAGCTACCTGCGTGATTTTTAGCGATCTAGCCCATCTCCGGGGTCGCATGGATGGCCATCACTTTGACCAACAACAAGAGAGAGGTTGTACGACCAAGGTGGATTATTCTTGGTCCGTTTTACGATCCATGTTGGTGAGATATGCCTCTCTGGCCTGCCGACTGAAAGTGTGTGTGACCGGGGGGAGGGGGTTGCTACTTCGCACTTTGCTAGGTGAACCTCGATTGGGGGGGCATGCATTCATAGCTTAGGATTCCCTTCGTGGTGACACGAGGGGGGCTGCTAGCTACTTCGCACTTTGCTAGGTGATCCTCGGTTGGGGGGCATGCATTCATAGCTTAGGATTCCCTTCGTGCCGACACGAGGGAGGAGGGGGCTGCTAGCTACTTCGCACTTTGCTAGGTGACCTCGGTTGGGGGGGCATGCATTCATAGATTAGGATTCCCTTCGTGCCGACATGAGGGAGGAGGGGGTTGCTAGCTACTTCTCACTTTGCTAGGTGAACCTCGGTTGGGGGGAGGGGGCATGCATTCATAGCTTAGGATTCCCTTCGTGCCGACACGAGGGGGGGTGGGGGCAAGCAATACTGTGCGCTTTTCAAGAGAGGTGACACATCGAAGTTGCATTTGGTATTTGAAAATCAAACCACCCTTTTCATACATAAATTTGGTCCACATGCAGGTGTGTTCGTGTTCTGACCCTCTCCTGCGTCATCTTTCGCCAAACTTATGAACATTAGACAAGTCGGATGACGCAACAGACACGGTTCACTCAAACTAACCGTGTGCCACGCCGGTGCCGCTGTCACTCACACATCCGCACAGTACATTGGGCTCCACGAGGCTCCCCCTCTCAAAAATATCTTCCCGCCTCGAGGGTTTTTCTGTTTCATAACACACGATTGTTATCTCCGGACCGTCTGTGATGTTTCTTGTTCCCAATCCCGCCTGCATCCCTAGAAAATATCTACCCGCCTCGAGGGTTTTTCTGTTTCATAACACACGGTTGTTATCTCCGGACCGTGTGCGATGTTTCTTGTTCCCAATCCCGCCTGCATCCCTAGAAAATATCTGCCCGCCTCGAGGGTTTTTCTGTTTCATAACACATGGTTGTTATCTCCGGACCGTGTGCGATGCACTATCATCAAAATTTTCAATAGCCTCGGCATTTCACTCCTGCTTTTGACTCCCGCATAGTAAAATTTTCAGTACCCGCGTCATTTCCTCAAACACCCCCCGCCCCCCCTCCACACACACACCAAAACCTCCTCGGGCAAGGCATACTAAGGAAGGATTCGGACTTTTTGGGCTAGGCAGGCACCGCATCTAGTTTAGGAACTCAAGAACACCAATTATACACCAAAGCAGGACTAGGGTATTACACATCGCTTGCGGCCTGAACCTAGATAAAATTCCCCCGTGTTGATCTTCTAAACCCGCTCTTTTCACAGCCCCGCGCCCCTCCAACCATAGTAGGGATTCCCTGTGATCCCATAGGTGTCATTTCCCCAACATCTTTGGCGCGCCAGGTAGGGGGCGCAAGCTGTGAAAATCCGGTTTTGGAGTCAACTCATCGATTCTTTCGTCGCGATGGCTTGAGAGAAGAAGGCTACATTGATCAGCCACGCTTTGGGGACACTAGCTAGGCGAGGTGGCGCTGCCCGCAGCCACAACAACCACCCGTGTGGTGACGAAAAAGCTAAGTCACACAGACCCTTGAGCAAATTCCTTCTAAATATAAGGTTATTCTCCTCGAAAGATCTTGCTCCTTGTTTTGGAAACCTGCATGCGAGGGAACCCTTCCATTATTGGCAATGCCCTTGTTCTATTTCAAGTCCGCTCAACACTTGAAGCGACCGCGCTGAGAGCGGCAAGGTGGCTTGCCCGCAATTGGCAATGCCCTTGTTCTGTTTCGAGTCCGCTCGACAGTTCGAGCGGCCGGGCTGAGAGCAGCAAGGTGGCTTGCCCGGCAGCAAGCGCCCCCCGGCAGGCTGCTAAGGATCTGTCCTTCAATGTGCCATAGCATGGGCTTACGCGCCGGAAAACCTATCCAACTAGGTGTAGGGTGTGTACATACAAGGAAAGATCGAACAGGAAGATAGCATGCTTCATTTTAAAGTACTGCAGAGTTATATTACATCAATGATTGCGACGGTTCTAACTTAAGATAAATTGCCTTGGGCATGAACTCGCAGCGGAAAGGGGAAGCGGGGTGGCTAGGCTCGGCGCTGGCGCTCCACCCTCTGGACTCCATCGACGCAGCTGATGATGGGCTCGATACGCTCCTTGAGCACCACGAGGTCCGCATCCTCCGGCAGGCTCTCCAGCACGTCGGCGAAGTCGACGCTCGGGTTCCAGAATGCCACCTTGGTCAGGGCGCCCCGGCAAAGCTTCCGGGCCTCGTTGGCCAGAGAATTCGCTCGATTGGAGTGGAGCTGCTCCCGGGCGTCAAGGACGCGCTCAAAGAACAGGGTCAAGACATCCGGCAGGCCCATGACGGCTAGCTGCGCGGTGAGCCTCCCTACAACGTCAATGAGGCGGCTGATCCAGAGATTGACGCTACCCACATAGTCCTTGTGGGCGGTGGCGTCATCACTCCACAGCCGCTTCTCTGTCTTGAGGGCCTTGGTCAGGGTCTCATCCCGGGCCCTGACCTCTGAGAGCGTCCCCTCAGATCGCTGGTGGAGTCCTTGGCCTTGGAAAGCAGTTCGGCCTTGTCGGAGATGGCGACCTGCGAATCTGCCAATGTGCAGTTGGCCGTGTCCCTCTCCTCCGTCAGCTCCAAGACCTTCTTCTTCAGCTCCTCCTGCTCCAGCTCCAGCTTCTTTACCTCGCCGGCGTGGTCCAGGGCTAGAGCATTGAGTGCGTCCTTATGCTTCTGCTCTAGCTCTTGGGTCCGCTGCGCGACGATCTTCTCAATTTCCTCGTCCTTGCCGCGGAGCGTGGCGGCGAGCGCCTGCTGACGAGTGGCAAGGTCCTCCTCCTGGGAGTCCAGCAGGGCCTTCTGCTGTTGCCGGCGGCTTCGTCCTTGGCGGCCAGATCCTTCGCCACCCCCTGGGCCTTCTCGATATCGGCCTGCTTCAGGATGAGCTCTCGCTTGCGCTCCTCCAGCTCACCCTGGGCAGCCCTCAGTTCATCCCGGGCCTCGCCAAACCAGACTTGCGTCTGAGCGACGCGCTCCTCAAAATCTGCCTCCGCCTTGTCCACTGCCGCCATCCTGGATTTCACCTTGTCTTGGCGGGCACTGGAGCGCTGGAGCTTCTGGAAGTTGGCGCTCATGTCTCGGAGGAGCTGCTCCTCCTGGGAACCGCCGCCGCCCACGCTCGGTTCATCAACAACCTGGAGCCCGGCGGTGGCAAGCGCCTCGTCATCAAAAACCTCCCCGCTCGGGTGGCGCTCTGGTGCTTGCCGTCCCCGGGAGGCGGACGAATAGGTCGTCGCCCACCTTCAAGTACTTGCCCGGGGCGGGGCTGTAGGGGAGGAGGGTTGGTCGTTGGCCACCTCCTCCTCGGCAGCGGCCTTGCCGGTCTCCTCGACAATGGCCTTGTCGGCCTCCTTGGCGGTAGCCTTGCCGGCCTCCCCGGCAGGCCCCTTAGCGGCCTCCTCAGTGGTGGACTGTTGGAAATATGCCCTAGAGGCAATAATAAATTGGTTATTATTATATTTCCTTGTTCATGATAATCGTTTATTATCCATGCTAGAATTGTATTGATAGGAAACTCAGATACATGTGTGGATACATAGACAACACCATGTCCCTAGTAAGCCTCTAGTTGACTAGCTCGTTGATCAATAGATGGTTACGGTTTCCTGACCATGGACATTGGATGTCGTTGATAACGGGATCACATCATTAGGAGAATGATGTGATGGACAAGACCCAATCCTAAGCCTAGCACAAGATCGTGTAGTTCGTTTGCTCAGAGCTTTTCTAATGTCAAGTATCAGTTCCTTAGACCATGAGATTGTGCAACTCCCGGATACCGTAGGAATGCTTTGGGTGTACCAAACGTCACAACGTAACTGGGTGGCTATAAAGGTGCACTACAGGTATCTCCGAAAGTGTTTGTTGAGTTGGCACGAATCGAGACTGGGATTTGTCACTCCGTGTAAACGGAGAGGTATCTCTGGGCCCACTCGGTAGGACATCATCATAATGTGCACAATGTGACCAAGGAGTTGATCACGGGATGATGTGAGTTACAGAACGAGTAAAGAGACTTGCCGGTAACGAGATTGAACAAGGTATAGGGATACCGACGATCGAATCTCGGGCAAGTAACATACCGATAGACAAAGGGAATTGTATACGGGATTAATTGAATCCCCGACATCGTGGTTCATCCGATGAGATCATCGTGGAACATGTGGGAGCCAACATGGGTATCCAGATCCCGCTGTTGGTTATTGACCGGAGAACGTCTCGGTCATGTCTGCATGGTTCCCGAACCCGTAGGGTCTACACACTTAAGGTTCGATGACGCTAGGGTTATAAGGAAAGTATGTACGTGGTTACCGAATGTTGTTCGGAGTCCCGGATGAGATCCCGGACGTCACGAGGAGTTCTGGAATGGTCCGGAGGTAAAGATTTATATATGGGAAGTCCTGTTTTGGTCACCGGAAAAGTTTCGAGTGCTATCGGTAATGTACCGGGACCACCGGGAGGGTCCCGGGGGTCCACCAAGTGGGGCCACCAGCCCCAGAAGGCTGCGTGGGCCAAGTGTAGGAGGGGACCAGCCCCAGGTGGGCTGGTGCGCCCCCCCACCAAGGCCCAAGGCGCATGGGAGAGTGGGAGGGGGCAAACCCTAGGTCCAGATGGGCCTTAAGGCCCACCCTAGTGGCGCCCCCCCCTCTCCTCCCCTTGGCCGCCCCCCCTAGATGGGATCTAGGGCTGGCCGCCAGCCCTTGGGGGTGGAAACCCTAGAGGGGGCACAGCCCCTTCCTCCCTTATATATAGTTGAGGTTTGGGGCTGCCCAAGACACGAGAACGTCTCTCTTTCGGTGCAGCCCTACCCCTCTCCCTCCTCCTCCTCTCCCGCGGTGCTTGGCGAAGCCCTGCGGGATTGCCACGCTCCTCCACCACCACCACGCTGTCGTGCTGCTGCTGGACGGAGTCTTCCTCAACCTCTCCATCTCTCCTTGCTGGATCAAGGCGTGGGAGACGTCACCGGGCTGCACGTGTGTTGAACGCGGAGGCACCGTTCTTCGGTGCTTAGATCGGAATCAACCGCGATCTGAATCGCTACGAGTACGACTCCTTCATCCGCGTTCTTGCAACGCTTCCGCATCGCGATCTACAATGGTATGTAGATGCACTCCCCTTCCCCTTGTTGCTAGTAAACTCCATAGGTTGATCTTGGTGATGCGTAGCAAATTTTGAATTTCTGCTACGTTCCCCAACAGTGGCATCATGAGCTAGGTCTATGCGTAGTTTCTATGCACGAGTAGAACACAAAGTAGTTGTGGGCGTCGATTTTGCCAATTCCTCTTGCCGCTACTAGTCTTATCTTGTTTCGGCGGCATTGTGGGATGAAGCGGCCCGGACCGACCTTACACGTACGCTTACGTGAGACAGGTTCCACCGACTGACATGCACTAGTTGCATAAGGTGGCTAGCGGGTGTCTGTCTCTCCCACTTTAGTTGGAACGGATTCGATGAAAAGGGTCCTTATGAAGGGTAAATAGAAATTGGCATATCACGTTGTGGTTTTACGTAGGTAAGAAACGTTCTTGCTAGAAACCTATACAAGCCACGTAAAAACTTGCAACAATAATTAGAGGACGTCTAACTTGTTTTTGCAGCATGTGCTATGTGATGTGATATGGCCAAAAGATGTGATGAATGATATATGTGATGTATGAGATTGATCATATTCTTGTAATAGGAATCACGACTTGCATGTCGATGAGTATGACAACCGGCAGGAGCCATAGGAGTTGTCTTTATTTTTTGTATGACCTGCGTGTCATTGAATAATGCCATGTAAATTACTTTACTTTATTGCTAAGCGCGTTAGCCATAGAAGTAGAAGTAATCGTTGGCGTGACAACTTCATGAAGACACAATGATGGAGATCATGATGATGGAGATCATGGTGTCATGCCGGTGACAAAGATGATCATGGTGCCCCGAAGATGGAGATCAAAGGAGCAAAATGATATTGGCCATATCATGTCACTATTTGATTGCATGTGATGTTTACCATGTTATGCATCTTATTTTCTTAGAACGACGGTAGTAAGTAAGATGATCCCTTATAATAATTTCAAGAAAGTGTTCCCCCTAACTGTGCACCGTTGCGAAGGTTCGTTGTTTCGAAGCACCACGTGATGATCGGGTGTGATAGATTCTAACGTTCGAATACAACGGGTGTTGACGAGCCTAGCATGTACAGACATGGCCTCGGAACACATGCGAAACACATAGGTTGACTTGACGAGCCTAGCATGTACAGATATGGCCTCGGAACACAAGAGACCGAAAGGTCGAACATGAGTCGTATAGTAGATACGATCAACATGGAGATGTTCACCGATGATGACTAGTCCGTCTCACGTGATGATCGGACACGGCCTAGTTTGACTCGGATCATGTATCACTTAGATGACTAGAGGGATGTCTATCTGAGTGGGAGTTCATTAATTAGATGAACTCAATTATCATGAACATAGTCAAAAGGTCTTTGCAAATTATGTCATACGCTTTAGTTCTACTGTTTAAGATATGTTCCTAGAGAAAATTTAGTTGAAAGTTAATAGTAGCAATTATGCGGACTGGGTCCGTAAAATGAGGATTGTCCTCATTGCTGCACAGAAGGCTTATGTCCTTAATGCACCGCTCGGTGTGCTGAACCTCAACGTCGTCTATAGATGTTGCGAAACATCTGACATACACGTTTTGATGACTACGTGATAGTTCAGTGCGTATTGCTAACGGTTTAGAATTGAGGCACCAAAGACGGTTTTGAAACGTCGCAGAACATATGAGATGTTCCGAAGATTGAAATTGGGATTTCAGACTAGTGCCCACGTCAAGAGGTATGAGACCTCTGACAAGTTTCTTAAGCCTGCAAACTAAGGGAGAAAAGCTCAATCGTTGAGCGTGTGCTCAGATTGTCTGAGTGCCACAATCGCTTGAATCAAGTGGGAGTTAATCTTCCAGATGAGATAGTGATGGTTCTCCATAATCACTGCCACCAAGCTATTAGAGCTTCGTGATGAACTATAAATATCAAGGATAGATGATGATCCTTGAGCAACTCGCGATGTTTGACATCGCGAAAGTAGAAATCAAGAAGGAGCATCAATTGTTGATGGTTAGTAAAACCACTAGTTTCTAGAAGGGCAAGGGCAAAAGGGACACTTCATGAAACAGCAAATCATTTGCTGCTCTAGTGAAGAATCCCAAGGTTGAACCCAAACCCGAGACTAAGTGCTTCTGTAATGAGGGGAACGGTCACTGAAGCAGGACTACCCTAGATACTTGGTAGATGAGAAGGCAGGCAAGGTCGACAGAAGTATATTGGATATACATTATATGAATGTGTACTTTACTAGTACTCCTAGCAGCACCGGGGTATTAGATACCGGTTCGGTTGCTAAGTGTTAGTAACTCGAAATAAAAGCTGCGGAATAAACGGAGACTAGCTAAAGGTGAGATGACGATATGTGTTGGAAGTGTTTCCAAGGTTTATGTGATCAAAAAGCATCGCATGCTCCCTCTACCATCGAGATTGGTGTTTGCGTTGAGCATAAACATGATTGGATTAGGTTTGTTGCAATACGGTTATTCATTTAAGGAGAATAATGGTTACTCTGTTTATTTGAATAATACCTTCAATGGTCTTGCACCTAAAATGAATCTCGATCGTAGTGATACACATGTTCATGCCAAAAGATATAAGATAGTAATGATAGTACCACATACTTGTGGCACTTCCATTTGAGTCATATTGGTATAAAACGCATGAAGAAGCTCCATGTAGATGGATCTTTGGACTCACTCGTTTTGAAAAGATTGAGACATGCGAACCATGTCTATTGGTATATATGCATGAAGAAACTCCATGCAGATGGATCGTTTGGACTCACTTGATTTTGAATCACTTGAGACATGCAAATCATACCACATGGGCAAGATGACTGAAAGGCCTCGTTTTCAGTAAGATGGAACAAGAGAGCAACTTATTGGAGGTAATAAATTTTGATGTATGCAGTCCAATGAGTGCTGAGGCATGCAGTGGATATCGTTATGTTCTTACTTCACAGATGATTTGAGTAGATGCTGAGTGTATTTACTTGATGAAACACAAGTCTGAATTATTGAAAGGTTCAAGTAATTTCAGAGTGAAGTTGAAGATCGTCGTGACAAGAGGATAAAATGTCTGTGATATGATCATAGAGATGAGTATCTGAGTTACGAGTTTGGCACACAATTAAGACATTGTGGAAAGTGTTTCACAATTAATACCGCCTGGAACACCACAGTGTGATGGTGTGTCCGAACATCATAACTGCACCCTATTGGATATGGTGCATGCCATGATGTCTCTTATCGAATTACCACTATCATTTATGGGTTAGGCATTAGAGATAACTGCATTCACTTTAAAAGGGGCACCACGCAATTCCGTTGAGACGACACCGTTTAGAGAAACCTATGTTGTCGTTTCTTAAAAGTTTGGGGCTGCGAGGCTTATGGGAAAAAGTTTCAGGCTGATAAGCTCGAACCCAAAGCGGATAAATGCATCTTCATAAGAATACCCAAAACAGTTGGGTATACCTCCTATTTCAGATCTGGAAGCAAAAGTAATTGCTTCTAGAAACGGTTCCTTTCTCGAGGAAAAGTTTCTCTCGAAAGAATTGAGTGGGAGGATGGTGGAAACTTGATAAGGTTATTGAACCATAACTTCAACTAGCATGTAGCAGGGCACAGGAAGTTGTTCCTGTGGCACCTACACCAATTGAAGTGGAAGCTTATGATAGTGATCATGAAACTTCGGATCAAGTCACTACCAAACCTCGTAGGACGACGAGGATGCGTGCTACTTCAGAGTGGTACGTGATCCTGTCTGAGATATCATGTTGTTGGACAATACTGAACCTACGAGCTATGGAGAAGTGATGGTGGGCCCATATTCCGACAAATGGTTAGAAGCCATGAAATCCGAGATAAATGGATCTTTGAGAAGAAGACGGACGTGGACGGTAATGTTACCGTCTATGAAGCTCGACTTGTGGCAAAGAGTATTTCCACAAGTTCAAGGAGCTGACTACGATGAGATTTTCTCATCCGTAGCGATGCTTAAGTCCGTCGGAATCATGTTAGCATTAGCTGCATTTATGAAATCTGGCAGATGGATGTCAAAACAAGTTTCCTTACCAGTTTTCGTAAGGAAAGGTTGTATGTGATACAATCAGAAAGGTTTTGTCGATCCTAAGGATGCTAAAAGGTATGCTAGCTCCAGCGATCCTTCCATGGATTAGAGCAAGCATCTCGGAGTCAGAATATACGCTTTGATGGAGTGATCAAAGTTTTTGGGTTTATACAAAGTTTGTTAGAAACTTGTATTTACAATAAAGTGAGTGGGAGCGCTACAACATTTCTGATAAGTATATGTGAATGACATATTGTTGATCCAAAATGATTTAAAATTTCTGGAAAGCATAAAGGGTTGTTTGAAAGGAGTTTTTCAAAGGAAGACCTGGATAAAGCTGCTTACATATTGGGCATCAAGATCTATAGAGATAGATCCAGACGCCTGATGAAACTTTCAAAGAACGCACACCTTGACATGATTTTGAAAGAGTTCAAAATAGATCAGCAAAGAAGGAGTTCTTGGCTGTGTTACAAGGTGTGAGTATTGAGTAAGACTCAAGACCTGACCACAGCAGAAGAGAGAGAAAGGACGAAGGTCGTCCCCTATGCTTTAGACGTAGGCTCTACAGTATGCTATGCTGTGTACCGCACATGAAGTGTGCCTTGCCATGAGTTGGTCAAGGGGTACAATAGTGATCCAGGAATGGATCACATGACAGCGGTCGAACTTATCCTTAGTATCTAGTGGACTAAGGAATTTTCTCGATTATGGAGGTGAAAAGGAGTTCGTCGTAAAGGGTTACGTCGATGCGAACTTTGACACTAATCCGGATGACTCTGAGTAGTAAACCGGATTCGTATAGTAGAGCAGTTATTTGAAATGGCTCCAAGTAGCGCGTGGTAGCATCCACAAGATGACATAGATATTCGTAAAGCACACACGGATCTGAAAGGTTCAGACCCGTTGACTAATAACCTCTCTCACAAGCATAACATGATCAAACCAGAACTCATTGAGTGTTAATCACATAGCGATGTGAACTAGATTGTTGACTCTAGTAAACTCTTTGGATGTTGGTCACATGGTGATGTGACCTGTGAGTGTTAATCACATGGTGATGTGAACTAGATTGTTGACTCTAGTGCAAGTGGGAGACTGTTGGAAATATGCCCTAGAGGCAATAATAAATTGGTTATTATTATATTTCCTTGTTCATGATAATCGTTTATTATCCATGCTAGAATTGTATTGATAGGAAACTCAGATACATGTGTGGATACATAGACAACACCATGTCCCTAGTAAGCCTCTAGTTGACTAGCTCGTTGATCAATAGATGGTTACGGTTTCCTGACCATGGACATTGGATGTCGTTGATAACGGGATCACATCATTAGGAGAATGATGTGATGGACAAGACCCAATCCTAAGCCTAGAACAAGATCGTGTAGTTCGTTTGCTCAGAGCTTTTCTAATGTCAAGTATCAGTTCCTTAGACCATGAGATTGTGCAACTCCCGGATACCATAGGAATGCTTTGGGTGTACCAAACGTCACAACATAACTGGGTGGCTATAAAGGTGCACTACAGGTATCTCCGAAAGTGTTTGTTGAGTTGGCACGAATTGAGACTGGGATTTGTCACTCCGTGTAAACGGAGAGGTATCTCTGGGTCCACTCGGTAGGACATCATCATAATGTGCACAATGTGACCAAGGAGTTGATCACGGGATGATGTGAGTTACGGAACGAGTAAAGGGACTTGCCGGTAACGAGATTGAACAAGGTATAGGGATACCGACGATCGAATCTCGGGCAAGTAACATACCGATAGACAAAGGGAATTGTATACGGGATTGATTGAATCCCCGACATCGTGGTTCATCCGATGAGATCATCGTGGAACATGTGGGAGCCAACATGGGTATCCAGATCCCGCTGTTGGTTATTGACCGGAGAACGTCTCGGTCATGTCTGCATGGTTCCCGAACCCGTAGGGTCTACACACTTAAGGTTCGATGACGCTAGGGTTATAAGGAAAGTATGTACGTGGTTACCGAATGTTGTTCGGAGTCCCGGATGAGATCCGGACGTCACGAGGAGTTCCGGAATGGTCCGGAGGTAAAGATTTATATATGGGAAGTCCTGTTTTGGTCACCGGAAAAGTTTCGGGTGCTATCGGTAATGTACCGGGACCACCGGGAGGGTCCCGGGGGTCCACCAAGTGGGGCCACCAGCCCCAGAAGGCTGCATGGGCCAAGTGTGGGAGGGGATCAGCCCCAGGTGGGCTGGTGCGCCCCCCCACCAAGGCCCAAGGCGCATGGGAGAGTGGGAGGGGGCAAACCCTAGGTCTAGATGGGCCTTAAGGCCCACCCTAGTGGCGCCCCCCCCTCTCCTCCCCTTGGCCGCCCCCCCTAGATGGGATCTAGGGCTGGCCGCCAGCCCTTGGGGGTGGAAACCCTAGAGGGGGCACAGCCCCTTCCCCCCTTATATATAGTTGAGGTTTGGGGCTGCCCAAGACACGAGAACGTCTCTCTTTCGGTGCAGCCCTACCCTTCTCCCTCCTCCTCCTCTCCCGCGGTGCTTGGCGAAGCCCTGCGGGATTGCCATGCTCCTCCACCACCACCACGCCGTCGTGCTGCTGCTGGACGGAGTCTTCCTCAACCTCTCCCTCTCTCCTTGCTGGATCAAGGCATGGGAGACGTCACCGGGCTGCACGTGTGTTGAACGCGGAGGCACCGTTCTTCGGTGCTTAGATCGGAATCAACCGCGATCTGAATCGCTACGAGTACGAATCCTTCATCCGCGTTCTTGCAACGCTTCCGCATCGCGATCTACAATGGTATGTAGATGCACTCCCCTTCCCCTTGTTGCTAGTAAACTCCATAGATTGATCTTGGTGATGCGTAGCAAATTTTGAATTTCTGCTACGTTCCCCAACATGGACTTGGCGGCTTCCTCAGCCGCGATCTTGGCGGCCTCGGCGTCCTTGGCGACCTCCTCAATGACGGTGTAGATATCTTCATGGTCCGTCGAGGGTGGGTCTGGAAACCAGAAGGGAAAACGAAGCAAGGCCAAGGTCAAGGTTCAGAGCCAAGCAAAAAGAAAATGTCGCGTGGCAAGAAGAACAAGAGCAAGGACGGGAGGCAGGCCACTTACCCAAGCCGGGTTGAGAAGAAGTGGTCCCCTCCCCACCAACGTTCATTGCCGGGACAGAGCCGCCGGCGCCCAAGCTCGCCTCCTCTTCCTCCGTGCGCGTGGGCTCGTCGGTAGGTGCCCTTGCCGGGGACGCCCCTCTAGGCGGCGTGGCTGATGGGGGCGGCCCTCAGTGGCACCTCCTGTTGCTGCTCCCCTCCTGCAAATCCGGCAAAGTCAGCACCAAGGTTCTTGCCCCAACGCTCATCGGCGAGGAGTGAGTAATGAACTTACGCTGGGGGCTGAAGCGGGGGCTGCAGCGAGGGCTGTTATCCGGGCTGATCTCCACCACCACCGGCGTGCGCGGAGTGCTTGCCGGGGGCTTGCTGCCCGTCGAAGCCTTGGCCCTCTTCGCCGCCCTCTAGGAAAGCGTCTCCGTGTCCCTGCAAAGATGAGATCAAGTCAGGGAAGGTGGCACAGGCCGAGGGCCAGAAATGATGAAGGGTGAGATGCTTACTCGTCCTCCTCCACTGGCCTCCTCTTCCTCTTCGGGTTGAAGGACCCAAGATCGAAGTCGACCTCCGGGGTGCCGTCCGAAGGAGGAGGAGAAGGGGAAGGCGTCATGTGCCGCTTGGACGAGGAAGAGGTTGCAGCCGCAACCTTCTTCTTCACTGCCGCGACCCTCGTCTGGCGCACTAGCTGCGCCTGGGTCTGTTGCCGCTGCGTGGTCCTGCCGGGCCGGACCGGCTCGCTGGAGCTAGCCCACCGCAGGACGTGCCTCCTCCCTGGGGCCGAGGAGTCATCCGCCTCGGTCTCCTCTTCGGCCGACTCCTCGACCACGTCTTCGACAAGGGGGGCCCTGGCGCCGGTGCCGCCGGCTTCCCCGGCAGACCCCGCCCACTCAGCGAGCTCTTTCTATTCTGCGGCCGTGTCGGCCTCGTCCTCCACGGTGTCGATGCTGCCGGCCTCATGGGCAAGTGCCGCCTCCTCCGCCCTGGCGGCAATATATGCGAGAGCCGCCACAGTGGTGTCGCGGATGAGCAGTGGCTCGTCATGGAGATACCTCTCCGACAGGTTGTCAAAGAAGGCCTGCACCCGCTTCGCTTCTGGCTCAGCTCAGCTTGGATCGAGGCCGTGCGCGTTGAAGTCCGACATCATGGCGATGATAGCGGTCTGGCAAGAGTTGTTGCTCAATGGGCCACTCCCGCGGGCAACCCAAACAGAGACCCGCCGGCCCTGACGGCCTTGCCGGCCTTCTCGTCCTTGCCGGTCCTCTCGACCCTGCCGTCCTCATTCACCTTGAGCTGAAAGAGCCTCTGGCAATAATGGGCATGCCCCAGCACCGTGAAATTGTGCTTCAAGCCAGGGCAGAGCCTCATGATGTCGGCCGCGTTCCTGAAGTCCCAGGCCGGCCTCCCCTTGTTGTGCACTGGGGCAATCCGGCGGCGAATGAAATCGGCCCCGATCATCTCGAGGGCCGAAGTGAGGCGATGGATCTATTGGAAATATGCCCTAGAGGCAATAATAAAATGGTAATTATTATATTTCCTTGTTCATGATAATTGTCTATTGTTCATGCTATAATTGTATTAACCGGAAACCGTAATACATGTGTGAACACATAGATCGTAATATGTCCCTAGTAAGCCTCTAGTTGACTAGCTCGTTGATCAATGGATGGTCGTGGTTTCCTGACCATGGACATTGGATGTCGTTGATGATGGGATCACATCATTGGGAGAATGATGTGATGGACAAGACCCAATCCTAAGCATAGCACAAGATCGTGTAGTTCGTTTTGCTAGAGATTTTCTAATGTCAAGTATCGTTTCCTTAGACCATGAGATTGTGCAACTCCCGGATACCGTAGGAGTGCTTTGGGTGCATCAGACGTCACAACATAACTGGGTGACTATAAAGGTGCACTACAGGTATCTCCGAAAGTGTCTGTTGGGTTGGCACGAATCGAGACTGGGATTTGTCACTCCGTATGACGGAGAGGTATCTCTGGGCCCACTCGGTAATGCATCATCATAATGAGCTCAATGTGACTAATGAGTTAGCCACGGGATCATGCGTTACGGAACGAGTAAAGAGACTTGCCGGTAATGAGATTGAACAAGGTATAGGGATACCGATGATCGAATCTCGGGCAAGTAACATACCGATAGACAAAGGGAATTGTATACGGGATTGATTGAATCCCCGACATCGTCGTTCATCCGATGAGATGATCGTGGAACATGTGGGAGCCAACATGGGTATCCAGATCCCGCTGTTGGTTATTGGTCAGAGAGAGGTCTTGGTCATGTCTGCATGGTTCCCGAACCTGTAGGGTCTACACACTTAAGGTTCGGTGATGCTAGAGTTGTTATGGGAAATAGTATGTGGTTACCGAAGGTTGTTCGGAGTCCCGGATGAGATCCCGGACTTGACGAGGAACTCCGGAGTGGTCCGGAGGTGAAGATCGATATATTGGACGAAGAGTATTGGAGTCCGAAATTGTTCTGGGAGTACCGGGTGACAACCAGCGTGACTGAAAGGTTTTTCAGAGGCCCCGGCAAGCGTTGGCGGGCCTTATGGGCCAAGGGGAGGGGGCACACCAGCCCACTTAGGGTTGTGCGCCCCTCCCAACCCCTCTCACGTAACCTGGAGAGGTGAGGGCGCCTCCCCTAGGGCAGCCGCCCCTCCCGGCTTGGGGGCAAGTTTCCTAGGGGTGGGGGCGCCCAAACCCATCTAGGGTTTCCCCTATGGCCACCGCCCCTACCCTAGGGAACCCTTGGGCGCCTCCTCCACCCCCTTCCCCCTATATATAGTGAGGGAGAGAGAGGGCAGCCGCACCCCCCTTCCTTGGCGCAGCCCCTCCCTTCTCCAACACCTCCTCTCCTCCGTAGTGCTTAGCGAAGCTCTGCCGGAGAACCACGAGCTCCATCGCTACCATGTCGTCGTGCTACTGGACTTCTCCCTCAACTTCTCCTCTCCCCTTGCTGGATCAAGAAGGAGGAGACGTCCCCGGGCTGTACGTGTGTTGAACGCGGAGGCGCCGTCCGTTCGGCGCTAGATCGGATCTTCCACGATTTGAATCATCGCGAGTACGGCTCCATCAACCGCGTTCTTGTAACGCTTCCGCTTAGCGATCTTCAAGGGTATGAAGATGCACTCCCTCTCTCTCATTGCTAGCATCTCCTAGATTGATCTTGGTGACACGTAGGAGTTTTTTTTGAATTATTGCTACGTTCCCCAATAGTGGCATCATGAGCTAGGTCTATGCGTAGATTCTATGCACGAGTAGAACACAAAGTAGTTGTGGGCGATGATTTGTTCAATTTGCTTGCCGTTACTAGTCTTATCTTGATTCGGCGGCATTGTGGGATGAAGCGGCCCGGACTGACCTTACACGTACACTTACGTGAGACAGGTTCCACCGACTGACATGCACTTGATGCATAAGGTGGCTAGCGGGTGTCTGTCTCTCCCACTTTAGTCAGATCGGATTCGATGAAGAGGGTCCTTATGAAGGGTAAATAGCAATTGGCATATAACCGTTGTGGCTTTTGCGTAGGTAAGAAACGTTCTTGCTAGAAACCCATAGCAGCCACGTAAAACATGCAACAACAATTAGAGGACGTCTAACTTGTTTTTGCAGGGTATGCTATGTGATGTGATATGGCAAAAGGATGTGATGAATTATATATATATGATGTATGAGATTGATCATGTTCTTGTAATAGGAATCACGACTTCCATGTCGATGAGTGTGACAACCGGCAGGAGCCATAGGAGTTGTCTTAATTTATTGTATGACCTGCGTGTCAATGAAAAACGCCATGTAATTACTTTACTTTATTGCTAACCGTTAGCCATAGTAGTAGAAGTAATAGTTGGCGAGACAACTTCATGAAGACACGATGATGGAGATCATGGTGTCATGCCGGTGACGAAGGTGATCATGCCGCGCCTCGAAGATGGAGATCAAAGGCGCAAGATGATATTGGCCATATCATGTCACTTTATGATTTGCATGTGATGTTTGTCATGTTTACATCTTATTTTCTTAGAACGACGGTAGCATAAATAAGATGATCCCTCTCTAAAAAAAATTCAAGAAAGTGTTCCCCCTAACTGTGCACCGTTGCGAAGGTTCGTTGTTTCGAAGCACCACGTGATGATCGAGTGTGATAGATTCTAACGTTCGGATACAACGGGTGTAAGCCAGATTTACACATGCAAAACACTTAGGTTGACTTGACGAGCCTAGCATGTACAGACATGGCCTCGGAACACGAGAGACCGAAAGGTCGAACATGAGTCGTATAGTAGATACGATCAACATGGAGATGTTCACCGTTGATGACTAGTCCGTCTCACGTGATGATCGGACATGGCCTAGTCGATTCGGATCATGTATCACTTAGATGACTAGAGGGATGTCTATCTGAGTGGGAGTTCATTAAATAATTTGATTACATGAACTTAATTATCATGAACATAGTCTAAATTGTCTTTGCAAATTATGTTGTAGATTAATTGCTCACGCTTTAGCTCCCTGTTTTAATACATTCCTAGAGAAAGACTAAGTTGAAAGATATTGTAAGCAATTGTGCGGACTAGGGCCGTAGTCTGAGGATTGTCTTCACTGCTACACAGAAGGCTTCTGTCCTTGATGCACCGCTCGGTGTGCCAACCCCTCTGGCGTCCTCTATGGATGTTGTGAACATCTGGCAGACATGTTCTGATGAATACCTGATAGTTTAGTGCGCCATTCTTTACGGCTTAGAGTCGGGGCTCCAAAAGCGTTTTGAACGCCATGGAACATATGAGATGTTCCAAGAGCTGAAATTGGTATATCAGGCTCATGCCCATGTTGAAAGGTTTGAGACCTCTGACAAGATCTGTGCCTACAAGATGGGGAGAATACCTCAGCCAGTGAGCATGTGCTTAGAATGTCTGGGTACTTCAATCGCTTGAATCAAGTGGGAGTTAATCTTCTAGATAAGAGAGTGATTGACAAAGTTCTCCAGTCACTATCACCAAGCTACTAGAGTTTCGTGATGAACTATAACATGCAAGGGAAGATGATCCCGGAGTTGTTCGTCGTGCTTAAGGCCGTAAAGGTAGAAATCAAGAAGGAGCATCAAAGTGTTGATGGTTAACAAGACCACTGGTTTCAAAGAAGGGCAAGGGCAAGTAGGGAAACTTCATGAATGGCAAGCCAGTTGCCGCTCCAGTGAAGAAACCCAAGAACCCAAACCCGAGACGAAGTGCTTCTATTAGGGGAACGGTCACTGGTAGTGGAACTGCCTCAAATACTTGGTAGATAAGAAGGCTGGAAACTTCAACAAAAGTATATTTGATATATGTGTTATTGATGTGGACCTTACTAGTACTCCTAGTAGCACATGGGTATTAGATACCGGTTCAGTTGCTAACATTGGTAACTCGAAACAAAAGCTATGGAATAAACGGAGACTAGCTAAGGGTGAGGTGACGACGTGTGTTGGAAATGTTTCCAAGGATGATATGATCACCATCGCACGCTCCCTCTACCTTCGGGATTAGTATTGAACCGAGATAAATGTTGTTTGCATTGGTGTCTGTGTTGAGCATGAACATGATTGGATCATGTTTATTGCAATACGGTTATTCACTTAAGTCAGAGAATAATGGTTATTCTGTTTGTATGGATAACACCTTTTATGGTCATGCACCCAATGTGAATGGTTTGTTGAATCTCGGTCGTATTGATACACATGTTCATAACATTGGTGCCAAAAGATGTAGAGTTGATAATGATAGTACCACTTTCTTGTGGCACTGCCGCTTAGGTCATATTGGTGTAAAGCGCATGAAGAACCTCCATGCTAATGGACTTTTGGAGTCACTTGATTTTGAATCACCTGACACATGCGAACCATGCCTCATAGGCAAGATGACTAAAACCCCGTTTTCTGGAACAATGGAACGGGCAAGTGACTTGTTGGAAATCACACATGCTGATGTGTGCGGTTCGATGAGTGTTGACGCACGCAGTGGATATCGTTATTTTCTCACCTTCACCGATGAATTGAGTGGATATGAGTATATTTACTTAATGAAGCATAAGTCTGGAACGTTTGAAAAGTTCAAGCAATTTCAGAGCAAAGTTGAGAATCATCATAACAATAAGATCAAGTTCCTACGATCTGATCAAGGGGAGAGTATCTGAGTTATGAGTTTGGCAATCACTAAAGACAATGTGGAACCGTTTCACAGTTGACGCCACCTGGAACACCATAGCGTAATGGTGTGTTCGAACGTCGTAATCGCACCCTATTGGATATGGTGCGATCTATGATGTCTCTTACTGATCTACCGCTATCATTTTGGGGTTATGCATTAGAGAGAATTACATTCACTTTAAATAGGGCACCATCTAAGTCCGTGGAGACGACACGGTATGAACCATGGTTTGGCAAGAAACCTAAGGTTTTGTTTCTTAAGGTTTGGGACTACGATGCTTATGTCGATAGGCTTTGGCCAGAAAAGCTCGAACCCAAAGCGGAAAATTGTGTCTTCATAGAATACCCAAAGAAGACGATTGGGTATACCTTCTATCTCAGATCTAAGGGCAAAGTGTTTGTCGCAAGGAACAGTTCCTTTCTCGAGAAAGAGTTTCTCTCAAAAGAATTGAGTGGGAGGAAGATAGAACTTGTTGAGGTTGTTGAACCTTTACTTCAACCAGAGAATAGCGTAGCACAGGAAAATGTTTCTGTGGCACCTACCTCAGTTGAAGAGAAAGCTAATGATGATGATCATGGAGCTTTAGATCAAGTTACTACCGAACCTCATAGGTTGACAAGGGTGTGTACAACTTCTGAGTGGTAACCCTGTCTTAAAGGTCATGTTGTTGGACAATGATGAACCTATGAGCTATGGAGAAGCGGTGGTGGGCCCGGATTCCAACAAATGGCTGGAAGCTATGAAATCCGAGATAGGATCCATGTATGAGAACAAAGTATGGACTTTGGTGGACTTGCCCGATGATCGGCAAGCCATTGAGAATAAATGGATCTTTAAGAAGAAGACAGACGTTGATGGTAATGTCACCATTTATGAAGCTCGACTTGTCTCAAAGAAGTTTCCGACAAGTTCAAGGAGTTGACTGTGATGAGACTTTCTCAATCATAGCGATGCTAAAGTCTGTTAGAATTATGTTAGCAAGTGCTGCATTTTGATTTACGAAATCAGGCAGATGGATGTCAAAACAAAGTTTCCTTGATGGTTTCCGCGAGGAAAGGCTTTATGTGATACAACCATAAGGTTTTGTCGATCCTAAGGATGCTAAAAGGTATGCAAACTCCAACGATCCTTCTATGGACTGGAGCAAGCATCTTGGAGTTGGAACATACGCTTTGATGAGGTGATCAAAGCATTTGGGTTTATACAAAGTTTGCAAGAACCTTGTATTTGCAATAAAGTGAGTGGGAGCACTACAACATTTTGATAACTATATATGGATGACATATTGTTGATCAGAAATGATGTAGAATTTCTGAAAAGCATAAAGGGTTGTTTGAATGGAGTTTTTCAAAGGAAGACCTATGTAAAACTGCTTACATGTTGGATATCAAGATCTATAGAGACAGATCAAGACGCCTGATAAGACTTTCACAGAGCACATACCTTGACGTGATTTTGAAGGAGTTCAAAATGGATCAGTCAAGGAAGGAGTTCTTGCTTGAGTTGTAAGGTGTGAAGTTAAGACTTAAAGCTTGACCACGGCAGGAGAAAGAGAAAGGATGAAGGTCGTCCCCTATGCCTTAGCCATAGGCTCTATTCGATATGCCATGCTGTGTACTGCACCTAATATGTGCCTTGCCACGAGTTTTGCAAGGGGGTACAAAAGTGATCCAGGAATGGATCATTAGACAACGGTCAAAATTGTCCTTAGAGGAATAAGGAAATGTTTCTCGGTTTCGGAGGTGATAAAGAGTTCGGCGTAAAGGGTTACGTCGATGCAAGCTATAACACCTATCCGGATGACTCTGAGTAGCAAACTGGATACGTATAGTGGAGCAACCATTTGGGATAGCTCCAAGTGGAGTGTGGAAGCAGCATCTACGATATAACATAGAGATTTGCGAAGTACATACAGATCTGAATGTTGCAGACCCGTTGACTAAAACCTCTCTCACAAGCATAACATGATCAAACCCCAGAACTCATTGAGCCTTAATCACATCGTGATGTGAACTAGATTATTGACTCTAGTAAACTCTTTGGGTGTTAGTCACATGGCGATGTGAACCATGGGTGTTCGATTCATCGCGATGTAACTAGATTATTGACTCTAGTGCAAGTGGGAGACTGTTGGAAATATGCCCTAGAGGCAATAATAAAATGGTTATTATTATATTTCCTTGTTCATGATAATTGTCTATTGTTCATGCTATAATTGTATTAACCGGAAACCGTAATACATGTGTGAATACATAGATCGTAATATGTCCCTAGTAAGCCTCTAGTTGACTAGCTCGTTGATCAATGGATGGTCGTGGTTTCCTGACCATGGACATTGGATGTCGTTGATGACGGGATCACATCATTGGGAGAATGATGTGATGGACAAGACCCAATCCTAAGCATAGCACGAGATCGTGTAGTTTGTTTTATTAGAGCTTTTTTGATGTCAAGTATCGTTTCCTTAGACCATGAGATTGTGCAACTCCCGGATACCGTAGGAGTGCTTTGGGTGCATCAAACGTCACAACATAATTGGGTGACTATAAAGGTGCACTACAGGTATCTCCGAAAGTGTCTGTTGGGTTGGCACGAATCGAGACTGGGATTTGTCACTCCGTATGACGGAGAGGTATCTCTGGGCCCACTCGGTAATGCATCATCATAATGAGCTCAATGTGACTAATGAGTTAGCCACGGGATCATGCGTTACGGAACGAGTAAAGAGACTTGCCGGTAACGAGATTGAACAAGGTATAGGGATACCGACGATCGAATCTCGGGCAAGTAACATACCGATAGACAAAAGGAATTGTATACGAGATTGATTGAATCCCCGACATCGTGGTTCATCCGATGAGATCATCGTGGAACATGTGGGAGCCAACATGGGTATCCAGATCCCGTTGTTGGTTAATTGCCGGAGAGAGGTCTCGATCATGTCTGCATGGTTCCCGAACCCGTAGGGTCTACACACTTAAGGTTCGGTGATGCTAGAGTTATTATGGGAAATAGTATGTGGTTACCGAAGGTTGTTCGGAGTCCCGGATGAGATCCCGGACTTTAGGAGGAACTCCGGAGTGGTCCGGAGGTGAAGATCGATATATTGGACGAAGGGTATTGGAGTCCGGAATTGTTCTGCGAGTACCGGGTGACGACCAGCGTGACTGAAAGGTGTTTCGGAGGCCCCGGCAAGCGTTGGGGGCCTTATGGGCCAAGGGGAGGGGGAACACCAGCCCACTAAGGGCTGTGCGCCCCTCCCAACCCCTCTCACGTAACCTGGAGAGGTGGGGGCGCCTCCCCTAGGGCAGCCACCCCTCCCAGCTTGGGGGGCAAGTTTCCTAAGGGTGGGGGTGCCCAAACCCATCTAGGGTCTCCCCTGTGGCCGCCGCCCCTCCCCTAGGGAACCCTAGGGCGCCTCCTCCACCCCCTTCCCCCTATATATAGTGAGGGAGAGAGAGAGGGCAGCTGCACGCCCCCTTCCCTGGCGCAGCCCCTCCCTTCTCCAACACCTCCTCTCCTCCGTAGTGCTTAGCGAAGCTCTGCCGGAGAACCACGAGCTCCATCGCTACCATGTCGTCGTGCTGCTGGACTTCTCCCTCAACTTCTCCTCTCCCCTTGCTGGATCAAGAAGGAGGAGACGTCCCCGGGCTGTACGTGTGTTCAACGCGGAGGCGCCGTCCGTTCGGCGCTAGATCGGATCTTCCGCGATTTGAATCACCGCTAGTACGACTCCATCAACCGCGTTCTTGTAACGCTTCCGCTTAGCGATCTTCAAGGGTATGAAGATGCACCCCCTCTCTCTCGTTGCTAGCATCTCCTAGATTGATCTTGGTGACATGAGGAATTTTTTTTGAATTATTGCTACGTTCCCCAATAGGATCCTGGTGGTGGCGACCATGAGCTTCTTGTCATTGGCGTCGACATCGCCCCAGTCTTTTCTACGGACCGGCGGTGCGCGACGGACCCAGCAGAACTCCTGCGGATCTGCCTCCTCAATCCAGCACCACCGGCCCCGCCACTCTTCCCACCTCTCCTTCTGGGCACCCTCCGGGTACGTACCCCTCTCCTGGGTCCTTGGGATCGAGGTGATGCACCCAGAGACGGCGCCCCCTGGCTGGATGCGAGGATTGAAGTAATGGCGAAAGAGCATTGTGCTGGGGAGCACTCCGGCAAAGCCCTCGCAGAGATGGGCGCACAAGACCATGCACGCCACGGCATTCGGCGTAAGGTCCAGAAGATGGAAGCCATAGGTGTGCATGACGTCGTTGAAGAATTCAGAGAAAGGGGGGCAGAGCCCGCAGGAGAAGTAATAGATGAAGAAGGGGTACCGATTTGGACCGGCCTTGGCGAAATCGGCGGGGACGAAACGTGTGGCAGGGCCCCGGCGTCTCCCTCCCCCACAGGGGCCTGAAGTAGTCCCTGAGGGTGACCGCATCAACCGTCGACGGAAAGAGGGCGTGCTGCTTCGGAAGAGCCACCAACTCGCTCTCTGGCGCCTCATTCTCCACGGCGTCCTTGGCCGCTCCCTTGCCCTTACTTGTCTTGGGCGCCATGGTGGCTGAGAAGAGACGAGGGATCAAGGGCAATGGAGGCGCGGCGGTGGCGAGCAGAGGCGAAACTTTGATGCGCGCTTGAGGAGGAAGAAGAGGAGAATGGCGGTTCCAAGATTGGAAAAGGCACAGAGGGTAAATGAGCAGCGCCCCTGCGGTTTTCCCCTTTATGGGGAAGACGCGGGCCGCCTCTTTACCATTTACCATGACGTGACGCAAGCGTGCTGCAACCGTTCCGCGCACGATCCCCACGTCATGCACTCAATGCGGGTCATGGGGAAGCGCAATTGGCGAAGGAATTAATGCGGTTAAAAGTCCGCCACGCATGCCCGCGCACCGTTTTGGGCCTGGCCCAACAATGCTCCGCGCTTATGTGTGGCCCAAGCCTGGGGGCTCCTGTCGGTGTACAAAAGTAGGGGCCTTCTGTACCCCTTTACTTGTGCACGGGCAGTTGTAGCCACACCTGCGGCCATGCTTGGCGGGGAAGAGGAAGCAAAGAACAAGACTACCATAGCAGCGCTCAAGCCAGAGGCGTGAAAAGCAAAGGGACAAGGTGGGCCTCCCCCGGTAAGAGCCTTGCCGGGGCGGCTTACGTGGCCTCGGCAAGAGCCTTGCCAGGGCAACCTGCCCAACGCCAGCAAGGCCACCACCCTTGAGCCTAAAAGTTCCGACACTATCGACAACATTGGAACCAAGGCTCGGGAGGCGCCTGCATGGTGGCATGTAGATCTTTGTGAAGACCAGAGGCCTGCGTGACTAGATGAGAACCCGAAGACAAAGACCCCCGGCAAGATCCTTGCCGGTGGCGCCCACGAGACCCCGGCAAGACCCTTGCCGGGGACATCTGCAGGGCTGCAGTTAGGCCCACACCTAGCAAGACTCCGCCGCCCCATGGTTGTTCCAACATGGCAAGCGCCTGTGTGGCAGCGTGCAGCTTCCAAGCTAACTAGGCACACCCCTATGGGTTTCCCCCTCGAAGCAAGGCGAGGCAGCGACGGACGGGGCGAGCTTCCTTGCCATCCCCGATAAAGCAAGAGGACACGTCGGCAGCGCATTAAATGCGTTTTGTCCTACGATGTGAGGGGATAAACTTGTACACTGTACATACTTTCCTCCTCCTGTGTGCCACTGTGGTGACCCCTTTTGACATATAAAAGGGGGCCCGAGGTGTACTGAGGAAGGATTCGGACTTTTTGGGCTAGGCAGGCACCGCAGCTAGTTCAGGAACTCAAGAACTCCAATTATACACCAAAGCAGGACTAGGGTATTATGCATCGCTTGCGGCCCGAACCTGGATAAAATTCCCCCGTGTTGATCTTCTAAACCCGCTCTTTTCGCAGCCCCGCGCCCCGCCAACCGTAGTAGGGATTCCCTGTGATCCCATGGGTGTCTTTTCCCCGACACTTGGGATCCACAGCTTCCAAGTCAAACCTCATTGATGGTGACCACGAGGAGGGCACCCTCTCCGGCTCTTCCAAGGCGAACGAGCCCATCTGCTCTTCCAAGGGGAAAGCACCCGTCTGTGACATCAGGGAGGGCACCCTACAGTCGTGCTCTTCCAAGGGGAAGGAGCCCATCTGCGACACCATGGAGCGCATCCAGGGTCCGTGCTCTTCCCACGGGAACGAGCCCATCTGTGACAAGTGAGGAAACCCATGATTTGTTTTGCCGTGCCTCTTCACAGGGGGAAACCCATGATTTGTTTTGTCGAGTCCCTTTTGTAGTGTAGTGAGAATATGTCCAGTTATAATTGCTATATCTGGTTCTTTGCAGTATGCCATGTTTATTTCAGTTGTTCACAATGTAATGCTCTATATGTGCAATTATTTACTGTGCAGTACATTTCATCAATCCAGTTTTAAACATACCGATATGAATGCATATATTTGCTTGCTGTTAAGCCTGTTATAGCTAGCATATGCCTCTTTTAAAGGTTTTTGATTGTTCGGTTGTTTGTAGTTAGCATATGTCCAGTTTCAAATGCTATCTTTGGTTGTTCGTAGTATGCCTTGTTTATCCCAGTTATTCACAACATGATGTTCTATATGTGCAAGTATGAGCTGTGCAGTTCAATTTCATCAGTACCAGTTTCAACAATACCACTATGAATGACTACATTTGGTTGCTGCATCTTGTAGTTAACATGCCTTTCCATTTTTATTTAACAATAACCAGTGTACTTAGACCGGCACAATGCCAGTTTGAATGACTATGTTTGCTTGTTGTTAAATGTTATGCCTGTTGCAATTAGCACACTTTTCCACTTGTTTTGCTTTACTAGCGTGCTTAAACCTGCACACTGAAGCTATCTTTTGGAGATTATTTTGTCTGCCATGGATAATTTTGGTTGATGTTTAGCCTGTTGTGCTTAACATGCTTCTCGATGTACCTACACAGGACAATTTTGGGAACGACTATTGTTTTCCATCGAGGTTAGTTTCATCCCATGGCTTATATCTACTCACTGTTCAGGATATCGGTAGCTGGTAGCATATAGGCCGGCGGATGATAAGGGACTAATCGGTGAATCGGACTTTTAACTGAATATATCTGCAACCCATTTATCGTTAGGTTAACTAGGGCCATATGTAATATATCTGAGGCTACATAGCAACATGCACTGTACTTAATGTCTAAATATGCAATCCTAGGCTACATAGCAACAAGGAATGTTACATTAATGTTCTAATGATGTCTAGATATACATAGAAGAGCAGCAGAAGCAACAACAACAACAACAACAACAACAACTACTACTACTACTACTACAACAACAACAACAGCAACAACAACAACAACAACAACAACAACAACAACAACAACAACAACAACAACAACAACAACAACAACAACAACAACAGCAACAACAGCAACAACAACACAGCTCTGTTTGGATACTCAACTTGCTAGAGGTTAGAGTTAGTTTCTAGCTCATGACTAACCCTGAACTAACTCCATCCAAAGAGTTGTTTGGATGGCAAGGTTAGATTGACAATAAATGCACTAGGAGAACTAGCTCCAATTAGCACCTCTTGGGTTGGATAGTTTTTTTGGGTGGGTTATAGATGCAACTATCTCAAACTAGCCCTCGTGTTTAGATATACTTTAGGCCTATTTGAGCCTGAACTAGCTCAAACTAAGTGTAACCCATGGATACAGCAGCACTTAATCAGCCGATAATTTGTAAGAATGCACTAAACTCCTTCCGGCCCATAATATAAGATGTTAATTCATCTAATATGTGAGTATATTGGATGTTATAATATACTCCCTCCGTTCCTAAATATTTGTCTTTTTAGAGATTTCAAACGGACTACCACATACAGATGTATATAGACATATTATAAAAGAGTGTTGTACTACATCATTGTGCAATTGATGTTTAGCTTCTAATATTAACTTGGTGCTTTTAGGTACACATGTCATTGGTAAAGGTCCGTGCTTCGACCCTTTCTGCGTATGGGGCAATGAGATATCGATGAACCAACATCAAAGTGAGGAAGCTGATAAAGATTGTTAGTAAAATGGGTCCAAAGATGGCAATTAAACTATTTGTTTACACTTTATCCAAGACAACAGCGAACTGCAGGATGGTAAGTAAGAACTCTGCAGCCTTCTTTTTACTGCCCATAATGAGTTGTGTTAGATGACAATGTCTGAAACTTTTTCCTTTGAAGTGGTTGCCAAAGAAGTTTACTCAAGATTACCTCTCAAAGTACATGATTTTTGGGCATGCAAAGGTTAAGTATTTCTACCAGAACATGATGATTATCTAGATGTTTTCATGAAGACCGTGAAGGATGGGCAGTCGGCCATCACAAGGGGTTGGACTAGAGTCATGCGTGCCTTCTGCATGGAGGAGGGCACAATATGGGCATTCCTCTTCACCTTGTTCAGCAACCAGAATATATTTCGCCTCTTTCTTTACCGTCTTTAATAGTACAAGTATACAACTGTGGTTCATCACTCTTTATTTGGTTCTTATGTAATTCTTGAACATATGTACCTATGAATCGAATAATGCATTGGTTGTTTGAACCTGATGGATATGAATAAAGTTGTATCATACGTTCAAATTCAAATTCAAATCTGGTACAATTTGAAATAGCAGCAATTAAATTACGTTGAAATTACGCTCTCCGGGTTGTTACGGCACACACGGTTGGTAAAACACAAACGTTTGCGATATACACCATAATCCGAGACGGTTCACAGAGAGGAAACGTGTGCAAGCATGCACACAGTTGCCGTTTGCAAAGCGTGTGCGATGTCAGACAATATCACAAACGGTGTGGGCAAACTAAACGTTTGTGTTAGTTGCCTTATCGTACACGATTCGCAACCATGAACTATTTCTGATGAAGTATGCATCGTAAACGTGCACCACAGAATAGCGTGTGCGATAGTTTTCATGTATGACGGTGTTACGACGGTCCGACGTTTCGTAATCCTGTCCGACACTCGTACGACGATTAGCTAATCTTCTTAATAGTGAACCGTTTGTGATGGGCCGCGCATCATACACGTTCTATAATAGTGAACCATTTGGGATGGGCCGTGCATCATAAACGTAGCACCACAGAATACCAACTACGATGGCAATGCGAGCCGAAACAAGTAGGAGTACTGTAGGGTCCTATCCCCGACGGTTTCTGGCTTGTGTGGGAAGGACCCCCTATCGCCGTCACTCACTAGGTGACGGTTCCAAATGCCGTCGTGGAAAGGGGTTAAAAACTGTTTGTATAGGGCCGGCGCGTACTAGTGGTGGATCTTCCGGATTGAACTCCCACATGGGAGAGGGCCGGAGTTGGCAGGGAAGAATCCGACGGAAGAGCATCACCTGAATCCCGTTAGTGAGACTCGTGTTCTTGCCTATCATATTGGCGATGCACTTTTGCAGCATCAACACTTCCGCCGTGGATCCCCAGTCCAGACCCTTAGCGGTCCACGAGGTAAGCCGCGTTGGGGGTCTGGATCTAAACTTAGTAGTGGCCTCCCACCTCGCGTCACGGGGTTCGGTGATATAGAACCACTCCTGCTGCCACACCTTGATGGTCTCCATGAAGGCCCCCTTTGGCCAAATGGCGTTGGGGATCTTGCTTACCATGGCACCGCCGCAGTCCGCATGCTGCCCGTCAACCACCTTCGGCTTTAGATTGAAGACCTTGAGCCATAGGCCGAAGTGTGGGGGATGCAGAGTAGCGCCTCGCATACAACGATGAACGCCGAGATGTGGAGGAAAAAATTCGGGTCTAGATCATGGAAATTTAGCCCGTAGTAGAACATAAGTCCCCGGACGAAGGGATGGAGGGGAAACCCTAGCCCACGGAGGAAGTGGGGGATGAATACAACCCTTTCACCGGGATCCGAAGTGGGGATGACTTGATCCTTGGCTGGGAGCCTGTGTGCGATGTCCGTGGACAGATATCCCGCCCCCCGGAGCTCCTTGACGTCCTTCTCGGTGACGGAGGAGGCCTCCCACTTGCCCTTTGAACCCGATCCGTACATGGCTGGGGAGGCTGGTGGCGGTGGGAAAGATTGAAGTTTGGGCGTTGGAGCTTGAAGATGGGAAGGCTGGAGAAGGAAGAAGGCGTGGGGAAAAGGAGGAATCTTTACCCTCTTATTAGGCAGTGAATATAAAACGCCCCCTCAAGCCTTAAAAATCGCCTATTCCCGAGGGGTCGTGCGAATGGCATGGTTGGATTACCCAAAACCGTATTGATGAGGATCCCGTAATGGGCGGACACGATCTCTGTTTTGACAAGACGTGCCAATGGAGGTTGTGCCTCGAAACGCAAAGCGGGAGGCGTGAAAACGGTTCGAAATGTTAAGAGATCCGACGTGTCGTTTCGTCGAAAAAAGTATTCAGTGGAAAGTCACTATTTTATTTGATATTTTGCCTTCGTGGCTAAGGGTTGTAGAAATTCTACAGAGTCGGATACAGTTCTTTTGTTCAAAAGTATTCAGGAGGAGGAACCTGGCTTGCAATGCCAAAGACAATCCGCGTGCCGAACATATCGTCATTGAAGACTGGTTCAGGGGCTATTGAGGGATTCCGGGATTAGGGGGTCCTCGGGTCTCCGGGCTATTCAATATGGGCTGGACTGATGGGCCATGAAGATACAAGGCGGAAGACCTTCCCCCGCGTCCGGGTAGGACTCTCCTATGCGTGGATGGCAAGATTGGTGTCCGGATATGTAATTTCCTTCCTCCACAAACTGACTCTGTACAACCCTAGGCCCCTCTGGTGTGTATATAAACCGAAGAGGTTTAGTCCATAGAGGCTATCAGAATTCACATAGGCTAGACATCTAGGGTTTGGCCATTACGATCTCGAGGTAGATCGACGCTTGTAACCCCTATACTCATCAAATACAATCAAGCAGGACGTAGGGTATTACCTCCATCAAGAGGGCCCGAACCTGGGCAAACATTGTGTCCCACTTGTCCTTTGTTACCTTTGATCCTCAGGCGCACAGTTCGGGACCCCCTACCCGAGATCGGCCGGTTTTGACACTGACACCGACCACCTTGTACTTGTCTCGAGCAAGCAACTGCTCAATGGTGTTGATGTAGTCGTCCACCACGGCCGGGTCGATGGTGTACAACATCGAGAGATCCGTCTCCCTCGCGTGGGTCTCCACTTTATGCTCACCAAACTCCATTGGAGCGTCGATAGACATCCCCTCTCTATGTGTCGTCGTGGGTGTGCTTGTTGTGTTGTGGGGCACGGCCGAAAGGTTGAAGAGACTAAGGTTATAATGGCCACGAGAATTAAAGGGGAAGCCGGACGGCCTGGAATATCGGCACGCCCAGATGGCAGTTCTAATTTGTAGCGCGTAACTCCATCATGTCGCGTGGCGACGCGCGCGGCGCAACCACATGCATATGGGTCCCCTGACATGATTGTGCGCAGGCCCAACCGCTGGCAGAGCGCGCGCGGAGGGGCGCGAGCAGAGCGTTCCACGGTTGCCTCAACGACGAGCAACCATATATATGCATATAGTAGTTGAACACGCAAGGAAAAGCTGTCCACAAGCCGAGCGCGCCGACGGACGCGAGCAGAGCGCGCCGCGGTGCCTAACGGTGAGCACAGTGCGCTGCGGCGCCTAACGGCGAGCAGAGCTTGCTGAGAGACGCGAGCAGAGGCCGGCACAGTGATACATGGCAAATAAGACAAACTGTACGAGCGATGGCAGAGACATCCAGCACAAATCAGATTAGAGTTGCGTGTGCGATACATGGCATACAGTTGATCCATCTGAGCTGTTTGTGATGGAATAAGCCGTGTGTGTTATGGGCAAATGCTTGCTGGTATATAACCGTTTGCGATTGATGAATTCATCACCGACAGGTTACCTAGTGTGGTACGTGTGCGATGTGATATACTCTGTCTGCAGAACATCTATGCTCAGTGTACAGAAGAACAACATATATATAATTGTAACAGGACATGATTGCAAGACCAAATTAAACATCCAATTACGTTATATAATAAATAACATAAATATTGCAAGGTTCAAATTCCAGCATTACAAGGTCCAAATTCAAATATTACAAGGTCCAAACCACTCAGACACATAAAATTCTCTTCTTCAGAATATTTTTCATGCATTATTTCTGTGAAAGGATCAGCCACCGAGAAGTCATATGGCGGCTCAATACAATGACTTCCGAATAATCTGTCATATGAAGTTACAAACTGAAATTCAGCTTGTGCAGAGCCTTTTCCATTCAGCTAGAGACACGAGCATTTGTATTTTATTAGTTAAATCCTAATTATAAACCAGGACAGGGGTATAGTAGGTAATTAAATCGCAAACGTTTTTTATTAATCATGTGTACGTGTCCTTTCGTCATCCTCTCGCACATCTTATCACCCCGCTGTTGCAGACGGCTTCCAGCGCAAGCTTGAGCGCGCGGGGGCGTGGTACATCTCCAACGTATCTATAATTTTTGATTATTCCATGTTGTTTTATTATCAATCTTGGATGTTTTATAATCATTTTATAGTCATTCTATATCATTTTTGGTACTAACCTATTGACATAGTGCCAAGTGCCAGTTTCTGTTTTTTTCCATGTTTTTTACATCGCAGGAAATCAATATCAGACGAAGTCCAAATGCCACGAAACTCCACGATGATTTTTTATGGGCCAGAAGGAACACATTGGGCCCTGGTTGCACCTGGGGAGAGTATCGAGGAGGGGACAACCCACCAGGGCGCGCCAGGAGGCCCAGGCGTGCCCTGGTGGGTTGTGCCCACCTCGGGTGCCCCCCGGGCCGCCTCTTTGCTCTATAAATACCCCAAAAATGCCAGAACCCTAGGGTAGTTGACGAAATATTCATCCAGCCGCCGCAGAGTCTAGAACCACCAGATCCAATCTACACACCATCTCAGATGGGGTTCACCACCTCCATTGGTGCCTCTCTGATGATGCGTGAGTAGTTTTTTGTAGACCTTCGGGTCCGTAGTTAGTAGCTAGATGGCTTTCTCTCTCTCGCTGAATTCTCAATACAATGGTCTCTTGGAGATCCATATGATGTAACTCTTTTTCCGGTGTGTTTGTTGGGATCTGATGAACTTCAAGTTTATGATCAGTTATATCTTTTTATATCCATGAAAGTTATTTGAGTTTCTTTGATCTCTTATATGCATGATCTCTTATAGCCTCGTATTTCTTCTCCGATATTTGGGTTTTGTTTGGCCAACTTGATCTATTTATCTTGCAAATCGGAAGAGGTGCCCGGTAGTGGGTCCGATCTTACGGTGCTTGATCCCAGTGACAGAAAGGGAAACAACATGTATGTATCGTTGCTACTAAGGATAAAAAGATGGGATCTATACCTACGCAATAGATAAACGGATCTTGTCTACATCATGTCATTGTTCTTATTTCATTATTCCATTTTTCCATGAACTTAATACACTAGATGCATGCTGGATAGTGGTCGATGTGTGGAGTAATAGTAGTAGATGCAGGCAGGAGTCGGTCTACTAATCTTGGACGTGATGCCTATGTAATGATCATTGCCTGGATATCGTCATAATTATTTGAAGTTCTATCAATTGCCCAACAGTAATTTGTTTACCCACCGTTTGCTATCTTTCTCGAGAGAAGCCACTAGTGAAACCTACGGCCCCCGGGTCTTCTTCCTCATATATTAGCTTGCGATCTAATTTTCCTTTGCATTTTTATTCAGATCTATTAAACCAAAAATACAAAAATACTTTGCTGCACTTTATTTTATTTACGATCTATTATTTCAATCTATTACCAATTTCTGGCATCATTACCCGAAAGGGATTGACAACCCCTTTAACACGTCGGATTGCGAGGTGTTGTTATTTGTGTGCAGGTGTTGTTTACGTTGTGTTGCTTGGTTCTCCTACTGGTTCGATAACCTTGGTTTCTTCACTAAGGGAAATACCTACCGTCGCTGTGCTGCATCATCCCTTCCTCTTTGGGGAAATACCCACATAGTCCTAGCAGACAGGAGCTTTTCTGGCGCTATAGTCAGAGAGCAATCAAAAGGAATTTCTGGAGCCGTTGCCGGGGAGGATCTTCAACATATACCAGGTTCCTAATCACAAATCTCATCTCCTCGCAATTTACATTATTTGCCATTTTCCTATCGTTTTCCTCTCCCCCACTTCACAAAAATTTGCTGTTTTATTCGCCTTCTTTTTCGTTTGCCTTTTTCTCGTCAGATCTCATCATGTTTGCTTGTGTTGCCATGTGCCTTCTATTTGCTTGCATCTTTGCTTGCTAAAAATCTATTGATATGGTCCTCATCCACTTGCTAATCTTTTCAAGAGATCCAATTATGATGGACCCATTGCTAGTGAATTGAGTTCACTAGATTATCTTTATGAAGTTTTGCTTGGGATTTATGAATGTGAAAATTGTGATGAAGTGTTGAAAGAACAAAAATTATAAAGTGATTCATGATATCTCCTTAGATAAAAAGCATGATTGCAATAATTTTACTATAAATTCTATTAATGTCAACTGTGCTAATAATATGCAAAACCCCAAGCTTGGGGATGCTAATTTTGCTATGTCCACTACTTGTTGCAATGATTATGATTGGGGTGATTTTTCTTATGATCTTGAAAAATTATTTAAATCTCATGATGAATATGTTTGCAATAATTTTGAAAGTGGGTTTGGAAGAGTGTCAACTCTAGGTAAAAATAATCCCACTATCTTGGAAGATTGCAATTCTTTTATGCATGTGGATCATGAAGAGAAAATTTTATATGATAGCTATATTATTGAGTTTGATTGTGATCCTACATGTAATTATTATGAGAGAGGAAAATATGGTTGTGGAAATCTTCATGTCACTAAATTACCTCTCTTCATGTTGATATTGCTATTGTTTCTTTCTTCTTCCTTGCATATGCTAGATCTTGTTTGTCTTGCTAATTTGTTTTCCTACAGAATTCCTATGCATAGGAAGTATGTTAGACTTAAATTTGTTTGTCACATGATTTATGATGCTCTCTTTGTGTTTCAATTATTTTCTTTTGTGTGAGCATCGTTGACATTTTATGCCTAGCTAAGGGCGTAAAACCGTAGCGCTTGTTGGGAGGCAACCCAATGAATAAAATTTATTTTTGCTTTTTGGTTTCTGTTCTTGAGTGTTAGCACAATTATGCTACTGTTATGATTGTGTTTTTTGTGTTTTAAGCAGTGTTTGTGCCAAGTAAATCCTTTAGGATCTTCTTGGGTGATAGTTGTTTGATCTTGCTGAAAAAGACAGAAATTTGCGCTCACAAAAATAATTTTCATAAATCAAAGAAAAGTTATTTTGCCCTGATTCTTTTTGCAGAAGATTAATATACAGATTACCCTGGTCGTCCTAGAATTTTTGGAGTTCCAGAAGTATTCGCAGAAGTCAGATTGCTACAGACTGTTTTGTTTTGACAGATTCTGTTTTCTTTGTGTTGTGTGCTTATTTTGATGGCTCTATGGTTTTCTTTGATGAGTTTTTGCCTTAGAAAAGTTGGAATACAGTAGATATAATACAAAAACAAAATATGAATTGGTTTGATACAACACTTATAGTAGTGGTTTGCTTTCTTATACTAACGGATCTCATGAAGGTTTTGTTGAGTTTTGTGTGATTGAACTTTTCAAGTTTTGGGTTATCTTACGATGGATGAAAGAAGGATAGAAGAGTATAAGCTTGGGGATGCCCCGGCATCCCAAGCTATTATCCAATAATAAGAAACCAACTAAGCTTGGGGATGCCCCCGAGTGACATCCCCTCTTTCTTCTAACAACTATCGGTATTTTACTCGAAGCTATATTTTTATTCGTCACATGATATGTGTTTTGCTTGGAGCGTCTTGTATGATATGAGTCTTTGCTTGTTTTATTTTGTGTTTTAAGTCATCAATCCTTGCTGGACACACTTATTTGAGAGAGCCAAAATTATGTCATGACTTGTTAGAATTGCTCTTTGTGCTTCACTTAAATCTTTTATGAGCTAGGACTTGAAGTTCTTCACTTATATCTTTTTTAGCATGGTGTGCTTAGTATTTTTGAAGAAATGCTCTCTTGCTTCACTTAGATTTATTTGAGAGTTAGTAAAAATTTTGAAGAAATTCTCTCTTGCTTCACTTAAATCATTTTGAGAGAAATAAAAAAATTATGCTCATGATCTTCACTTATATTTGTTTGGGCTTATGAAAAGCAACACATGAAAATTAGTCCCAAAGTGATAGATATCCAAGAAGGGTAAGTAAAAAAAATCATGAAGATCATTGGACAAAATAAACTTGATTCTTAGTAATAGTTTTGAGATATGATGATGTGATATGTGAGTTATGTTGATGAGTAATTATGCTTTAGTAAGAATATTGGTGTTAAGGTTTGTGATTCCCTATGCAAGTATGAAAGCCAATAGTCATGCAATGAAATTATATCCTACTTGTGGTGCATTATTCGGTGTTAATTATGCTTAATGCTTGCTTATGAGATTATTCGTTTCTTGGTTGGTCGCTTCTCAATCTTTTGCTAGCCTTCATTTTGCACCAAGTATGACCTCTACTTGTGCATCCAAAATCCTTTAAACCAGCTTTCCCACATGAGTCCACTATATCTACCTATATGCGGTATTCTTTTGCCGTTCTAAGCAAATTTGCATGTGCCATCTCCAATTTTCAAAATAAACTTCTATTTTGTGTGTTTGTTTCGTTCGCGGAACGGTAACGGGTGGCTAATATTTTCCATGCCGGATGTGCTATTCTCACAATGAGTGTTTTTTCACTTGTCATTGCACGAGAGTAAGGCAAAGGTTTTAGGGATGCCCAGTCCCGAAATGCAAAAATGAATTTACTTTATGCTGTCAAATTATAAATTCCTTGGAAAGTGTTGGTATGGAGGGCACCCGTGGATATGGCTAGCCATGGAAAGTAAAAGAATGGTGGAAAATGGAATAAACTTTATTTTCTGTTTGGGAACCGCCTATGGCATATCTAGCATGGAAAGTGTTCGGAACTCTGAGTCGTTTTCGTTGGTGGGATGGATACACCTCCCAAAATTTTTTTATCTCTAATTTTTTCGCTTTGAGCTCTGGCACCTCTACAAATCCCTACTTCCCTCTGCGAAGGGCCTTTCTTTTACTTTATGCAATTTTATTTTTGAATTTGAGTCTCCACCTTCTCTCATAAAAAGCACCAACTAGGAGGCAATATGATCGTACTTAAGTATTGGGTGTAGCTAATATTCGAGTGTGTTTCATGAATGGATCAATGTTTAAGCATGATGGGCTAGGGATAACTTATTTTAGCGTTGATATTTTGAAAGACATGGTTGCTTGTTGATATGCTTGAGTATCTAAATTATTATGTCAAAACTAGACTATTGCTTTGAATCACATAAAAGTCCAAATGTCCATGCTATAAAGAAAAGAATATGATATGACATGATAAACAGCACTCCACATAAAAAATTCTGTTTTTATCACTTACCTACTCGAGGACGAGCAGGAGTTAAGCTTGGGGATGCTGATACGTCTCCAGCGTATCTATAATTTTTTATTGTTCCATGCTGTTTTATTATCAATCTTGGATGTTTTACAGTCATTTTATATCATTTTTGGTATTGACCTATTAACATAGTGCCAAGTGCCAGTTGCTGTTTTTTCCATGTTTTTTACATCACATGAAATCAATACCAGACGAAGTCCAATTGCCATGAAACTCCACGATGATTTTTTATGGGCCAGAAGGAACACATTGGCCCTGGTTGTACCTGGGGGAGTCCCGAGGAGGGGACAACCCACCAGGGCGCGCCAGGAGGCCCAGGCGCGCCCTGGTGGGTTGTGCCCACCTCGGGTGCCCCCCAGACCGCCTCTTTGCTCTATAAATACCCCAAAAATACCAGAACCCTAGGGGAGTCGACGAAATATTCATCCAGCCGTCGCAGAGTCCAAAACCACCAGATCCAATCTAGACACCATCTCGGATGGGGTTCACCACCTCCATTGGTGCCTCTCCGATGATGCGTGAGTAGTTCTTTATAGACCTTCGGGTCCGTAGTTAGTAGCTAGATGGCTTTCTCTCTCTCGCTAAATTCTCAATACAATGGTCTCTTGGAGATCCATATGATGTAACTCTTTTTGCGGTGTGTTTGTTGGGATCTGATGAACTTCGAGTTTATGATCAGTTATATCTTTTTATATCCATGAAAGTTATTTGAGTTTCTTTGATCTCTTATATGCATGATCTCTTATAGCCTCATATTTCTTCTCCGATATTTGGGTTTTGTTTGGCCAACTTGATCTATTTATCTTGCAATGTGAAGAGGTGCCCGGTAGTGGGTTCGATCTTACGGTGCTTGATCCCAGTGACAGAAAGGGAAACAGCACGTATGTATCGTTGCTACTAAGGATAAAAAGATGGGATCTATATCTACGCAATAGATAAACGGATCTTGTCTACGTCATGTCATCGTTCTTATTGCATTACTCCGTTTTCCATGAACTTAATACACTAGATGCATGCTGGATAGCGGTCGATGTGTGGAGTAATGGTAGTAGATGCACGCAGGAGTCGGTCTACTAATCTTGGATGTGATGCCTATGTAATGATCATTGCCTGGATATCGTCATAATTATTTGAAGTTCTATCAATATCCCAACAGTAATTTGTTTACCCACCGTTTGCTATCTTTCTGGCATCCCTGTTGGGTGTGCGCGGAACCACCACCACACGCTCTGCCGCCGCTGCCCGTCAGCAGCTGTTGCCGGCCGTCGTTGCCATCACACCACCGTCGAAAGCTAGGGCCATCGCCCGCTCCGCCTCCGCTGCCCGAAGGCGGGCGGTAGCCGTCGTGGCCGCCACCCCACTGCCGGCCACCGTGGCCATCACCCGCTCCGCCACCGCGGCCCGAAGGCGGCAGATGGTGGTCGTGGCCGCCACTCCATCGTCGGCCGCAGTGGCTGCTAGCCCACCGTCGACCGCCGGGATCATCACCCGCTCTGCCACCGTCGCCCGAAGGTGGGAGGCGGAGGTGGAGGCCTGCACGTGCGTCAGCGACCTTGCGTGCTACATTGAGTTCCTGCGGGAGGAGGAGGAGCGCCTCGTCGAGCATGCAAAAAGCCTTATGGCAGCCGTGGTCGCAGCAGACACCGACACAGACGCAAGGAATCAGGAGATCTACGAGCAGTCCTGCCGCTTCGAGAGGGGTCGTCTGGAGTGGCAGTGGGCGTTTGAGGTGAGCGTCGCTGAAGGTGCAGCAGCGGCAGGCACCGTATTGCAGTTGTCCAGCTCGTCAGTAGGCTCCTCCTCCTCTTCCTCTTACTAAGCGCGCTCGACAAAGGAGAAGCTGCCGGAAGTAGTACAAAGCCTCTCCGTAGTAGTAGTATTTAGGGGCTATTTTGTTCAATTCATCTGACTCTAGATGTGGTGGAACTGTACAACGTACTTTAAATTAGCTAGTATATATAGTTGAACTAGCTATTTCAGTACGTGGTTGGCAACAATCGCAGTGTTACAAGGTTGACAAATGGCAATGTTACTAGATCAACAAATGTCAATCTTTCCAGTTTGACAAATGGTAATATACCCAATATGACAGATGCAAATCTTACCAGATTATTTGTACTTGGTTGCACACGGGTCATCTGAAAAAACCATTTATGTTGAAGGGAGGTACAAATCTTGGTTGCCAGATTTTCTCTTGGCTTAGCGCCGAAGTCTCGCTTTGCATACCTCATTCAATCTGAACCGTTTGCATTGAAGAAATGCACAAATCCTGCACGGCGAATTTTCCCTTGGCTTACTGCGGAAGACCATAGCTCCCACTTTGCATACAGGTGTTTGATGCGGCTTGAAGCTACATCAGTATTTCCCCAAAGAGGAAGGGATGATGCAGCACAGCGGCGGTAGGTATTTCCCTCAGTGATGAAACCAAGGTTATCGAACCAGTAGGAGAACCAAGCAACACTACGTAAACAACACCTGCACACAAATAACAAATACTCGTAACCCAATGTGTAAAGGGGTTGTCAATCCCTTTCGGGTAGCGGCGCCAGAAATTGGCAAACAGACATGAGAGATTTGTAACTATTGATAGATCGAACGCCAAATAAAATAAATTGCAGCAAGGTATTTTCATATTTCTGGTTTAATAGATCTGAAAATAAAAGCAAAGGAAAATAGATTGCAAAGGCAAATAATATGAAAAAGAGACCCGGGGGCCGTAGATTTCACTAGTGGCTTCTCTCGAGAAAATAGCAAACGGTGGGTAGACAAATTACTGTTGGGCAATTGATAGAACTTCAAATAATCATGACGATATCCACGCAATGATCATTATATAGGCATCACGTCCAAGATTAGTAGACCGACTACTGCATGCATCTACTACTATTACTCCACACATCGACCGCTATCCAGCATGCATCTAGTGTATTAAGTTCATGGAGAAACGGAGTAATGCAATAAGAACGATGACATGATGTAGACAAGATCTATTTATGTAGAAATAGACCCCATCATTTTATCCTTAGTAGCAATGATACATACGTGTCGGTTCCCCTTCTGTCACTGGGATCAAGCACCGTAAGATTGAACCCAGTACAAAGTACCTCTTCCCATTGCAAGATAAATAGATCAAGTTGGCCAAACAAAACCCAAATATCGAAGAAGAAATATGAGGCTATAAGCAATCATACATATAAGAGATCAAAGAAACTCAAATAGCTTTCATGGATAAAAAGATAGATCTGATCATAAACTCAAAGTTCATCCGATCCCATCAAACACACCGCAAAAAGAGTTACATCATATGGATCTCCAAGAGACCATTGTATTGAGAATCAAACGAGAGAGAGGAAGCCATCTAGCTACTAATTACAGACCCGAAGGTCTACAAAGAACTACTCATGCATCATCAGAGAGGCACCAATGGAAGTGGTGAACCCTTCTATGATGGTGTCTAGATTGGATCTGGTGGTTCTAGACTCTACGGCGGCTGGAATTGATTTTCGTCGACTCCCCTAAGGTTTCTGGAATATTGAGGTATTTGTAGAGTAAAGAGGCGGTCCGGGGGCACCCGAGGTGGGCACAACCCACCAGGGCGCGCCTGGGCCTCCAGACGCGCCCTGGTGGGTTGTGCACCCCTCGAAGCAGCCCCCAGGTGCTTCTTCGGCCCACTAGATGTCTTCTGGTCCAAAAAAATTCTCCAAAAATTTTCGCTGCGTTTGGACTCCGTTTGGTATTGATTTCCTGCGACATAAAAAACATGCAGAAAATAGCAAGTGGCACTGGGCAATATGTCAATAGGTTAGTACCAAAAAATGATATAAAATGATTATAAAACATCCCAAATTGATAATATAACAGCATGGATGTGGAAGACCGGCTCAGAGCAACCGGTCTACCTTGCATTGCCAGCCCAGTGATCAAGTCTTCTGGCAACACACAACATCTTGGTACAGAAAACAACCGCTTGATTGATACTAGCGGAACATAGTTCGATGTTACATCATGTAGCGAGGCCAAGCGGCACACACGGTGCGGCTGAACAATATATACATTATTTAGTGAACATAAAGGGGCCTCGATCATGGCAACTACGCGGCAGCGGAACGACGACGAAGCGGGACTCCATAGCACAGGGACACCGATGTGGACACGATCTAGACACGGGCAGCACTTCGATCCAGTAAGATCCTGAAATCTGGCATGACACGCCAGGTCAATACATTGAATGTACTTGCAAGCTCACAACTAGCATAAACATAATGGCAAACAATATCATGATATTTAATCAAATTAAATGCAATGCAAAGGCACACTACCACTACTAGGGAAAAGCTTATAGGCAGACGCTTACTAGTAGCGAGGGTTTATAACCCTCGCTACTGCTACTTACTAGTAGCGCGGGTTTTTACCCCTCGCTACTACTAAGTTGATAGTAGTAGCGCGGGTTTTTAACCCTCGCTACTACTAAGCGGTCTCTGGCGTGCCCCCCGGGACATGCCATAGTAGTAGCGAGGGGTATAAACCCGCGGTACTACTAAGTTGATAGTAGTAGCGCGGTTTTATACCCCGTGCTACTACTAAGTACGAGGTAGGTGAAGTCCCCATATCCTCGGCGGAATCCCTCCTCTCTCCGTCACTCTTCCCCCTCTCTCCATAGGCTCTCCCATGGTGCTGCACACCTCCTCCTCCATGGCACCCAACGAGTTCACCTCCTCGCGTCGCGTGCCTCCTCCTCCATGGCGCCAAAAGAGGGAGGCCGCCTCGCGCTGCCGGCGTCCGGAGCTCGCCGGTCTTCCCCGCATCTCCATGCCACCACGTCGCACCACCTCCCCACCGACGACGAGCCCTGGTACGCCCTCCATCTCATTCCTTTCTTCCTTGTTTCTCTTTTTCCCTCTCCATGTCCCTTCGATTTTACTCACCACCCATGCCCATGCCTGTGCAGGTCATCGACATGGCCAACGAGGAGATCTCTGCCTTGGCCGTGAAGAGGACCCTCACACCGTCGTCTTGCTCTCCTCTGCACTGGATTCGGTCCCTCTACAACAGCCGTCGCTGGATCTGGTCTCCGCTGCCCGTCCGCACCTCCGGCGACCCTTGTCGTCACTGGATCGAACCATTGACACCATTAACAGCACGCACGGGGTCGAGATTTTTTTTTGGTTTTTGAAATCAATAGTAGTAGTGCGGGTCACAGTCACGCGCCACAGATAGTTAGTAGTAGCGTGTGTTGAATCCGCGCTACTACTAACACACGTACTAGTAGCGCGGGATGAACCACGCTACTACTACTAGTTAGTTGTAGCGCCGTAGTAGTAGTGCAGGCACCCGCGCTACTACTAGGCTTTTTCCTAGTAGTGTACTGATGCAGTGAAAACAACTCGTGCACCAAGTCACTCGGACTTTCTTACCGTACAGGTTAACTTGTAACCAAACGGTGATCTTACTCGGATCACAAACAAAACCAACACTTTGGTTCCACAATCATCATAATTTCTCATTCATCATCTCTCAAACAGTGCCAAGTAGTTATAATTAGTGTGCATGATTACTTATAAATGTTGATCTATGGTGTGACCTACTCATGAGTTGTGTCTGTAACCAAGGACACGGCTATCAATAGATTAAATAACACTTTGTAGAGGTAGCACAATGTACCCACACCACAGAATCCATGGCCTCGCACTCCCATTCGGGTGGACCAATAGCATTCCAACAAAACCCTCCTGTTGCCATGACACTCTCCCGGCCACTCCGACTCACTCCCCATTGGGTTAAGTCTTGGGTGGCCCTGTGCCTACCAAAGGCATCAATTGCCACGGTCGTGGAAAAACATAAACGGTCCCAAACAGGGACAAGGTACCATAACAACAAAAGGGCACACAAGGTTATGTCTGCATACCGGCCCAGGGTACCGCACGCCCATAACCTCCCCACATTGGAGGTACCGACAAGAGGCATGACAACGGACCGAATAAAGGCCTTCCCATAAAGGCAAATGTGGTTTCACTGGGAAAAACTCTATTCAGTGGCACCATGACTCGATCAACGGTATATTCAAGTTGAATTATTATCAGGTTTAACCTGAAACAGGTATCATGATATGCCATGAATATGCAACCATTCGACATGCATCACATAACACTAGGAGTAAATGGATCAACATCATCAAGTATTCTACTAGCACTAGTCATCATGAAACCATACTTATTCTACTTCACTGGTTCTTATTACTCATCATGTTTAGTCATGATACTAACTTATTAAAAATCAATTTCTTGCTTAAAATAATACCGATGCTAGTCATATCATAACCATGTCATTATCACACAACCAACAATTACTTCTACTGACTCATACTAACTTAATTATTCTCACATGGAAACTAAGCATTTCAAGCAAAACAAAGTAACTAGCAAAACCAATATTCATTTAAATAATTTAAATACATGAAATAACTCATATTCAAGTTGGGAAAATCACAAATATTGAAATGACACCATGTAAATGTTGGTGTGGCTTGCCTTAGTGCAGAGGAGGTTCACACTCCTACTGGTGATCCTCAAGACAAGCTTCTCCTTCTGAAAATATTTAAAAACGAAGAAAGAAAATATCAAGAATCACTATGAAAATCACCAAAAATTCTAGACAGCAGAGAAAATCTACATTTTGGTGTGCTGCTAGAACTTTTAAAATGAAACACAATGCAAAAAGAATCAATTCATTTGGACTTACGGTTTAAAAGTTATGGCTGGTCAAAGTTTCTGGTCAAAATTTGAATTGAATTTAAATAAACAGAAAAAATCTAGGGGGCGTGACGTCGAAGACGTATTTGAGCGGGCGCTTTCACTTATACCGCTTCGGGCGCGGCCGTGAGGCTGACAGTGGGCCCCCACTGTCAGGTGTGGAGAGAGAGAGAGGGGGGAAACAGAGAGGTGGCGGTGCTTCGCCGGAGCTCACACCGGCGAGGAGGGGTTCTTGGCTGGTTCGAGAGGGATAGAAAGAGAGAGGGGGTCGAGGCGCACCTGCCTGTACTCGTGGTTCGACGAGAGACGGCCGGAGCAGCTCAGAACCAAGCTCCCAAGCGCCGGCTGCGGTCGGGTCTCGCCGGAGTTGAAGAAGACGATGGAGGGAGGTGATTCCAGGGGCTCCAACCGGGTCAGTGGGCACCAGTGAAACACCACAGAGGCGCCGGAGAAGTTGCACGAGCTCGAGAGGGGCTGGATGGGTGGGGGCGAACAGAGGGGATCGCCGACGATCTTGAGCTCGAGGACGGCGGCCCGAGGCCTACCCGGCCGGGCTGCGGCTATCTACGGCGTTGTGGTGGATGTGTGAGTGTGTGATGATGCTCGGAGAGGCTGGGGAGGGCCGTGTTTATAGGTGAGGGAGGAGAGGGGCTCGGGGCTCCGCCGGAGTTCTCTGGAAGCGGCGCCCAGCGACGATTGGCGTCAGTGAGAGGGGGAGAAGACGCCGTGGATCACGTGGCCACTGTGGGCGAGCAGAGACGAGGACAGGGCTCGTGTAGCGACGAGCACAGTTGGCACAGGTGCACTGTTGGCTTGGCCGCGTCGTGCCGTGCTCGCTGCGGCGAGCTCCGGCGTCGATGAGTGCCAGGAGGAGTTAAGGGCGCCGGGATGGCGATTATACTAACGTTTGGCAAGGCGTGGCGAGGTGGGAAGTGACCATGCGTGAAACAGAGTCATCAGCGGTATCCAGAGCGCATCGACACGCAGGCTGGCATGGTGCACATGCGTGGTCACCGCGTGAACTTTGGCATAGAGCCACGGCTTGCCTTGAATTCATGTCTGGCGTGTAGTCCTTGATGGATTGAGTCGCTCCATGGGTTTGAGTTGGTCACAAGAGCTCAGTGTGAGTGGGTTTCTTCCTGGCAAGTTTCTGGACAGAAACTTGTGACGTTAACTGAGAGAGATCTAGAAAGAGTTTATGGCTGATTTTTGGTGCTTAGTAGTTTCTTACGAGGGTAATGAAGCCCTAAAAATTTCAGCTTTATTGGATCAAGGAAAAATGTACTTCCTATAGAAACTGCATTTTCTGTAGCAAAAATATTCCAAAAACCTATGCAATATTTTTGCTCAGGGAGGTGTGCCAGGGTTCAAAGAATATTTGAGCATTTCTCAAATTTTTGTAGGCAAGAAAAATGAGGGTTGCTTTGGAGCACATGTTGCTGAAGTGGGGTTTTGAAGTGAAAATGATTGTTTTTCCTTTATGAAAAATATTCTTAGGGCCATTTTGGGATATTTCAGAGAGGAAATGATAGATTTGGGAGAGAGATGGGTCACTTGGGTGAAAATCAAGGACATGCCCAAGTGATCAAGTCCAAGTGAGTTGATTCAAAACCCAAATTCAAATCAAATGGCAAGAAAAATCAGAAAAAGAAAAGAGGGCAAAAACCAGGCTGTCACAAACCTCCCCCACTTAGGATGAATCTCGTCCTCGAGATTCGGTTGCTCGGGAAAACAATTCTGGATAGGCTACCTTTAAAAATTCCTCTCTTTCCCAAGTTGCTTCTTCCTCGGTGTGGTGCTCCCACTGAACCTTATAAAACTTTATCGCTTTACTGTGAGTGATTCTTTCCATTTCATCCAAGATTCGAAACAATTTTTCCTCATATGTTAAATCCTTAGCAAGCTCTATCTCTGCCATATCAGTCCTTTTCTCCGGTGGCGAGATGCACCTTCTTAGTTGTGAGACATGGAACACATTGTGCACTTCTGACAATTCCGGGGGCAATTCCAACTGATAAGCAACAGTACCAACTCTGGACATAACTGGGAATGGACCAATATATCTGGGTGCCAATTTTCTGCGAGTCTGAAATCTTTTGACTCCCTTCATGGGGGTAACTCGGAGGTATACATGTTCTCCGGGTTCAAAACTGATCTGATGGTGCTTTGCATCATAATAACTCTTCTGTCGGGACTTAGCCAACTGCAATCTATCTCGCATCTCCTTGACTTGCTTTTCAGCTTCCATCATTAAATCAATTCCAAAAATGCGGCTATCTCCGGTTTGAGACCAGTTTAGCGGAGTGCGGCACTTACGGCCATATAGAGCTTCATAGGGTGACATCTTCAGGCTGGTCTGGAAGCTATTGTTGTAAGAGAACTCGGCAAATGGCAGACAATCTTCCCATTTGGGTCCTTGGGCCAGAGCACATGCTCGAAGCATATCCTCAAGTATTTGATTTACTCGCTCAGTTTGCCCGTCTGTCTGCGGATGATAGGCTGTGCTGTATTTTAGCACGGTCCCCAAAGCTTGATGGAGACGGGACCAGAAAGCTGAGGTAAAAAGTGACCCTCTATCGGAAGTGATAGTTCTTGGCACTCCATGTAGACTGACTATTCTGGACACATACAATTGTGTGAGCTGATCGGCTCGGTAGGTGGTTCGGATGGTAATGAAGTGGGCTACCTTCGTCAGGGTGTCCACCACGACCCATACTGCATCATTGCCTCGATGAGTCCTTGGTAGTCCTATGATGAAATCCATGCAGAAATCATCCCACTTCCATTGCGGAACGAACAGAGATTGGAGGAGTCCTGCTAGTTTCTGGTGTTCTGCCTTCACTTTGTTGCATACATCACAACAAGCAACAAAATAGGCGATGTCCTTCTTCATTCCATCCCACCAAAATATCTGCCGAAGGCTTCGTACATTTTGGTACCTCTAGGGTGAATGGAATACGAAGATTCATGCACTTCTGTCAGGCCCTTCTTTCTTAGGTCTGCTTGACCAGGTACACAAACCCGTCCTCGGAACCTTAGCGTACATTGCTGATCCTTAGAGAAATCCTGAGTCTTGCCTTCTAACATACGCTTGGCATGGTTTTGTAGAACTGGGTCGTCTGACTGGGCCTTGCGGATCTCATCCTCGAGGGTAGGGGTAACTTCCCTCATATTAGCAAGACCAATATCAACAATAACCAAATTGAGCTGAGCGATCTCTTTCTGAAGTTCGGAAGGCAAGGACTCCATCATGGCATTCAGATTGGCAGGCTTGCGACTGAGGGCATCGGCGACCACGTTGGCCTTACCTGGATGATAATTAATTCCAAGGTCATAATCCTTGACTAATTCGAGCCATCTTCGTTGTCGGAGGTTTAGGTCCGGTTGAGTGAATATATACTTGAGACTTTTGTGGTCGGTAAATATCTGACACCTTTTTCCAGTGGGGTAGTGTCTCCAAATTTTCAAAGCATGAACAACCGCGGCCAACTCCAAATCATGAGTAGGATAGTTCCCTTCATGGGGTCGTAGCTGGCGAGATGCCTGTGCTACAACCTTGCCATCTTGCATGAGTACACATCCAAGACCTCGCCTGGAGGCATCACAGTACACATCAAAGTTGCGGTAGATGTCTGGAAGGGTCAAAATATGTGCTGTTGTCAGTCTGGTCTTCATCTCATTGAAACTTTTCTCGCAGTCCTCAGTCCATTCGAATTTCTTATCTTTCTTGAGAAGCTCTGTCATTGGCTTGGCAATCTTAGAGAAACCTTCAATGAAACGGCGGTAGTATCCGGCTAATCCAAGGAAACTTCGGATCTCAGATACTGTCGTGGGTGCCGTCCAATCAAGCACGTCCTTTACCTTACTTGGATCCATGGCTATACCTTCTGCTGGCAGAACATGCCCTAGGAATCCAACTTGCTTGAGCCAAAACTTGCATTTACTGAATTTTGCGTATAGCTGATGGTCACGGAGTCTTTGTAAGACAGATCGGAGGTGTCCTTTGTGCTCTTCTTCACCTTTTGAGTATATTAAGATGTCATCGATGAAGACCACCACAAATTTATCCAGGAAATCCATGAATACTTTGTTCATCATATGCATGAAGAAAGCAGGGGAATTGGTGAGACCGAAAGACATACATGTATATTCATAAAGACCGTATCGGGTAGTGAACGTGGTCTTAGGAATATCTTCCTTCTTGATCTTGTGCTGGTGGTATCCGGTCCTCAAATCAATCTTGGAGAATACTTTTGCCCCACTGAGTTGATCTAATAAATCATCGATCCTTGGTAGTGGATATTTGCTCTTGATAGTGACATCATTCAGCTGATGGTAATCAACACACATCCGGAGACTACGATCCTTCTTGTCCACAAATATTGCGGGTGATCCCCATGGTGAAGAGCTTGGACAGATATAACCTTTCTGGAGCATCTCATCAAGCTGTTTCTTTAATTCAACTAATTCTGACGAAGGCATCCGATAATACTTCTTGTATAACGGTGCGGTCCCGGGCACAAGATCAATTGCAAACTCAAGCTCCCGGTCTGGCGGCATTCCAGGTAATTCCTAAGGGAATACATCTGGAAATTCACTGACCACAGGAATTAATCCCAAGTCTTCAGGTACAGTGGTGAAGACTATTTCTTTCTTGGGTATGCTTCTGCGGGCGTAGAATTTTGTGGTTCGACCTTCCTGACTTGTCAAGGTGACTTCTCTGGTTGCACAGTTTATGCATACTTGATATTGGCTCAACTAGTTCATCCCCAAAATAATGTCCAACTTGGCAGACTCGATGACTATCAAGGAAGTTGGGAAGCGGACTCCTTTGATATCAATTTCCAAATTATGGCAGAGCAGATTCCTTCTGAGCATGGATCCCGGGGATTGTACCAGCATACTTTTTCCCATTTGGGCAACAGAACTCCGCGAAATAAAAGAGTGGGAAGCCCCAAAGTCAAATAATATTATTGCAGGTATGCTATTAACAGGAAACATACCAATGACGACTTTTGGGTCCTCTTGGGCTTCATCGGCAGAGAGGTGGTGAACTTGCCCTTGGGTGGTCCGCTGGACAGGGTATGGCCCCATGTGGTTGACTTGCAGCCTGAATGGAGCATTCGACTTGCCGTTTTTGGGACACTGTCTGGCATAATGTCTGGTTCGTCCACAATTGAAACACGAATTGTTGCGCTGACATTCTTCAAGCACCGTGCCGGTCACGACATTCTTGACTTGAGTAGTGGTCTTGTTAACATTCTGCTACCAATTGGGTTTGTACTCCACCTGAGTCTGCTGCCAAGTACGAGCCTTGTGCATTGGCTGACCATCCTTCTGTTGGGGAACATAGTAATTTCAAAAAAATTCCTACGCACACGCAAGATCATGGTGATGCATAGCAACGAGAGGGGAGAGTGTTGTCCACGTACCCTCGTAGACCGTAAGCGGAAGCGTTATGAGAACGCGGTTGATGTAGTCGTACGTCTTCACGATCCGACCGATCCAAGTACCGAACGCACGGCACCTTCGAGTTCAGCACATGTTCAGCTCAATGACGTCCCACGAACTCCGATCCAGCAGAGCTTCACGGGAGAGTTCCGTCAGCACGACGGCGTGATGACGGTGATGATGTTGCTATCGATGCAGGGCTTTGCCTAAGCACTGCTACGATATGATCGAGGAGGATTATGGTGGAGGAGGGCACCGCACACGGCTTGGAACAATCAACTTGTGTGTCTATGGGGTGCCCCCTGGCCACATATATAAAGGATGGAGGGAGGGAGGAGGCCGGCCCTCATAGGGCGCGCCCAAGTGTGGAGTCCTACTAGGACTCCCTAGTCCTAGTAGGATTCCACCTCCCACATGGAATAGGAAGAAAGGGCAGGGAGAAGGAGAAGGAAGGAAGGGGGCGCCCCCCCCCCTCCCTAGTCCAATTCGCACCGGTCCATGGGGAGGGGTGCGGCCACCCTTTGAGGCCTTTCTCTCCTTTCCCGTATGGCCCATTAAGGCCCAATACGAATTCCCGTAACTCTCCATTACTCCGAAAAATACCCGAATCACTCGGAACCTTTCTGATGTCCGAATATAGTCGTCCAATATATCGATCTTTACATCTCGACCATTTCGAGACTCCTCGTCATGTCCCCGATCTCATCCGAGACTCCGAACTACCTTCGGTACATCAAAACACATAAACTCATAATACAAATCGTCACCGAACGTTAAGCGTGCGGACCCTACGGGTTCGAGAACTATGTAGACATTACCGAGACACGTCTCCGGTCAATAACCAATAGTGGAAACTGGATGCTCATATTGGCTCCTACATATTCTACGAAGATCTTTATCGGTCAAACCGCATAACAACATACGTTGTTCCCTTTGTCATCGGTATGTTACTTGCCCGAGATTCGATCGTCGGTATCTCAATACCTAGTTCAATATCATTACTGGCAAGTCTCTTTACTTGTTCCGTAATGCATCATCCCGCAACTAAGTCATTAGTCACATTGCTTGCAAGGCTTATAGTGACGTGCATTACCGAGAGGGCCCAGGGATACCTCTCCGACAATCAGAGTGACAAATCCTAATCTTGATCTATGCCAACTCAACAAGTACCATCGGAGACACCTGTAGAGCACCTTTATAATCACCCAGTTACATTGTGACGTTTGGTAGCACACAAAGTTTTCCTCCGGTATTCGGGAGTTGCATAATCTCATAGTCATAGGAACATGTGTAAGTCATGAAGAAAGCAATAGCAACATACTAAACGATCAAGTGCTAAGCTAACGGAACGGGTCAAGTCAATCACATCATTCTCTAATGATGTGATCCTATTAATCAAATGACAACTCATGTCTATGACTAGGAAACTTAACCCTCTTTGATTCAACGAGCTAGTCAAGTAGAGGCATACTAGTGACACTCTGTTGTCTATGTATTCACACATGTACTAAGTTTCTGGTTAATACAATTCTTGCATGAATAATAAACATTTATCATGATATAAGGAAATATAAATAACAACTTTATTATTGCCTCTAGGGCATATTTCCTTCACCTTCTTAGGCTCAAAACTGCGCTTGTGATCATTATTAGCAGGCTTATTGTCATGCACAAGTTTGTGCTCCCTTTCTGCGACGAGGGCCTTGTTTACTAGAGTTTGAAATCCAGGAAATCAAACATACTGAGAGTGAATCTGAGGTGCTGGTTTAGACCTCCAAGCAATTTGTCGACCTTTCTTTCTTCTGTGGCCACATCATAGAGAGAATAACAGGCCAAATGATTGAACTTATGCAAATACTAACTGACAGACATGCTTCCTTGGGTGAGCGCGAGGAATTCATGCTGCTTGACCTTCATAATACCAGCAGGCATATGATATTTGCAGAAATGGTCCTTGAATTTAGTCCAAGTAATTTCTTCGTCCGCAGGCCACATGGCTTTAGCATTATCTCACCATATAGCGGCAGCTCCTTCCAGGTAATGTGTAGCGAACGGAACCTTGTCATCTTCTTCAGTACGAGCAATTTCAAGCTTTTTCTTAATGGTCCTTAACCAATCATCGGCTTCCAAGGGATCGATAACTTGACTGAAATTGGGAGGCTTGGTTCTGTGAAAATCTGACAACTTGGAGTGATGACCATTCTGATTTCCATTCTGCCCAACCATAGCTTGTACACTTTTCAACAATTCAATCAGATCGTTATTCCTTCTTTCTTCAAACATGTGCATAATTTGTTCACTTGAGGGCGGATGTGGCAGTGGAGGCGATGGCGGGAAATACGGCTCGGGGGAATGCCCTGCCTGTCGTGCTGAGCGGCGAACAGGGACATCCTCACAAGCATGACTGTTGCTGCCTCCCACGTCATCCTATTATTTGTTTTTCCCAATAGAAAGCAACCGTGATGAGCAACATCCAAAATGGAAGTGAAAAGCCAGCGACAAACCCAAGAAAAAGAAGGAAAACAGCGAGAAACAAGCGAATAATAAAAAGTTTCAACATAATTATACTTAGACTCATACATGAAAGATGATGAAAGATAAACATCATGACCAGTTCAACTACTCTCATACGTGAAACGAAACATCATGACTCGTACGACTACATCCGTACATCAACATGACAACTGCGGATACTCGGACGCTCTAGTGCTCTGCCGATCCTGCTGGGTCCTCTCCTGAAGCGGACTCGGATCCTGAACTGACGACGTTAACCGAGACCTCCGGGTTAAAGGTAACACGACAATGCTGCCTCGAGGGCTCTCCCTCAGGGGCAGGTGCGGGATGAGGCTGGAGCATAGGGACTGCGGGGGTAGAAAGATGGGAAGCCCACGCAGCAGGGGCACTGTGGGGAGTCATGGTCGAGATGCCCGAGCTACTCGGAGGAGTAACCGGGGGAACAGGAGAACTAGAACCGGGTGCAATATAAGGACTAAATCCCATGGAAGGGGGAGTGGGATGGGACATAGCGGCTACTAAAGCAGTGCGAGCATGAGTCAAATCTCGAGCCAGCTCGTGAATTAGAAGATAGCTAGCAGTGATATAGCGAGAAAGGTGGCTAGCAGCGCTGTCGGCCGCTGGATCAATGATAGGGAAACGGACGCGACCATCATCGTATAGGGATGGATAGTAGTAGAAATCAGGGTGGGACTGCATCTGGATCTCGTTATAGCGCAGCTCAACGAGTACCTCAAATGCAGCAAACTGAACAGCCTAAGCAGCTATGGAAGCGAAACCACTCCTAGAGGTACGGGTGTAAGAGCCTGAGGCTGAACTGGCGCGGAGAGTAATCACTGCGTGATACTCGTATACTAAGTCTGCTAGACGCTCCCAGTACACCCGATATACTGGGTCATCGCCGTGAGGGTAGAGTCAGTGCCATACATTCTGAAGAAGGTGCGGCGACGTGTACGGTAGCAGCTCCAACTGGCACGGGTACGACACTGGAGCCATCTACACTCACAACCATTAGTCAGTTAGAAATAATAGTAAATCAAGTGCATGCAATGCATCAATCAGAGACAAACACTATCGGCACTCAATCTATAACCTAACTAACGTTCAATTAACACGTCGGTGGTCTAGCGTGTCCTACAGTCAGCGCGGCTCTGATACCAAGCATTGTGGCACCCCGGCTCAGAGCAACCGGTTTACCTTGCATTGCCAGCCCAGTGATCAAGTCTTCTGGCAACACACAACATCTTGGTACAGAAAACAACCGCTTGATAGATACTAGCGGAACATAGTTTGATGTTACATCAAGTAGCGAGGCCAAGCGGCACACACGGTGCGGCTGAACAATATGTACATTATTTAGTGAACGTAAGTGGACCTCGATCACGGCAACTACGCGGCAGCGGAATGACGACTTAGCGGGACTCCATAGCACAGGGACACCGATGTGGACACGATCTAGACACGGGAGCACTTCGATCCAGTAAGACTTTCCTGAAATCTGGCATGACACGCCAGGTCAGTACATTGAATGTACTTGCAAGCTCACAACAAGCATAAACATAATGGCAAACAATATCATGATATTTAATCAAATTAAATGCAATGCAAAGGCACACTACTGATGCAGTGAAAACAACTCATGCACCAAGTCACTTGGAATTTCTTACGAATGGGTTACCTTGTAACCAAACGGTGATCTTAGTCAGATCACAAACGAAACCAACACTTTGATTTCCACAATCATCATAATTTCCCATTCATCATCTCTCAAACAGTGCCAAGTAGTTATAATTAGTGTGCATGATTACTTATAAATGTTGATCCATGGTGTGACCTACTCACGAGTTGTGTCCGTAACCGAGGACGCGGCTATTGATAGATTAAATAACACTCTGTAGAGGTAGTGCACTGTACCCACACCACGGAATCCATGGCCTCGCACTCCCATTCGGGTGGACCAACGACATTCTGATGAAACCCTCCCATTGCCATGACACTCTCCCGGCCACTCTCACTCACTCCCACTAGGCTAAGTCCTGGGTGGCCCCATGCCTACAAAGGCATCAACGGACACCGTCATGGCAAAACATAAACTGTCCCAAACGGGGACAAGGTACCATAACAAGAAATGGGCACACAAGGTTATGTCTGCTTATCGGGCCAGGGTACCGCACGCCCATAACCTTCCCTCCTTGGAGGTACCGACCAGAGGCATGACAACGGACCGAATAAAGGCCTTCCCATAAAGGCAAATGTGGTTGCACTGGGAAAAACTCGATTCAGTAGCACCATGACTTGATCAGCGGTATGTTCAAGTTGAATTATTATCAGGTTTAACTTGAAACAAAAATAACAGGTGTCATGATATGCCATGAATATGCAACCATTCAACATGCATCACATAACACTAGGAGTAAATGGATCAACATCATCAAGTATTCTACTAGCACTAGTCATCATCAAACCATACTTATTCTACTTCACTGGTTCTTATTACTCATCATGTTTAGTCATGATACTAACTTATTAAAATCAATTTTTTGCTTAAAATAATACCGATGCTAGTCATATCATAACCATGTCATTATCACACAACCAACAATTACTTCTACTGACTCATACTAACTTAATTATTCTCACACTACTGGAAACTAAGCATTTCAAGCAAAACAAAGTAACTAGCAAAACCAATATTCATTTAAATACTTTAAAGGAATGAAATAACTCATATTCAAGTTGGGAAAATCACAAATATTGAAATGACACCATGTAAATTTTGTTGTGGCTTGCCTTAGTGCAGAGGAGGTTCACACTCCTCCTGGTGATCCTCAAGACAAGCTTCTCCCTCTGGAAATATTTAAAAACAGAGAAAGAAAATATCAAGAATCATTCTGAAACTCACCAAAAATTCTAGACAAAAGAGAAAAATCTATATTTTGGTGTGTTGCTTGAACTTTTCAAAATAAACACAATGCAAAAAGAATCAATTCAGACTTATGGTTTAAAAGTTATGGCTGGTCAAAGTTTCTGGTCAAAATTTGAATTGAATTTAAATAAATAGAAAACGTCAAAGACATATTTCAGCGGGGCGCCTTCACTTATACCGCTTCGGGCGCGGCCGTGAGGCTGACAGTGGGCCCCCACTGTCAGGTGTGGAGAGAGAGAGAGAGAGAGAGAGAGAGGGGGAAACAGAGAGGTGGAGGTGCTTCGTCGGAGCTCACGCCGGTGAGGAGGGGTTCTTGGCTGGTTCGAGAGGGATAGGAAGCAAGAGGGGGTCGAGGAGCACTTGCCTGTACCCGTGGTTCGACGAGAGACGGCTGGAGCAGCTCGGAATCAAGCTCCCATCCGACGGCTGCGGTCAGGTCTCACCGGAGTTGAAGAAGACGGCGGAGGGAGGCGATTCCAGGGGCTCCAACCGGGTCAGTGGGCACCAGTGAAACACCACGGAAGCACCGGAGAAGTTGCACGAGCTCGAGAGGGGCTGGATGGGTGGGGGCGAACAGAAGGGATCGTCGGCGAGCTCGAGCTCGAGGACGGCGGCCCAAGGCCTGCCCGGCCGGGCTGCGGCTATCTACGACGTTGTGGTGGATGTGTGAGTGTATCATGATGCTCGGAGAGGCTGTGGAGGGCCGTATCTATAGGCGGGGGAGGAGAGGTGCTCGGGGCTCCGCCGGAGTTCTCTGGAAGCGGCGCCCGATGACGACTGGCGTCAGTGAGAGGGGGAGAAGACGCCGTGGATCGTGCGGCCACTGTGGGCGAGTGGAGACGAGCACAGGGCTCGTGTAGCTACGATCACAGTGGGCACGTGTGCACTGTTATCTTGGCCGCGTCCTACCCGTGCTCGCTGCGGTGAGCTCCGGCGACGGGGAGTGCCAGGAGGAGTTAAGGGCGCCGGGACGGCGATTGTGGCGAGGTTTGGCATGGTGCGGCGAGGTGGGAAGCGAGCACGCGCGAAACAGAGCCATCGGCGGCATCCAGAGCGCGTCGACACGCAGTCTCGCACGGTGCACACGCGTGGTCACCATTGTTGAGGAAATCGTTAACTGGTGGCTGCTCGGTTGGCTGGCGAGTAGGGGATTAATAGGCTAATCGGCAAGTTAATCGGTCATTTACTCAATTAATCGGACGATTTATCGGTTTATCGGCTACTCGGTGACCCTACGAGTAGGGATTAATCGGCAAGTTAACTGGTTAATCGGATGAATTCTTGAACAGGGGTGGTCACCGTGTGAACTTTGGCATAGAGCCATGGCTTGCCTTAAATTCATGTCTAGCGTGTAGTCCATATGGTTTGAGTCGCTCCATGGGTTTGAGTTGGTCACAAGAGCTCTGTGTGAGTAGGTTTCTTCCTGGCAAGTTTCTGGACAGAAACTTGTGAGGTTAACTGAGAGAGATCTAGAAAGAGTTTAGGGCTGATTTTTGGTGGTTAGTAGTTTCTTAGGAGGGTAATGAAGCCCTAAAAATTTCAGCTTTATTGGATCAAGGAAAAATGCACTTAATGTAGAAACTGCATTTTCTGACCAGAACAGAAATGCTTTTCTGTAGCAAAAATATTCCAAAAACCTATGCAATATTTTTGCCCACGGAGGTGTGCCAGGGTTCAAAGAATATTTGAGAATTTCTCAGATTTTTGTAGGCAAGAAAAATGAGGGTTGCTTTGGAGCACATGTTGCTAAAGTGGGGTTTTGAAGTAAAAATGAATATTTTTCATTTATGAAAAATATTCTTAGGGCCATTTTGGGATATTTCAGAGAGTAAATGATAGGTTTGGGGGAGAGATGGGTCACTTGGGTGAAAATCAAGGACATGCCCAAGTGAGTTGATTCAAAACCCAAATTCAAATCGAATGGCAAGAAAAATCAGAAAAAGAAAAGAGGGCAAAAACCAGGCTGTCATAAGGGAACAATCAGAAATTATAGATACGTTGGAGACGTATCAGCATCCCCAAGTTTAATTCCAGCTTGTCCTCGAGTAGGTAAATAATAAAAACAGAATTTTTGATGTGGAATGCTGCCTAACATGTTATCTCGTATTCTTTTCTTTATAGCATGGACATTTAGACTTTTATGTGATTCCAAGCAATAGTCTAGTTTTGACATGATAACTTAAATACTCAAGCATACCAACAAGCAACCATGTCTTTCAAAATATCAATGCTAAAGTGAGTTAACCCTAGCCCGATATGCTCAATCATTGATCCATTCATGAAACACACTCGCATATTTGTTGGGGAACGTAGCATGCAATTCAAAAAAATTCCTGCGATCACGCAAGATCTATCTAGGAGATGCATAGCAACGAGAGGGGAGAGTGTGTCCACATACCCTCGTAGACCGAAAGCGGAAGCGTTAGGTTAACGTGGTTGATGTAGTCGAACGTCTTCGCGATCCAACCGATCAAGTACCGAACGTACGGCACCTCCGAGTTCAGCACACGTTCAGTTCGATGACGTCCCTCGAACTCTTGATCCAGCAGAGGGTCGAGGGAGAGTTTCGTCAGCACGACGGCATGGTGACGGTGATGGTGATTTAATCCGTGCAGGGCTTCGCCTAAGCACTACGTGAATATGACCCGAGGAGTAAACCATGGAGAGAGATGCCGCACACGGCTTGGAACAATTGGTGTGTCTCCAAGGGGTGCCTTGCCCACATATATAAAGGAGGGAGAGGGAGGAGGGCGGACCTAGGGGGCGCCAAGAGTGGGAGTCCTACTAGGACTCCAAGTCCTAGTAGTATTCGCCCCCCCTTTATTCCTTCTCATGGAGGGGGAAAGAGGGAAGGGATAGGAAAGAGGAGAAGGAAACGGGGGCGTGCCCCCTCCCCTAGTCCAATTTGGACTCCCTATGGGAGGGGGCGCAGCCACTCCTTGTGGGCTGCCTCCCCTCTCCCCTATGGCCCATGTAGGCCCATTACTTTCCCCGGGGGGTTTCGGTAACCCCTCGGTACTTTGATAAATATCTGAAACATCCCGAAACTATTCCGGTGTCCAAATACTATTGTCCAATATATCAATATTTACCCCTCGACCATTTCGAGACTCCTCGTCATGTCTGTGATCTCATCCGGAACTCCGAACAATCTTCGGTCACCAAAACACATAACTCATAATACAAATCATCATCGAACATTAAGCGTGCGGACCCTACGAGTTTCGAGAACTATGTAGACATGACCGAGACACATCTCCGATCAATAACCAACAGCGGAACCTGGATGCTCATATTGGTTCCTACATATTCTTCGAAGATCTTTATCGGTCAAACCGCGATAACAACATACGTCATTCCCTTTGTCATCGGTATGTTACTTGCCCGATATTCGATCGTCGGTATCCTTATACCTGGTTCAATCTCGTTACCGGCAAGTATCTTTACTCGTTCTGTAATGCATCATCCCGCAATTAACTCATTAGTCACATTGCTTGCAAGGCTTATTGTGATGCGCATTGCCGAGAGGGCCTAGAGATACCTCTCTGATACTCGGAGTGACAAATCCTAATCTCGATCTATGTCAACCCAACAAACACCTTCGGAAACACATGTAGAGCATCTTTATAATCACCCAGTTACGTTGTGACGTTTGATAGCACACAAGGTGTTCCTCCGGTATTCGGAAGTTGCATAATCTCATAGTCAAAGGAACATCTATAAGTCATGAAGAAAGCAATAGCAATAAAACTTAACGATCATCATGCTAAGCTAACGGATGGGTCTTGTCCATCACATCATTCTCCTAATGATGTGACCCCGTTCATCAAATGAAAACACATGTCTATGGCCAGGAAACTTAACCATCTTTGATTAACGAGCTAGTCTAGTAGAGGCATACTAGGGACACTTTGTTTTGTCTATGTATTCACACATGTATCAAGTTTCCGGTTAATACAATTCTAGCATGAATAATAAACATTTATCATGATATATGGAAATATAAATAACAACTTTATTATTGCCTCTAGGGCATATTTCCTTCAGTCTCCCACTTGCACTAGAGTCAATAATCTAGATTACATTGTAATGATTCTAACACTCATGGAGTCTTGGTGCTGATCATGTTTTGCTCGTGGAAGAGGCTTAGTCAACGGGTCTGCAACATTCAGATTCGTATGTATTTTCCAAATCTCTATGTCTCCCTCCTTGACTTGATCGAGGATGGAGTTGAAGCGTCTCTTGATGTGTTTGGTTCTCTTGTGAAATCTGGATTCCTTCGCTAAGTCAATTGCTCCAGTATTGTCACAATAGATTTTCATTGGACCCGATGCACTAGGTATTACACCTAGATCGGATATGAACTCCTTCATCCAGACTCCTTCATTTGCTGCTTCCGAAGCAGATATGTACTCCGCTTCACACATAGATCCCGCCATGACGCTCTGCTTGGAACTGCACCAACTGACAGCTCCACCATTCAATATAAATATGTATCCGGTTTGCGACTTAAAGTCATCCGGATCAGTGTGAAAGCTAGCATCGACGTAAACATTTACGATGAGCTCTTTGTCACCTCCATACACGAGAAACATATCCTTAGTCGTTTTCAGGTACTTCAGGATGTTCTTGACCGCTGTCCAGTGATCCACTCCTGGATTACTTTGGTACCTCCCTGCTAAACTTATAGCAAGGCACACATCAGGTCTGGTACAAAGCATTGCATACATGATATAACCTATGGCCGAGGCATAGGGAATGACTTTCATTTTCTCTCTATCTTCTGAAGTGGTTGGGCATTGAGTCTGGCTCAACTTCACACCTTGTAACACATGCAAGTACCCTTTCTTTGACTGATCCATTTTGAACTTCTTCAAAACTTTATCAAGGTATGTGCTTTGTGAAAGTCCAATTAAGCGTCTTGATCTATCTCTATAGATCTTGATGATCAATATATAAGCAGCTTCACCGAGGTCTTTCGTTGAGAAATTCTTATTCAAGTATCCTTTTATGCTATCCAGAAATTCTATATCATTTCCAATCAACAATATGTCATCCACATATAATATTAGAAATGCTACAGAGCTCCCACTCACTTTCTTGTAAATACAGGCTTCTCCAAAAGTCTGTATAAAACCATATTCTTTGATCACACTATCAAAGCGTATATTCCAACTCCGAGAGGCTTGCACCAGTCCATAAATGGATCGCTGGAGCTTGCACACTTTGTTAGCACCTTTAGGATCGACAAAACTTTCTGGTTGCATCATATACAACTCTTCTTTAAGAAATCCATTAAGGAATGCTGTTTTGACATCCATTTTCCAAATTTCATAATCATAAAATGCGGCAATTGCTAACATTCGGACAGACTTAAGCATCGCTACGGGTGAGAAGGTCTCATCGTAGTCAACTCCTTGAAGTTGTCGAAAACCTTTCGCAACAAGTCGAGCTTTGTAGATAGTAACATTACCATCAGCGTCAGTCTTCTTCTTGAAGATCCATTTATTTTCTATGGCTTGCCGATCATCGGGCAAGTCAACGAAAGTCCACACTTTGTTCTCATACATGGATCCCATCTCAGATTTCATGGCCTCAAGCCATCTCGCGGAATATGGTCTCATCATCGCTTCCTCATAGTTCGTAGGTCCGTCATGGTCTAGTAACATGACTTCCAGAACAGGATTACCGTACCACTCTTGTACGGAACGTACTCCGGTTGACCTACAAGGTTCGGTAGTAACTTGATCTGAAGTTTCATGATCATCATCATTAACTTCCTCACCAATTGGTGTAGGCATCACTAGAACTGATTGCTGTGATATACTACTTTCCAATTCGAGAGAAGGTACATTTACATCATCAAGTTCTACTTTCCACCCACTCACTTCTTTCGAGAGAAACTCCTTCTCTAGAAAGGATCCATTCTTAGCAACAAATGTCTTGCCTTCGGATCTATGATAGAAGGTGTACCCAACAGTTTCTTTTGGGTATCCTACGAACATGCACTTCTCCGATTTGGGTTCGAGCTTATCAGGTTGAAGCTTTTTCACATAAGCATCGCAACCCCAAACTTTAAGAAACAACAGTTTAGGTTTCTTGCCAAACCACAGTTCATATGGTGTCGTCTCAAAGGATTTAGATGGTGCCCTATTTAACGTGAATGCAGCCGTCTCTAAAGCATAACCCCAAAACGATAGTGGTAAATCAATAAGAGACGTCATAGATCAGACCATATCTAATAAAGTACGGTTACGACGTTCGCACACACCATTACGCTATGGTGTTCCAGGTGGCGTGAGTTGCGAAACTATTCCACCTTGTTTCAAATGAAGACCAAACTCGTAACTCAAATATTCACCTCCACAATCAGATCGTTGAAACTTTATTTTCTTGTTACAATGATTTTCCTCTTCACTCTGAAATTCTTTGAACTTTTCAAATGTTTCAGACTTATGTTTAATTAAATAGATATACCCATATCTGCTCAAATCATCTGTGAAGGTCAGAAAATAACGATACCCACCGCGAGCCTCAACACTCATCGGACCGCATACATCAGTTTGTATTATTTCCAATAAGTCAGTGGCTCGCTCCATTGTTCCGGAGAACGGAGTCTTAGTCATCTTGCCCATGAGGCATTGTTCGCAAGAATCGAGTGATTCATAATCAAGTGATTCCAAAAGCCCATCAGCATGGAGTTTCTTCATGCGCTTTACACCAATATGACCTAAACGGCAGTGTCACAAATAAGTTGCACTATCATTATTAACTTTGCATCTTTTGGCTTCAATATTATGAATATGTGTATCACTACGATCAAGATTCAACCAAAATAGACCACTCATCAAGGGTGCATGACCAGAAAAGATATTACTCATATAAATAGAACAACCATTATTCTCTGATTTAAATGAATAACCGTCTCGCATCAAAAAAGATCCAGATATAATGTTCATGCTCAGCGTTGGCACCAAATAACAATAATTCAGGTCTAAAACTAATCACAAAGGTATATGTAGAGGTAGCGTGCCAACGGCGATCACATCGACCTTGGCACCATTCCCGACGTGCATTTGTCGGCGTTCTGGGAATGGGGGTCCCTAGACTTGCTTGCCTGCGTCCCACGGTGTGGCTCCACTAGCGGCCCCGTACGGCCCATCTTCACCAGCAAACACTCAAGACCCTCGCGATGGGACAAGCCTCGTGAGGCAGACGACGCAAGACCTCCTCTCGGGCAGCCTCACCAGGCTGGCTCGCGAGGGGCGGAGAGATCAAGGCAAGGGGAACCTCGCGAGGTTCCTATGACGTAAGCCATAACGACCAAGACCAGCCGGCGCCAGCGAGCACAGTGTCCTTGTTTACCCTTTGGTGCTAAAGAGGCAAGCGCAGGCGAGGAGTCCCGAGGCATTAGGCAAAGGTTTCCATATCGGTGCAACGAGACCAAGATCAGCAGGACGACATGACGCAGGTCGCGGTGGAGCCCAAGACGGTGTCACCACCAGAGCCTTTGGCAGGCGAAGACCACCTTTACTCAGGATAGCTTGTACTAGTTGTCCCCCTTCAAATTGGCTGTTGTGGCATCCCTTCCCGCTCAATATTTGGGAAGAGGACCAAGGCCTCTATAAATAGGACTAGCCACCACCGTAGGAGGCAACTCATCTTGGATCGGAGCCATTCCATCCATAGCCTCACACAAACTCATCTTGGACTAGATCCATTCGATCCACACACTCACCAAGCACAAGAACACCTCTCCTCAGGAGGCTGTTCTTCCCTTGTACTGTTCATCCTTAGCCCCAGAGGCAATCCACCACACCACGCTGGAGTAGGGTATTACACCGCATCGGTGGCCCGAACCAGTATAAACCCTTGTGTCCCCTTGTTCCTTGGGTTCGGCGAGCTAGGCCATGAGATCATGATGCGTCCGAGCTAGAGGGAGGAGAGATCGTTGTGCGCACCCCAGTGTTCGAACCTCGAGGGTTTTGCCGGAACCCGAAATTAGACATTTGGCGCGCCAGGTAGGGTGCGCTGAAGCTTTCCTCTCGTTGATCCGCATTTTGCCACTCCATCAAGTTCATGGCCGACGCTCGCCGGGCCCGCACTGAGCGCCGGGCCGCTCTCGCCACCCGTGTTGCTTAGACAGCCCCTGTCGGCGGGCCTCCCCATCGTTCTCCATCACCTGCCGCCAACGCCGCCACCGGCCCGGCGGGAAACGAGCAGCAAGCGTCCTCGCTGCACCCCTTGGTGCGGCGGGACGGGCGCACCGCCACTCCGTCGCTGACCCCAGCCGGTTCGTCGACCCATGCTCGTCGTGCTCCCACCAACGCGCAGGCCGCACTGCTCATGGCGTGCGAGCTCCTGCGCTACCGCCCCGTCGACGACTTCTACGAGGACTGGCTGGACCGCATCGCCGAGCTCATCGACTTCGACGTCGCCCACATCCGCTTGCCGTACAATGCCATCCTCGGATACCCATCACTGGCAAAGTTCCTGGCAGTGACCCACCCCAGCTACAACGTACTCAAGATGCCAGGGAGCGGCGGGATCATCACTGTCCCCTGCGAAGAAAAAGATGCGGTGTGCTCCCTCGAGCGCGCCTTCCAGGCCGCGGCAATCGAAGACCCAGACAACAATGGAGCACCGTACCCTCCTAAGGTCATCCCCAAGAAGAAGAATCAGCTAGTCCGTACAAGGCCTCAGGGGAGCGGTGCCTCTAGCGGTGCCACATCTGGATCGGCGCCCGCGCCTGGGGCGCCTCCCTCCCTCGCATAGGAAGGCGTGCCCGGTGCCCTCCTTAGGTAGGGCTCAGGGGCTCTCTTCTGGAGGGCCTCGGACCTGGCCAACATCACGAGGTAGGCACTCGGGCACCATGTGGAGGCGTGCTTTGTGGCACGTTTCCCTCAGGAGGGCACCAGGCGAGGAGCGCCTGGTGCTCAGGAGTTCATCACCCAGACTACCCAAGAGCTTCAAGAAGCAAGAGCCTTGCGCGGCGACCGCCCCCCACCTGGCGCAGCTCCCCATCCAGGCGAGGATGGCGGGCTACGCGTCTGCATCGACATCCCAGGGCTCAACAGGGCCGCATCTCAGGAGCTCTTCTGGCCTTCGCACGTGGGACGTTGCAGGGGCCCACCTCACAGCTATGTTCGCATGCCGTTCGGCCTGCCGAGCATGGTGTCCGCCTATCAGCGCAACCTGCGGAGCGTCCTGGCGGCTCAGGAGGCCAGGTATCACGTAGTCCTGGAGGAGATGGAGACGGTCCTCAAGGAATCACCCGGACCCCCAGAGCCTCCCGAGGCTCAGGACTCCGGTGGCTCATGAGGAGCAACCCCTTCGTCGCGCATCTTCAGCTACCCCAACATCCCTTCGACAACGAAACCAGGTGACATTTTCCAAGTTTATTTAGCTGGGAGCGCCCCTCGGGCTGCATCGTTCCCAGGCCGTGTGGGCCCATCCCTGCGGCATGTATCCTTTGCATCTTTAGCTTACTTTGTTGGGGGCGCCCCTCGGGCTGCATTATGCCCATGCCGCTCGGGTCCGTCCCGGTGGCATGAATCGTTCTTGCATTTACCTAAGCTAGTTTGCTTTTTCATGCATAATCTATCTATGGTTATCACCTGCTTGAATATCACCCACCACGGGAGCTGCGCGTCGATTGTCTTTCTTCAGGATCTTTCGCATGAGAAGGCTAGGCACGGCATCTGTGCTCGGGCCCGTCCCTGCAGCATCAATAAATCCAACGGCTGAGCTCTGTCTGGCGGGCCGATCCCATTCACGTCACCTCCTGGGGTCGTTGGTGCTTGGCCTTCTCATGTGATAACCTTAGGAGATTCACTCGGCGCAGGTTGCCTAACCATCTCGCAGGACCACCGCAGTCAACAAGAACCAAGACCAGGCGCAACCCACCTAGAGGTAGGGCCTCGTGAGTCCTGATCTGGCTCATGAGTGCCCAGACACACCTCGTCTAGCCCTGCCGTGCAAGCCACGTGTCAGGGCGGGGCTGTACACGCCCCGGGGGCTCTCCGTAGTAGGGAGTCCCCTCCCACGTGCCAGTGGAAGCACCATGCTTCGCGCTGGCAGTCGGCACTGCCGAGGAGCGGCTATGCTTGTGCAAGTGCAGAAGCGCTATGCTCCGCGCTGGTGATAAACAACTGAGGACGGCCCCATGGTCGTATCAACCTCAGGGAGCCCTTGAGCTCAGTGCCTAGCCTCACCACGCTGCTTTCCTCTCGGGAGGGTAGTGCGAGGGGGATGGGCATAGGGGCTGCGCTCAGGTCATGCCTGGCGTACGCCCCGCCAGGTCCCTCGGACCTGGTCGTTGCGCGCCCCTCCCGAGCGAAAGCCCGGCGAGGACAGGTATGAGGTCTGTTCGTACGTCAAGGGGGACCCTTGGGCATCGTGACCCAAGGGCCTAACTGGTCATGTAGCCCCTCACTCCTTGGTCTCGTCCTAGTGATCTGGACGACCCAACGGCGGCTAAGGTATGCGCGAGGCCGGGCCCTGCCGACGCAGAACGCGAAGGCCTATTCTTGCATTTCCTTCTCAAAGGCCGTTTGAGCGTCAAGGGGGACTCCTGAGCATCGCGACTCAGGAGCCTAACTGGCCACGTAGCCCCTCACTACTTGGCCCCGTCCTGGTGTTCCGGACGGTCCAATGGCGGTTGCGGTATGCGCGGGGTCGGGCCCTGCCGACGTAGAACACTAAGGCATGTTCCTGCATCTCCTTTCTGTAAGCTGTTTGCGCGTCAAGGGGGACTCCCGAGCATCGCGACTCAGGAGCCTAATTGGCCACGTAGCCCCTCACCCCCTGGCCTCATCCTGGTGTTCCGGTTTAGTCGGCGGCGGCTGAGGTATGCGCGGGGTCGGGCTCTGCTGACGTAGAATGTAAAGCAAATGGGAAGGAAATCGCAAAATCTCAAGAAAATATTACAAGACATATTGTTATCCCAATACCAAACGCAAGTTTAAATGCCTCCACGAGGCATGGTGCATTTTGCAGAAACTAAACAGGGAAGGAGTTGCCAACAAGTCATCTCGTCACCCCCGGACATCGCCACCAAGGGATGCTTCTTCTCCAACGGCGTTGCCCTCACCACCACCCGCCGGAGTTGCAGGATGAGCAGCGCCACCGGTTGAGGGCACAGGGCCCAAGGCGCGGAACCTCTTCAGCAGGGCTTCCACCTGACCCTTCACGGCCTCGGCAGCAGCAGCGGAGTGCTTGGCATCCACAAGCTCCAGCAGCTCGTCGAGGCGGGCGGCAGGATCGCGAAGATGCAGGTGGCTGAAGACGCGCGTCAACGCGGCTGAGGAAAGAACGCGGGCTTCTTCCTCTGCCATGGGGCCGATACTGCTCACGACTTCCTCAAGCGCCTCGACCAGATAAGGGAGCAGCTGGGCGGGGCCCTCGTTGTTGGTAGCCAGTGGCTCCTCCAAGCCCTTCTCGTAAAGTGCCCGTAGCGCCGCGCGGGACCTCTCCTCGAGGAGCTTGAAGGCCTCGCCGTCCTCGGCCAGGATCTTCGCCTTGGCATCAAGCTCGTCTTTCTCCGCTTCCATCTCCCACTTCAGCTTCTTCAACCGGCTGCGCTCCGCGGCCTGCGCCTTCCCCAACTGCTCCAGCTCGGTGTCGCGACCCCTGACGGCGTCCTCTCGGTCCTTCATCTTCCCCTCCTCCGCCTTGCGGCCACGAGCTTCTTCCGCACGCTCCTTGCGTAGAGCCTTCAATTCGGCCTCCAGCGACTGGCAGCGATCCTGGGCGGCCCCGACATCCTTTAGTGCCACCTCGCGAGCAGCCACGGCTTGGGCGGCGGCCTGCTTGTCCTTCTCGGAGGTCGCCGCGGCCTGGCCCAGCATCGCCCGAACGGACACGTCTGAATGAAGCCAACCGGAGACCAGCTCCAAGTGCCCGGCTACCAGGTGGGGGTCGGCGCCCTGAAGATCTTCTCGCATCCGGGTCATCTCAGAAAGAGCGCGCTCCAAGACGTCTGGGGAGGCGGAAGGATCTGGAACCAGCGGTGCAGCAGGAGGAGGAGGAGGCAACATCGTCACCATAGCCTGGGAGGCTGGGGGCTCCTGAACTTTAGGGACCCCAGCAACCGAGTCGGACACCAGCGCCCCTGGAGCCAGCGGGGCCATGGGGGCTGACTCCTCCCGAGGATGCTCCCCCGGGCCTCATGAGGACGATCGAGCCGGAGAGGTGTGAGCGCTGACGCCGCCCTTCTCCATGGAGGGAGACGCAGCCGCGGCACCACCGCTTCCTCCTTCCTCTTCTTCACCACGGGCGTCGGCCTAATTGCACGGCAGAGCGGCGTCAAGGATCAGCAGCATAAGCAAGAAGAAGGCGGGCCAAGAACACTTACTGGTCCACCGCGGTGTAGTCCCTCCGCTTGTTAAGCTTGAAGCCTGAGAGCCTCGCAGCCTGAGGCGCGGGCGCGCGAGCTCCAGGAGCAGAAGAAGGGGTAGCAGATGGGCCGGAAGCAGCTCCAGGCGGTGTCGGAGCGGAAGCATCATCTCGGGAGATCAGCGCCGACCTGCCCCTCGTCGGAACCTCGGCCGGTGACCTCCTCTGGGGGCTGGCCTTGGGCCTCGAGGAGCCCCCAGCCACGGGCGGCTCCTCCCTCTCCAGAAGGACATCGGCTTCGTCGTCATCGTCAGGTAAGGTGCGGAGGATGTCGGCCTTGCGCAGGGGGGGGTCTCCCCCATCCCCTCGGGGGTCGCCTCCGAGTCACGCTCCTTGTCTTCTTCCTCTTCCCCCTCCCCGCGGGAATCACCAGAAGACACGTCCACCGGCGTCGTCGCCACCGGGACCCCAGGGGGCGCCGGCGGCACCAGCCAGCACCCGTCAAAGGTGGGCATGGCGGCCGCGACCTGCGCCCCGTCCTCGCGAAGGAACAAAGGAATGAAGGCACTCGGCGGGTACTCCTGGTCGTCCCCGACCAGGAGGCGGAGAGCCACAACCAGCCCTTCTTCAGGCAAGGCCTCCGGACTCAAGCGAAGCTTATCTTCTGCGCCCTCAAGCGTCCACAAGGGGCACGAGCACGCCTAGAGCGGAGCCACGCGCAACATCAAGAACTCCCTCAGGAGCATGGCCCCCGTTAGCTTCGCCGCCTTCGCGTTGCCCGGCTTCAGGTCGGCAGTCATCTTCTCCAATACCAGCTTCGCTCGGTCGTCAGTAAGCTTCACGCAAGACCACCCTTCGCCGGATTGGGGCATCTCCGTCGGCAGCGCCAACCGTGGGTGGACGCACTTGGCATCCATCATGACCCATTTTCCCCTGAAGCCGTTGGCCTTCTTCCCAGCCTTCGAGATCGCGTTGGCCTTGCCAGCCGCGATAAAGTTGGTGCACCCAGAGGTATGACCGTCGTTGATTCGGAGGAAGAAGAAGTGGCGCAGCAGAGCCACGGACGGCATCACCCCGACATACGCCTCACAGTAGAAGGCAAAGATCGACAAGAGAAGGACGGGGTTGGGATGGAGATGAAGGGCCTGCAATCTGTAATGGCAGAGGACGGCATAGAAGAAGTTGGAGAAGGGGGGAACCAGGCCCGCGATGCTGCTGCTCATGAATAAGGGGTAGAAGGTGCTCCCCTGAGCCTCTGGCTCGGCGGAGCCGGCCTGGAGCTCGGTCTTCCCCTTCTCGTTGCTCTCCCCCGCCGTCAGCAGGCGCGTGGCGGCGAGGTTCTTCTCCGAGACATTGGGCGTGTCCAGAGCCGGCTCGTACCAGGCAGACGACGAAGCAGCCTTGCCCTTGCGGGGCGCCATTGGTCGCTGAACGGAAGAGGATTGAGGCAGATCTGGAGATTTGGGAAGCAAGGAGCGAGAAAGGGGATCTGGAGCAAGACGAAGGAAAGCAATGAAGGCAAGCATTTCCCGCGCCAGTCTTTTGTCAGTCGGGCAGTTGCCGAGGCAGCACGGGGAAGCGGAGACGCCCACATCCAATCAATCGCCACACGCAGACCAAGGCTGCAGGCTGTTGGGGCCCGCGGCGCTCCGCACTTGCCCTTTGGCCTCGCCTCGAAGCCAAGTCCAAGCGCGCCTTGGGCACGGGGGCTACTGTCGGCGTTCTGGAAACGGGTCCCCAGACTTGCCTGCCTGCGGCCCATGGCGTGGCTCCACTAGCGGCCCCGTACGGCCCATCTTCACCAGCAAACTGATACGTCTCCAACGTATCTATAATTTTTCATTGTTCCATGCTATTATATATTCTGTTTTGGATGTTTAATGGGCTTTATTATACACTTTTATATTATTTTTGGGACTAACCTACTAACCCAAGGCCCAGTGCAAATTGCTGTTTTTTTTTGCCTATTTCAGTGTTTCGCAGAAAAGAAATATCAAACGGAGTCCAAACGGAATGAAACCTTCGGGAGAGTTATTTTTGGAACAAACGTGATCCAGAGGACTTGGAGTGGACGTCAAGAAATCAACCAGGAGGCCACGAGGCAGGGAGGCGCGCCTGCCCCCTGGGCGCGCCCCCACCCTCGTGGGCCCCTCGTGGCTCCACCGACCTACTTCTTCCTCCTATATATACCTACGTACCCCGAAACCAACCAGGAGCACCACGAAACCCTATTTCCACCGCCGCAACCTTCTGTATCCGTGAGATCCCATCTTGGGGCCTTTTCCGGCGCTCCGCCGGAGGGGGCATCGATCACGGAGGGCTTCTACATCAACACAGGCCTTCGGGTCCATAGTTATTAGCTAGATGGCTTCTTCTCTCTCTTTGGATCTCAATACAAAGTTCTCCTCGATCTTCTTGGAGATCTATTTGATGCAATTCTTTTTGCGGTGTGTTTGTCGAGATCCGATGAATTGTGGGTTTATGATCAAGATTATCTATGAACAATATTTGAATCTTCTCTGAATTCTTTTATGTATGATTGGTTATCTTTGCAAGTCTCTTCGAATTATCGGTTTGGTTTGGCCTACTAGATTGATCTTTCTTGCAATGGGAGAAGTGCTTAGCTTTGGGTTCAATCATGCGGTGCTCGATCCCAGTGACAGAAACGGAAACGACACGTATTGTATTGTTGCCATCGAGGATAAAAAGATGGGGTTTATATCATATTGCTTGAGTTTATCCCTCTACATCATGTCATCTTGCCTAATGTGTTACTCTGTTCTTATGAACTTAATACTCTAGATGCATGTTGGATAGCGGTCGATGTGTGGAGTAATAGTAGTAGATGCAGGCAGGAGTCGGTCTACTTATTGCGGACGTGATGCTTATATATATGATCATGCCTAGATATTCTCATAATTATGCACTTTTCTATCAATTGCTCGACAGTAATTTGTTCACCCACCGTAATACTTATGCTATCTTGAGAGAAGCCACTAGTGAAACCTATGGCCCCCGGCCCTATTTTCCATCATATAAGTTTCCGATCTATTTTATTTTGCAATCTTTACTTTCAATCTTTATCATAAAAATACCAAAAAAATTATCTTATCATCTCTATCAGATCTCACTTTTGCAAGTGGCCGTGAAGGGATTGACAACCCCTTTATCGCGTTGGTTGCAAGGTTCTTATTTGTTTGTGTAGGTACGAGGCGACTTGCGTGTAGTCTCCTACTAGATTGATACCTTGGTTCTCAAAAACTGAGGGAAATACTTACGCTACTTTGCTGCATCACCCTTTCCTCTTCAAGGGAAAAACCAACGCAATGCTCAAGAGGTAGCACAAACACTCAAGACCCTCGCGAGGGGCCAAGCCTCGCGAGGCGGACGACGCAAAACCTCCTCGGGGGCAGCCTCACCAGGCTGGCTCGTGAGGGGTGGAGAGATTAAGGCAAGGGGAACCTCGCGAGGTTCCTATGACGTAAGCCATGACGACCAAGACCAGGCGGGCGCCAGCGAGCACAGTGTTCTCGTTTCCCCTTTGGTGCTAAAGAGGCAAGCGCAGGCGAGGAGTCCCGAGGCATCAGGCAAAGGTTTCCATATCGGTGCAACGAGACCAAGACCAGGCAGGACGGAGGTCACCATGGAGCCCAAGACGACGTCACCACCAGAGCCTTTGGCAGGCGAAGACCACCTTTAGTTAGGATAGCTTGTACTAGTTGTCCCCCTTCAAATTGGCCGTTGTGGCACCCCTTCCCGCTCAATATTTGGGAAGAGGACCAAGGCCTCTATAAATAGGACTAGCCACCACCGTAGGAGGCAACTCATCTTGGATCGGAGCCATTCCATCCATAGCCTCACACAAACTCATCTTGGACTAGATCCATTCGATCCACACACTCACCAAGCACAAGAACACCTCTCCTCAGGAGGTTGTTCTTCCCTTGTACTGTTCATCCTCAGCCCCAGAGGCAATCCACCACACCACACTGGAGTAGGGTATTACACCGCATCGGTGGCCCAAACCAGTATAAACCCTTGTGTCCCCTTGTTCCTTGGTTTCGGCAAGCTAGGCCAAGAGATCATGATGCGTGCGAGCTAGAGGGAGGAGAGATCGTTGTGCGCACCCCAGTGTTCGAACCTTGAGGGTTTTGCCGGAACCCGAAATCAGACATTTGGTGCACCAGGCAGGGGTGCGCTGAAGCTTTCCTCTCGTCGATTCGCGTTTCGCCACTCCATCAAGTTCATGGCCGATGCTCGCCGGGCCCGCGCTGGGAGCCGGGCCGCTCTCGCCACCCGTGTCGCTTAGACAGCCCCTGTCGGTGGGCCTCCCCGTCGTTCTCCGTCACCCGCCGCCAACGCTGCCACCGGCCTGGCAGGAAACGAGCAGCAAGTGTCCTCGCTGCACCCCTCGGTGCGGCGGGACGGCCGCACCGCCACTCCATCGCTGACACCAGCCGGTTCGTCATCCCATGCTCGTCGTGCTCCCACCAACGCGCAGGCCGTGCTGCTCATGGCGTGCGAGCTCCTGCGCTACCGACCCGTCGACGACCTCTACGAGGACTAGCTGGACCGCATCACCGAGCTCATCGACTTCGACGTCGCCCACATCCGCCTGCCGTACAATGCCATCCTCGGATACCAAGCACTGGCAAAGTTCATGGCAGTGACCCACCCCGGCTACAACGTCCTCAAGATGCCAGGGAGCGGTGGGATCATCACAGTCCCCTGCGAAGAAAAAGATGTGGTGTGCTCCCTCGAGCGCGCCTTCCAGGCCATGGCAATCGAAGACCCAGACAACAATGGAGCACCGTACCCTCCTGAGGTCATCCCCAAGAAGAAGAAGCGGCTACTCCGTACAGGGCCTCAGGGGAGCGGCGCCTCTAGCAGTGCCACATCCGGACAGTGCCCGCTCCTGGGGCACCTCCCTGCCTCGCATAGGAAGGCGCGCCCGGCGCCCTCCTCGGGCAGGGCTCGGGGGCTCTCTTCTGGAGGGCCTCGGACCTGGCCAGCATCACGAGAGAGGCGCTCGGGCACCATGTGGAGGCGTGCTTTGCGGCACATTTCCCTCAGGAGGGCACCAGGCGAGGAGCGCCTGGTGCTCAGGAGTTCATCACCCAGACTACCTAAGAGCTTCAAGAAGCAAGAGCCATGCGCGGCCGACCGCCGCCCACCTGGCGCAGCTCCCCATCCAGGCGAGGCTGGCGGGTTGCGCGTCTGCATCGACATCCCAGGGCTCAACAGGGCCGCATCTCAGGAGCTCTTCTGGCCTTCGCGTGTGGGACGTTGCGAGGGCCCACCTCACAGCTATGTTTGCATGCCATTCGGCCTGCTGAGCATGGTGGCCGCCTATCAGCGCAACCTGCGGAGCGTCCTCGTGGCTCAGGAGGCCAGGCATCACGCAGTCCTGGAGGAGATGGAGACGGTCCTCAAGGAATCACCCTAACTCCCGCCTCCCAAGGCTCACGGCTCCGGTGGCTCATGAGGAGCAACCCCTTCACCACGCATCTTCAGCTACCCCAACATCCCTTCGACAACGAAACCAGGTGACATTTTCCAAGTTTATTTAGCTGGGAGTGCCCCTCGGGCTGCATCGTTCCCAGGCCGCGTGGACCTGTCCCTGCGGCATGTATCCTTTGAATCTTTAGCTTACTCTGTTGGGGGCGCCCCTCGGGCTGCATTATCCCCAGGCCGCTCGGGTCCGTCCCAGTGGCATGAATCGTTCTTGCATTTACCTAAGCTAGTTTGCTTTTTCATGCATAATCTATCTATGGTTATCACCTACTTGATTATCACCCACCACGGGAGTTGCGCGCCGATCGTCTTTCTTCAGGATCTTTCGCATAAGAAGGCTAGGCACGGCGTCTGTCCTCGGGCCCGTCCCTGCAGCGTCGATAAATCCAACGGCTGAGCTCTGTCTGGCGGGCCGATCCCGTTCACGTCACCTCCTGGGGTCGTTGGTGCTTGGCTTTCTCATGCGACAACCTCAGGAGATTCACTCGGCGCAGGATGCCTAACCATCTTGCAGGACCACCGCAGACAGCAAGAACCAAGACCAGGTGCAACCGGCCTTGAGGTAGGGCCTCATGAGTCCCGCGCTGGCTCATGAGTGCCCAGACACACCTCGTCTAGCCCTGCCGTGCAAGCCACGCGTCAGGGCGGGGCTGTACACGCCCCGGGGGCTCTCCGCAGTAGGGAGTCCCCTCCCACGTGCCAGTGGAAGCACCATGCTCCATGCTGGCAGTCAACACTGCTGAGGAGCAGCTATGCCCGTGCAAGTGCGGAAGCACTATGCTCCGCGCTGGTGATAAACAACTGAGGGCGGCCCCATGGCCGTATCAACCTCAGGGAGCCCTTGAGCTCAGTGCCTAGCCTCACCGTGCTTCTTTCCCCTCGGGAGGGTAGCGCGAGGGGGCTGGGCACGGGGGCTGCGCTCAGGTCACGCCTGTCGTACGCCCCACCAGATCCCTCGGACCTGGTCGTCGCGCGCCCCTCGCGTGCGAAAGCCCGGCGGGGGACATGTATGAGGTCTGTTCGTACATCAAGGGGGACCCTTGGGCATCATGACCCAAGGGCCTAACTGGTCACGTAGCCCTCACTCCTTGGTCTCGTCCTAGTGATCCGGACAACCCAACGGCGGCTGAGGTACGCGCGGGGCCGGGCCCTGCCGACGCAGAACGCTAAGGCCTGTTCTTGCATTTCCTTCTCAAAGGCCGTTTGAGCGTCAAGGGGGACTCCTGAGCATCGCGACTCAGGAGCCTAACTAGCCACGTAGCCCCTCACTACTTGGCCCCGTCCTGGTGTTCCGGACGGTCCAATGGCGGTTGAGGTATGCGCGGGGTAGGGCCCTGCCGACGTAGAACACTAAGGCATGTTCCTGCATCTCCTTTCTGTAAGCTGTTTGCACGTCAAGGGGGACTCCTGAGCATCGCGACTCAGGAGCCTAACTGGCCATGTAGCCCCTCACCCCCTGGCCTCGTCCTGGTGTTCCGGTTGAGTCAGCAGCGGCTGAGGAATGCGCGGGGTCGGGCTCTGCCGACGTAGAACGTAAAGCAAATGGGAAGGAAATCGCAAAATCTCAAGCAAATATTACAAGACATATTGTTCTCCCAATACCAAACGCAAGTTTAAACACCTCCACGAGGCATGGTGCATTTTGCAAAAACTAAACAGGGAAGGAGTCGCCAGCAAGTCATCTCGTCACCCCCGGACGTCGCCACCAAGGGATGCTTCTTCTCCAACGGTGTTGCCCTCACCTGCACCACCCGCTGGAGTTGCAGGATCAGCAGCACCACCGGTTGAGGGTGCAGGGACGAAGGCGTGGAACCTCTTCAGCAGGGCTTCCACCTGACCCTTCACGGCCTCGGTAGCAGCTGCGCAGTGCTCGACATCCACAGGCTCCAGCAGCTCGTCGAGGCGGGTGGCAGGATCGTGAAGATGCAGGTGCCTGAAGACGCGCATCAACGCGGCTGAGGAAAGAACGCGGGCTTCTTCCTCTGCCATGGGGCCGATACCGCTCATGACTTCCTCAAGCGCCTGACCAGATAAGGGAGCAGCTGGGCGGGGCCCTCGTTGTTGGTAGCCAGCGGCTCCTCCAAGCCCTTCTCGTAAAGTGCCCGCAGTGCCGCGCAGGACCTCTCCTCGAGGAGCTTGAAGGCCTCGCGGTCCTCGGCCAGGATCATCGCCTTGGCATCAAGCTCGGCTTTCTCCGCTTCCATCTCCTGCTTCAGCTTCACCGGCTTGACACCTTGATATCCATCGTAGCGTTGTTGTCGTCTCGCCAACTATTGCTTCTACAACTATTGCTACCACATAGTGATAAAGTAAAGAAATTACATGGCGATTGCATTTCATACAATAAAGCGACAACCATAAGACTCCTGCCAGTTGCTGTAACATTTACAAAACATGATCATCTCATACAATAAATTATATCACATCATGTCTTGACCATATCACATCACAACATGCCCTGCAAAAACAAGTTAGACGTCCTCTACTTTGTTGTTGCAAGTTTTACGTGGCTGCTACGGGCTTCTAGGAAGAACCGTCCTTACCTACGCATCAAAACCACAACAATTTTTCGTTAAGTGTGTTGTTTTAACCTTCAACAAGGACCGACCATAGTCAAATTCGATTCAACTAAAGTTGGAGAAAGAGATACCCGCCAGCCACCTTTATGCACAACAAGTTGCATGTCTGTCGGCGGAACAGGTCTCATGAACGTGGTCATGTAAGGTTGGTCAGGGTTGCTTCATCCAACAATACCGCCGAATCAAAATAAGACGTTGGTGGTAAGCAGTATGACTATTATCGCCCACAACTCTTTGTGTGTCTACTCGTGAATATCATCTACGCATAGACCTGGCTCGGATGCCACTGTTGGGGAACATAGCATGCAATTTCAAAAAAAATCCAATGATCACGCAAGATTTGTCTAGGATATGCATAGTAACGATAGGGGAGAGTGTGTCCATGTACCCTCGTAGACCAAAAGAGGAAGCGTTAGGTTAACGCGGTTGATGTAGTCAAGCATCTTCGAGATCCAACCGATCAAGTACCGAACTTACGACACCTCCGAATTCAGCACACGTTCAGCTCGATGACGTCCCTTGAATTCTTGATCCAGCAGAGGGTTGAGGGAGAGTTTCGTCAGCGCGACGGCGTGGTGAGGGTGATGGTGATGTGATCCACACAGGGCTTCGCCTAAGCACTACGTGAGTACGACCGGAGGAGTAAACCGTGGAGAGAGACGCCGCACACGGCTTGGAACAATTGGTGTGTCTCCAAGGGGTGCCTTGCCCATGTATATAAATAAGGGAGAGGGTGGAGGCCGGCCCTAGGGGCGCCTCAATAGGGGGGAGTCCTACTAGGACTCCCAGTCCTAGTAGGATTCGCCCCCCTTTATTCCTTCTCATGGAGGGGGAAATAGGGAAGGGAGAGGGAAGAGGAGAAGGAAAGGGGGGCACGCCCCCTCCCCTAGTCCAATTTGGACTCCTTATGGGAGGGGGCGTGGCCACCCCTTGTGGGCTGCCTTCCCTCTCCCTTATGGCCCATGTAGGCCCATTACGTTCCCCGGGGGGTTCCGGTAACCCGCCGGTACTCCGATAAATATCCGAAACATCCTGAAACCATTCCGGTGTCCAAATACTATCGTCCAATATATCAATCTTAACCTCTCGACCATTTTGATACTCCTTGTCATGTCCGTGATCTCATCCGAGACTCTGAACAATCTTCGGTCACCAAAACACATAACTCATCATACAAATCATCATCGAACGTTAAGCGTGCGGACCCTACGGGTTCAAGAACTATGTGTAGACATGACCGAGACACATCTCCAATCAATAACCAACAACGGAACCTGGATGCTCATATTGGTTCCTACATATTCTTCGAAGATCTTTATCGGTCAAACCGCGATAACAACATACGTCATTCCCTTTGTCATCGGTATGTTACTTGCCCGAGATTCGATAGTCGGTATGCTTATAACTAGTTCAATCTCGTTACCGGCAAGTCTCTTTACTCGTTCCGTAATGCATCATCCCGCAACTAACTCATTAGTCACATTGCTTGCAAGGCTTATGTGCATTACCGAGAGGGCCGAGAGATACCTCTCCGATACTCGGAGTGAGAAATCCTAATCTCGATCTATGCCAAACCAACAAACACCTTCGGAAACACCTGTAGAGCATCTTTATAATCACCCAGTTACGTTGTGACGTTTGATAGAACACAAGGTGTTCCTCCGATATTCGGGAGTTGCATAATCTCATAGTCAAAGGAACATGTATAAGTCATGAAGAAAGCAATAGCAATAGAACTTAACAATCATTATGCTAAGCTAACGGATGGGTCTTATCCATCACATCATTCTCCTAATGATGTGATCCCGTTCATCAAATGACAACACATGTCTATGGTCAGTAAACTTAACCATCTTTGATTAACGAGCTAGTCTAGTAGATGCATACTAGGGACACTTTGTTTTGTCTATGTATTCACACATGTATCAAGTTTCCGGTTAATACAATTCTAGCATGAATAATAAACATTCATGATGATATAAGGAAATATAAATAACAACTTTATTATTGCCTCTAGGGCATATTTCCTTCAATATTAACTACACCCAATACTCAAACACGATCATAGTGCCTCCTAGTTGGTGCTTTTATAAGAGAAGATGGAGACTCGAATTAAAAATAGAAATTTCATAAAGTAAAAGATAGGCCCTTCGCGAAGGGAAGTAGGGATTTGTAGAGGCGCCAGAGCTCAAAGCGAAAAACTTAGAGATAAAAACGTTTTGGGAGGTGTGTCTTTCCCACCAACGAAAACGACTTAGAGTTCCCAACACTTTCCATTCTAGATATATCATAGGCGGTTCCCAAACAGAAATTAAGGTTTATTCCTTTTTCAACCATACTTTCACTTTCCATGGCTAACCGTATCCACGGGTGCCCTCCATACCAACACTTTCCAAGGAATTTATTATTTGACAACATAAAGTAAATTCAATTTTTTATTTCGGGACTAGGCATCCCTAATACCTTTGCCTTACTCTTGTGCAATGACAAGTGAATAAACACTCATCATGAGAATAACACATCTAGCATGGAAAATATTAGCCACCCCTCACCGCTTCGCGAGCGGTACGAACACACAAAAGAGAAGTTTATTTTGAAAATTAGAGATGGCACATACAAATTTGCTTAGAACGGCAAAAGAATACTGCATATCGATAGATATAGTGGACTCATGTGGCAAAACTGGTTTAAAGGTTTTTGGATGCACAAGTAGTGATCATACTTAGTGCAAAATGAAGGCTAGCAAAAGATTGAGAAGCGACCAACCAAGAAACGAATAATCTCATAAGCGATAATTAAGCATAATTAACACCGAATAATGCACCACAAGTAGGATGTAATTTCATTGCATGACTATTGACTTTCGTGCTTGCATAGGGAATCACAAACCTTAACACCAATATTCTTACTAAAGCATAATTACTCATCAACATGACTCACATATCACATCATCATATCTCAAAACTATTACTAAGAATCAAGTTTATTTTGTCCAATCATCTTCATGAAAGTTTTTATTATATCCTTCTTGGATATCTATCACTTTGGAACTAATTATCATGTCTTGCTTTTGATAAGCTCATACAAATATAAGTGAAGATCCTGAGCATAAATTTCCTTTCTCTCAAATTAATTTAAGTGAAGCAAGAGAGAATTTCTTCAAAAAATTACTAACTCTCAAATAAATCTAAGTGAAGCAAGAGATCATTTCTTCAAAAAGAACTAAGCACACCGTGCTAAAAAAGATATAAGTGAAGCACTAGAGCAAATCCATAGCTCATAAAAATTTAAGTGAAGCATAGAGAGCAATTTTAACAAGTCATGGCATAATTTTGGCTCTCTCAAATAGGTGTGTCCAGCAAGGAATCAAGACAACAAACACAAAACAAAACAAAACAAGCAAAGACTCATATCATACAAGACGCTCCAAGCAAAACTCATAGTATGTGACAAATAAAAATATAGCTTCGAGTAAAATACCGATGGTCGTTAGAAGAAAGAGGGGATGCCACTCGGGGCATCCCCAAGCTTAATTGCTTGCTTCTCTTTGGATAATAACTTGGGGTGCCATGGGCATCCCCAAGCTTAGGCTCTTCTTACTCCTTATTCCTTCATCCATCGTAAGATAACCCAAAACTTGAAAACTTCAATCACACAAAACTCCAACAAAACCTTCGTGAGATCCGTTAGTATAATAAAGCAAATCACTACTATAAGTACTGTATCAAAACAATTCATATTTTATTATCGCATTATATCTACTGTATTCCAACTTTTCTATTGCAAAATCTCATCAAAGAAAACCATAGAATCATCAAAACAAGCACACAACGCAAAGAAAACAGAATCTGTCAAAAACAGAACAGTCTGTAGTAATTTGAATATTTCGAATACTTCTGTAACTCCAAAAATTCTAAAACAATTAGGACCATGTGAGAAATTTGTATATTAATCTTCTGCAAAAAGAATTGGTATTTTATCGAGCTCTGATTAAAAATAAGAATTGTCTTCGTGAGCGCAAAATTTTCTGTTTTTCAGCAAGATCAAACAACTATCACCCAAGAAGATCCTACAGGCTTTACTTGGAACAAACACTAACTAAAAAACAAAAAACACAATCATAACAGTATCATAATTGTGCTAACGCTCAAGAACAGAAAGCAAAGGAAAAAATAAATTTTATTCATTGGGTTGCCTCCCAACAAGCGCTATAGTTTTACGCCCTTAGCTAGGCATAAAGCGAGGATCTAAGTTTTGTCATCTTTGTTTCGAGATCCATAAGATGCCCTCATGATTGATTCATATGGAGGCCTAATTCTTGTTCTATGGAAGTGTTCCATGCCCTTCCTTAGTGGAAATTGAAACTTAATATTGCCTTCTTTCATATCAATCACGACACCAATAGTGCGTAAAACGGTCTACCAAGAATAATTGGACAAGACGGATTGCAATCAATATCAAGAACAATAAAATCTATGGGCACATAATTTCTATTTGCAAAGAACATCATTAATTCTTCCATAGGCTTTTTAATAGTAGAATCTGCCTAGTGCAAATTTAAAGAGCATTCTTCAAGATCGGTAAGACTAAGCACATCACATAAAGATTTCGGAATTGTAGAAACACTAGCACCCAAGTCACACAAAGAAAAACACTCATATTTTTTAATCTTAGCTTTGACAGTAGGTTCCCACTCATCATGCAATTTTCTGGGAATTGAAAATTCTAATTCCAATTTTTCTTCAAAAGCTTTCATCATAGCATCAACAATATGTTTAGTAAAAGCTTTATTTTGTTCATAAGCATGGGGTGAATTTATCATGGATTGCAACAAAGAAATACAATCAATCAAGGAGCAACTACCATAATTAAAGACTTTGTAATCCAAAAGAGTGGGCACATCACTAGTTAAAGTCTTGACCTCTTCAAACCCACTTTTATCAATTTTCTCAACAAGATTTTCACCCTCCGAATTATCAGGATGCCTTCTAGCTAAAGTTGACTCTTCTCCAGTCCCTTTTTCATCAAACTTAACTTTACTAAACAAGCAATCAATAGAAGAAAACTTGTAACTCCCATGATGCGGCTATATCTCCCACGTGTCGAGGCACGACTTAGAGGCATAACCGCATTGTGGTTTTGTCGCAAGAAGGGTCATCTTCACACAATCCCATGTAATGAACAAGAATGGGATAACGAGAGTTGGCTTACAATCGCCACTTCACACAGTACATAAATTAATTCATACATCATCCAAAATACACCCATAGACCGACTACGGTCAAAACCAAATGAAAATAAGATAACCCCAAATGCTAGATCCCCGATCGTCCCAACTGGGCTCCACTACTGATCATCAGGAAAAGAAACATAGTAACGACCACGTTCCTCGTCGAACTCCCACTTGAGCTCGGTTGCATCATCTGCACTGGCATCGTCGGCACCTGCAACTGTTTTGGTAGAATCTGTGAGTCACGAGGACTCGGCAATCTCACACCCGCGAGATCAAAACTATTTAAGCTTATAGGAAAGGATGGTGTAATGAGGTGGAGCTGCAGCAGGCACTAAGCATATATGGTGGCTAACATACGCAAGTGAGAGCGAGAAGAGAAGCAACGCAACGGTCGCGAAGCTAGAAATGATCAAGAAGTGATCCTGAACTCCTACTTACGTCAAACATAACCCATAAACCGTGTTCACTTCCCGGACTCCGCCAAGAAGAGACCATCACGGCTACACACGCGGTTGATGCGTTTCAATTAAGGTCAAGTGTCAAGTTCTCTACAACCGGATATTAACAAATTCCCATCTGCCACATAACCGCGGGCACGGCTTTCGAAAGATAATACCCTGCAGGGGTGTCCCAACTTAGCCCATTATAAGCTCTCACGGTCAACGAAGGATATTCCTTCTCCCGGGAAGACCCGATCAGTCTCGGAATCCCGGTTACAAGACATTTCGACAATGGTAAAACAAGACCAGCAAAGCCGCCCGATGTGCCGACAATCCCGATAGGAGCTGCACATATCTCGTTCTCAGGGCAACACTGGATAAGTCAAGCTACGAGTAAAACCAGACCTCGAGTTTCCCCGAGGTGGCCCCGCAGGCTGCTCGGACCAACACTCGAATGAGCACTGGCCTGGGGAGGGTTAAAAATAAAGATGACCCTCGGGCTCGCGAAAACCCAAGGGAAAAGGCTTAGGTGGCAAATGGTAAAACCAAGGTTGGGCCTTGCTGGAGGAGTTTTATTCAAGGCGAACTGTCAAGGGGGTCCCATAAATCACCCAACCGCGTAAGGAACGCAAACTCAAGGAACATAGTACCGGTATGACGAAAACTAGGGCGGTAAGAGTGGAACAAAACACCAGGCATAAGGCCGAGCCTTCCACCCTTTACCAAATATATAGATGCATTAATTAAATAAGAGATATTGTGATATCCAAAATATCCATGTCCCAACATGGAACCAACTTCAACTAACAACGCTATAAGAAGGGCTGAGCAAAAGCGGTAACTTAGCCAAACAACGGTTTGCTAGGAAAGGATGGTTAGAGGCTTGACATGGCAAATATGGGAGGCATGATATAGAAAGTGATAGGTAGCGCAGCATGGCAATAGAATGAATAACTAGCAAAGCAAAGATAGAAGTGATTTCGAGGGTATGGTCATCTTGCCTGCAAGGTTCTCAGAGTTGTCGAAAGCTTGATCCTCGTAAGCGTACTCAACAGGTTCCTCGTTCACGAACTCGTCTCCCGGCTCTACCCACAACACGAACACAAGCAACGGAACCACAATCAATCACAGGAATGCACAAGCAACATGATGCAATACATGGATAATATGCAAGATGTGGTATGCGATGCATATGCGTGCTCCGGAAGAAAAATGATGAACAAGGCAGTAACTTGGCAAACCAAGCATGCCACTGGAAATATGAGATGATTTCGGTTGAAATCGATATAAAGATCACCGGAAACGGATGCACGGTTTGCAAATGGCAAGCAAAACAAGATTGACACGAATCTGCGATTAACAGCATGATAGAACATAGAATGCAACATGTAACAATGCTACAGCACCCCAACATAGCAACAAAGCATACGGAAGTAATCTACAGGAGATGTTTGACAAAAGATGAACACTGAGCTACGGCTAGTTCACACCACAGCAGGTTCAAACAAGCATGGAAAAAGTGCAAAAGATAACAGGTTCACAGACTTGGTGAAATTACTGGACATGCCTGAAACAGCATCAGGTAGCAATGTTCAGAGCATGAAATCAACATGCTACAAGAACATAACATGGCAAAACAAGGCATCGCAGTATTCTACTAAATGCATATGACAAAAGTCCCTTATTGACCATAAGCCAAAAAGGACCAGAAGAAATAATGGCAACCATGTAAACATAGCAAGTTTCGTTAACAGGTTTCAGACTTGGCAGAAAACAGAGCATGGCAGAAACAGACATTATGAGGGCATCTTTGTGAGCTTGATGCACTCATCACAAAGCAATACATGACCAAAAAATCATACCTACAGCAATATGGCATGTTTATGAAGCTATCCATGGCAAGAGCAAATACATAGCATGTATGAAACAACTACAACAAGCTCGGCAAAATTGAATATCATGTTAATAATCTGCCAGAAATATTTTATAGCAAAAGTAGAGCAAGATTGAGTCATGTTATGGCACTCTATAATTGCAAAACATGGCATGCATGGATCAACTACAACAATATCTACAAATCATCCTTACCGAACATCACCAAAATAAGCATGGATCTCTCTGTAGCCACATGGATACATAGCAACAAAATAACAGCAGTCACAGACTTGGAGAAATCACTAAGTCCCTGAAATCAGAAACATCACGAGGCCTAGTTTGCATACTTGTGCTAGTCACCACAGAGATCACAAAACTACATGGCATACACCTATGTAAAGATGGCATGGCATACATCAAAACACATGTAGAGCTCATGCCCATAAGATGCACAGATTAAACGAAACAAAAATAACAAATCCTCAAGTTCTGATAAGTAACAGCAGTTAACAGCAACTAGCACTCTTGCACCAGAGATTTGGGCATCAAGATGGACTCAAATGAACATGGCACAATGAAACAAAATGAAGAGCATCACGAGGCAAACATTTCTATATATTAAACACACGAAACGGAGCTATATGCAGAGAGTTATGATGCGATGAACAATGTAACAGAAAGTAGAATATCACAGACTTGGAAAAAAATGAGGGAGGAGGAAGTCAACCCTAGGGCAGTCCCGATCGGATCTGGCTCGAGCTCGGCTCGCCGGAGCTGCTGCTGCCCGGAGCGGAGGAGGGACGGGGCCGGAGGAGAGGGCGACGAGGTCGGAGAGGGAGGAGACACGGGGGTCGCGGGCGACGGGCGGCGGGGAAGCCGTGGCGACGGGCGGTGGTGGGCGCGGGCCCGCGGGAACGGCGGCGATGGCGGCAGGGCGGCGCCGGTGGAGTCCGGCAGGCGGCGGGGGTCGAGGGCGCTCGGGCGCCGCGGGCTGGAGGAGGAAGAAGGCGGGCTCGGGGCGGAGCCGACTCGGGCCGCGGGGGCCGGTTGCGGGCTCCCCGGGCCGCGGCGTACGGGCGGCGGGGCTTGCCACGTGGCAGGCGCGGACTGGCTGCGGGGCGGCGGCGCGATTCGTCCGGCAGCGGCGGATGCGTCCGGCCGCGGAGAGGGGAAGGGGACTAGGGTTTGGACCCGGAATCCGAAGGGGGAGGTATTTTTATAGGTAGAGGGAGCTAGGAGACTCCAAATTGAGCACGGTTTTCGCCCACACGATCGTGATCGAACGACCTAGAGCATGGAAGTGACTTGGAGGGGTTTTGGGCTGTTTGGAGGGGTTTTTTGCTGCAACACACAAAAGGACTTTGCGGTTACCCGGTTAACCGTTGGAGTACCAAACGACCTCCAAATGGAACGAAACTTGACCGGTGGTCTACCGGTGGTATACCAAGGCCACTTGGCAAGCCTCGGTCCATTCCGAGAACGTTTAACACCCGCTCACGAAAAGAAACAAGAGGGGTGCGCCGGAGGAGGTGGGAGTGCTGGATTGCAAAATGGACAACGGGGAAAATGCTCAGATGCATGAGACGAACATGTATGCAAATGCAATGCACATGATGACACATGATGACATGATATGTGATGCATGACGAAAAACAAAATGCAAAACAAAAGACAAAACCCACGGAGGGAATGTCATAACACATAGCCGAAAATGGCAAGAGTTGGAGTTACAAATATGGAAAGTTACATCCGGGGTGTTACACTTTTTCATCAAACTTAACTTTACTAAACAAGGAATCAATAGAAGAAACACCAATCATTTTATGATCTTCACCACTATTATGAAAGCAATCACTAGAAAACGCTTTTTCTAGAAATTCTCTTCTAGCTCTAAGCATAGCGGTTCTTTTCTCACTTTCATCCTTAGAAACATAAAGAGCTTTAATTGATTCCTCAACTTTAGGAACAAAAAATTTCATCTTGAGATTTTCCACATCATGAGAAATTCTATCAACACTTCTAGAAAAATCATCAATCTTATTCAACTCTTCTTCTACAGTAGTGTTGAAAACTTTTTGCGTATTGATAAATTCTTTAATATTATTCTCAACATCAGAGGTGTTCATATTATTATTATAAGATTGATTGACATAGGAATTACCATAATTATTAGAGGAATTACTAGGAAAAGGCCTAGGATTAAAATTACCTCTATAAGCATTGTTATTAAAATTATTTCAAGAGATAAAATTCACATCTACGGCATCACTATTTTGCTCAATCAAAGTAGACAAAGGTACATCATTGAAATCAATAGGAGCACTTTTACTAAGCAATTTCATAAGAGCATCAACTTTTTCACTCAAAGAAGAAATTTCTTCAACCGAATTAACTTTTTTTACTAGTAGGAACTCTTTCGGTATGCCATTGTGAATAATTTGCCATAATATTATCAAGCAATTTGGTGGCTTCACCCAAAGTAATTTCCATAAAAGTCCCACCTGCGGCGGAATCTAAAAGATTACGAGAAACAAAATTCAACCCCACATAAATTTTTTGTATGATCATCCAAAGATTTAACCCATGAGTTGGGCAATTCCTTAGCATCATTTTCATCCTTTTCCAAGATTGTGCAACATACTCATGTTCAAGTTGCTTGAAATTCATGATCTGGGTTCTAAGGGAAATAATTTTTGCGGGCGGAAAATACTTAGTGATAAAAGCATCTTTGCACTTATTCCAAGAATCGATACTATTGTGAGGCAAAGAAGAAAACCAATTTTTTTGCAGAATCACGCAAAGAAAACAGAAATAATTTCATCTTCACAACATCATTGTCCACATCTTTTTTCTTTTGCATATCACATAATTCCACGAAGGTATTAAGATGGGACGCGACATCCTCATTAGGAGTATCGGAAAATTGATCTTTCATAACAAGATTCAGCAAAGCAGTATTAACATCACAAGACTCTGCACTAGTGGCGGGAGGAGAAATCGGAGTGCCAATGAAATCATTGTTGTTGGTATTTGAGAAATCACACAACTTGGTGTTCTCTTAAGTCATGGTGACTACGCAACAAGATTGCACTCAAAAACAGATCCGGCAAGAAAACGGCAAACGAAAAAGAGGGCGAATAAAACGGCAAATTTTTGTGAAGTGGGGGAGAGGAAAACGAGAGGCAAATAATGTAAATTGCGAGGGGATGAGATTTGTGATTAGGAACCTGGTAGATGTTGAAGATCCTCCCCGGCAACGATGCCAGAAATTCCTTTTCATGCGGCTTGAAGCTACGTCGGTATTTCCCCAAAGAGGAATGGATGATGCAGCACAACGGCGGTAGGTATTTCCCTCAGTGATGAAACCAAGGTTATTGAACCAGCAGGAGAACCAAGCAACACTACATAAACAACACCTGCACACAAATAACAAATATTCGCAACCCGAAGTTAGCGGCGCCAGAAATTGGCAAACGGACATGAGAGAGTTGTAAATATTGATCGATCGAATGACAAATAAAATAAATTGCAGAAATGTATTTTTGTATTTGGTTTTAATAGATCTGAAAATAAAAGCAAAGGAAAATAGATCGCAAAGGCAAATAATATGAGAAAGAGACCTAGGGGCCGTAGATTTCACTAGTGGCTTCTCTCAAGAAAATAGCAAACGGTGGGTAGAGAAATTACTGTTGGGAAATTGATAGAACTTCAAATAATCATGACGATATCCACGCAATGATCATTATATAGGCATCATGTCCAAGATTAGTACACCGACTCCTGCCTGCATCTACTACTATTACTCCACACATCGACCGCTATCCAGCATGCATCTAGTGTATTAAGTTCATGGAGAAACGGAGTAGTGCAATAAGAACGATGACATGATGTAGACAAGATCTATTTATGTAAAAATTAACCCCATCGTTTTATCCTTAGTAGCAATGATACTTACGTGTCGGTTTCCCTTCTGTCACTGGGATCAAGCACCGCAAGATCGAACCCACTACAAAGCACATCTTCCCATTGAAAGATAAATAGATCAAGTTGTCCAAACAAAACCCACATATCGGAGAAGAAATACGAGGCTATAAGCAATCATGCATATAAGAGATCAAAGAAACTCAAATAACTTTCATGGATAAAAAGATAGATCTGATCATAAACTCAAAGTTCATCCGATCCAACAAACACACCGCAAAAAGAGTTACATCATATGGATCTCCAAGAGACCATTGTATTGAGAATCAAACGAGAGAGAGGAAGCCACCTAGCTACTAACTACGGACCCGAAGGTCTACAAAGAACTACTCATGCATCATCGAAGAGGCACCAATGGAAGTGGTGAACCCCTCCGTGATGGTGTCTAGATTGGATCTGGTGGTTCTGGACTCTGCGGCGGTTGGAATTGATTTTCATCGACTCCCCTAGGGTTTCTTGAATATTGGGGTATTTATAGAGTAAAGAGGCGGTCCGGGGGGCACCCGAGGTGGGCACAACCCACCAGGGCGCGCCTGGGCCTCCAGGCGCGCCCTGGTGGGTTGTGCACCCCTCGGAGCAGCCCCAGGTGCTTCTTCGGCTCACCGGATGTTTTCTGGTCCAAAAAAATCTCCAAAAAGTTTCGCTGCGTTTGGACTCCGTTTGGTATTGATTTCCTACGATGTAAAAAACATGCAGAAGATAACAACTGGCACTTGGCACTATGTCAATAGGTTAGTACCAAAAAATGATATAAAATGATTATAAAACATCCAAGATTGATAATATAACGGCATGGAGCAATCAAAAATTATAGATACATTGGAGACGTATCAGCATCCCCAAGCTTAATTCATGCTCGTCCTCGAGTAGGTAAATGATAAAAACAGAATTTTTGATGTGGAATGCTGCCTAACATGTTATCTCATATTCTTTTCTTTATAGCATGGACATTTGGACTTTTATGTGATTCCAAGCAATAGTCTAGTTTTGACATGATAACTTAAATACTCAAGCATACCAACGAGCAACCATGTCTTTAAAAATATCAACGCTAAAATAAGTTATCCCTAGCCCATCATGCTCAATCATTGATCCATTCATGAAATACACTCGCATATTTGTTGGGGAACGTAGCATGCAATTTCAAAAAAAATCCTACGATCACGCAAGATCTATCTAGGACATGCATAGCAATGAGAGGGGAGAGTGTGTCCACGTACCCTCGTAGACCGAAATCGGAAGCGTTAGGTTAACGTAGTTGATGTAGTCGAACGTCTTCGCGATCCAACCGATCAAGTATCAAACATACGGCACCTCCGAGTTCAGCACATGTTCAGCTCGATGACGTCCCTCAAACTCTTGATCCAGCAGAGAGTCCAGGGAAAATAGTACATCATGTCGGCTGTTATTCGAGTGCGCCTTCTCTCAAAATGGACATGAAAAATAGTACAGCATGTCGGATGCCATTCCATGATAGCATGCCAAGTTTCATGAATTTCAGACGAGTTTTGGATTTACTAGAATTCAAAAACAAAGTACCTCAACGTTTTTCCGACAATCAATAGTGCCCTTGTGTTTGAAATTCATTCCCATTTCTTGCTTGGGACCTAAGCATCCACCCAAGGATACACATTTGATTTTTCAACCAATTTATATGCACTGGAGCATGTGCATGTAGTTCAAATTTGAATTATGCACATAAAATACCTAGAAGACCCCAGTTAATGTATAAAAATGTCCAAATGAACCCTAAAAAATTCCAAAATTTAACACAACACTAGAATTACAAAAGCAAGCACATCAACGGTTGCCGGAGAGCCACGGTGCCATGGTGTTTGAAATTCATCCCCATTTCTTCCATGGGATATAAGCATCAACCCATGGACACATGTATCAATTTACAACCCATTTTGGTGCACCGGAGCATGTGCATGTTGTTTAATTTTGAATTGTGCACCTGAAATGCCTAGAAAACCAAGTTAATCTATAAAAATGTCCAAACGAATCTTGAATAATTCCAATTTTTTTGAGGACACACCTATAGTTGCATGTTCACTGTAGATAAAAGTTCTAGCAATTCAAACACCATCCTTTGCAGATGTGACCCCATTATGTAATTCAAATCAAGACGAAAAATCAAGTAGATCGCACATAGTTTATTATCACCAACCGTGTGAGATGCAGCACAAAATGTCTTGGAGCACCGTCGGAGTATGTAGTACGCATACGGCTTACGCGAGAAGGTGCATCGGCTACAATCCACAGCCGGCGTGTCAAGCACACTAGCTCGCTCCCCAAATATCATTTCGTTGTTCAACCGTCCCCGTGAAAATGGGGACGTGGACCCGCTTCGTGAGGGCAACTTCGGCGGCCCACTCCAGCAAGAGCGCGGCCGCAGCCGCCAGGCGCGTGCTAACAAGCTTTGTGAGCGCGGCCGCAATCTGCGATCGGGCGATCAAGGCAGCCCAAACCGCCGCTGTTGTTTCTCAAGTAGCGGCAGCAACGTCTGCCTCGGAGATAGCAACTGGCGACAGCGCCACAGCAGCTGTCCGTTCTGCAGCGGCGGCCTTAGCCCTGATGGAGGCTGCCCACGACCATGTCGAGGCCACCGACGCCCAGCTCATGGTGGTCACTGCACAAATCGAACGAAGCTTCTCCGACAATGGTGGGCAACCCACGGCCGAAGAGTTGGCAATCGCCGAGAGTGTTCAAGCAGCCGTCCGTTCCTACGCGGAATACTTTGCCACGACGGAGCCCGCCCAAGCCCAGAACGCGGGCGCCCACGCCCAGCTCGTGGCGGCCTATTCCAAAGATATGGCGGATGCGGATGGCGAGATGCTTGCCGAGTATGGCGCGATGGATTCCATGGAGCCCCTTCCCCAGGAGTTCGTCGGGCGCGAGCTGGACATGGAGGAGGCGGCGGATATCGACGAGCACCAACCGTAGAAGTACTCTTTGTTTTGTTTAATTAAGAGCGCCGGTCTTTAATTTGTTAGAGTAATGTTTAGGTCAGCTAGCTCTGTTTAATTGCTGAAATTGCTCGATTAAGAAGTGTGGGTGTGCTGTAGTCTCCTTTGTGTACCCAAATTACGCAATGACATGGATGAACATTGTAACCAGGGAAATTTGAACCAAAGTTTTTCACGTTCAAACTCATCACACACGGGTTAAGCTATATGGATCGTTTGTGATGTTCACATATCGTACACAGTGCTGAATAAGGGACCGTGTCTGATGACACTTTGCGCGCCAGTTTTTTCGCTGAACCGATTCAAAATTTTCGGCTTCCGCGGAAATATCTACATCCCCTCCCCCTTGACAAAAGCCACATTTCCCCTGTTTCTGCCTTCCTTTCCAAGTTGAAAGCTTCACTCCTTGCTTGCAGCGCCGCCTCCTCGCCGGTGACCCTCCTTCACGCTGCTCGGCCTCGTCTATCCAGGCAGGTAATCCACACCCGACCCCCATCCTCCTCCTCCTTCCACATCCCACATGCCCTGACCGCCGGCACGACACCTTCCACCCAAATCACCGACCCCTCCACCAAATAAGCGCCACCCTAAGCCATGGTGCACGTAGTATAGCCAGGAGCTGAAGGAGCATTTAGAAGCGGAGAAGCAAATTGCGGCCGCACGCGCGGATGAGGTCGCGATGGCTGCCATTCGTGCCAACCCCCAGATCTTGGAGGAGCACCTCGCCGTTGAGGCCACTGTAGATGCCTCGCACATCGATGCCGCGACGCGGTTGGCTGCTTTAAACGACAGTTCGTGGCGTTTTCTTGAGGCCACCCTCAGTGCCTTCGATGAAGACTACGAGGTGTTTTCTCAGCGTGCACGTGCTTACCTCAACTCGAGAGCCAGCAGGTTGGTGCCCAGAGCGGCTCAGGCAACTCACCACTACGACAAGGGCACCCACGATGCGAAGGCCTCGCCCTCTTCCATGTCCAAGGAGCCAATCATCAACGATATCTCCGACGATGAGGAGTAGCTTGTCTTATTAGCTCACTATAAGGACCCATGTTCAGTTTGCTAGCTACACTTGTTAAGCATGCTCGGTTTATAGTATCAATCTTGGATGCTTTATATGCAATTACATGTCATTTTATATCATTTTCTGGGACTAACCTATTAACCCAGTGTCAAGTGCCAGTTGTTGTTTTCTACTTGTTTTTGATTTTCCAGGAAATCAGTACCAAACGGAGTCCATATGCTATCAAACTTTTTGACAATTTTTTGTTGGACAAGAGAGACCCTATAAGCTTCGGGAGGAGACCAGACGAGAAGTGAGGAGACTACAAGGCAACAGGGCGTGCCCTGATGCCTTGTGGGCCCCATGTGGCTCCGTCTGACCTAATTCCACCTCTATAAATTCTCTAAAATCGGGAAACCAACAGAGAGCCACCCCAAACACTTTTTTTGTCACCACAAGTTTTTGTTCTTCTACGATCCCATATGGAGGCCTTTTCTGGCACTCCGCCGGAGGAGAAATCGATCGCGACGGGCTTCTACATCATCCTTGCTGCCTTCCGATGATGTGTGAGCAGTTTACCATAGACCTACGGGTCCATAGCTAGTAGCTAGATGGCTTCTTCTCTCTCTTTAATCTTCAATACAATGTTCTCCTCGATATTCTTGGAGTTCTATTCGATATAATCTTCTTTTCTTGTGTGTTTGTTGGGATCCGATGAATTGTGGGTTTATGATCAGATTATTCATGAATATTATTTGAGTCTTCTCTGAATTCTTTTATGCATGATTATTATAGCATTGTATTTCTCTCCGATCTATCCGTTTAGTTTTGCCAACTAGATTGATTTTCTTGCAATGGGATAGGTGCTTTCTGATGGGTTCAATCTGGCGGTGCTCAATCCCAGTGACAGAAAGGGACATGACACGTATTTGTATTTTTTCCATTAAGGATAAAAATATGGATTTATTCATATTGCTTGGGTTTACTTTGTCTACATCATGTCATCTTGCTTAAGGCGTTACTCCGTTTTTATAGCTTAATACCCTAGATGCATGCTGGATAGCGGTCGATGGGTGGAGTAATAGTAGTAGATGCAGGCAGTATTCGGTCTACTTGTCTCAGAGGTGATGCCTATATACATGATCATTGCGTTGAATATCATCATAACTATGCACTTTTCTATCAATTGCCTAACGGTAATTTTTTCACCCACCATATGTTAGGTGCTCAGGGGAGAAGCCTCTAGTGAAAACTATGCCCCCGGGTCTACTTTTATCATATATAAAATCCAAAAATACCTTGCTGCAATTTTATTTCCTTTATTTTATTTGCAATTTATCTTAACTATCTACCACTATGTGATTTGATCCTTGTAAATAACCGCCGAGGGGATTGACAACCCCCTTGTTTGCGTTGGGTGCAAGTATTTGCTTTTGTGTGTGTATGTGCTGCTAACAAGGTTTTGTGTGGTTCTCCTACTAGATTGATAATCTTGGTTCTTAACTGAGGGAAATACTTATCTCTACTGTACTGCTTCATCCTCTCCTCTTCGGGGAAATCCCAACGCAGCTCACAAGTTGCAGGAAGAATTTTTGGCGCCGTTGTCAGGGAGACATCATCAAAACCTATCAAATACCTTCGCACAAACTAGCATTTACTTGCTCTTATTTTTATTTTCCTTTGCCTCTCATTTTCATCTCCCTCACTTCTATATTTTTTACAAAAAACAAAATATTTTTTGTTTGCTCGTTTGCTTGCTTTTAATTGGCTTCATGTGGACACGCAAAAATAGAAAGGAAAAGTAAAGACATATGGATCCTCATCCGGTTGCTAATCTTTTCAAAAGATCTAATTATGTTGAACCAATTGCTAGTGAGTTGGGTGCACCTGATTATCTCTATGAAGTTTTGCTTGAAAATCATGAATCTGAAAATTGTGATGAAGTGTTGAAAGAAGAAATCTATAAAGTGATACATCATAGCTCCTTGAATGAAAAGCATGATTGCAATGATGTTATTATAATTTCCATTAATGTCAATTGCGCTAATAATATGCAAAGGTACAATCTTGGGGATGATAATTTTATTATGTCCACTACTTACTGCAATGATCATGATTGAGGTGATAATTATGATGCTTCTTATGATCTTGAAAATTTATTTAAGTTTCATAATGAATATGTCATTGATAAGAATGTTTGCAATACTATTAAAGGTGGGTTTGTAAGAGCATAAACTTTAGGTAATAATGATCCCACTACTTCGGAGAATTATCACTCTTGTGAATTTTTTGATAAAAGTGGGTTTGGAGAGGTCATGCTTTAGTTGAGGTTAATCCCACTATCTTGGATGACTATAAATCTTGTATGCATGTGGATCATGAAGAGAAAATTTTGTATGATAGCTATATTGTTGAATTTTATTATGATCTTACATGTAATTATTATGAGAGAGGAAAGTATGGTTGTAGAAATTTCATGTTACTAAATTACCTCTTGTTATGTTGAGGTTGTCAATGTTTTATTTTTCTCCCTTGCATATGCTAGATATTTCTTGTCTTGACAATTTGTTTGCTTATAAAATGCTTATGCATAGGAAGTATGTTAGATTTAAATGTGTTTGTCATAGTATTATGATGCTCTCTTTTCTGCTTCAATTCTTGTCTTTCATGTGAGCATCGATAAAATCTCAAGCCTATCTTAATGGCTATAAAGAAAGAGCTTGTTGGAAACAACCCAATAGTTACAAATTATGTTTTTTTCACACAATTATGCCACTGTTATGATTGTGTTTTTGTGTTTTAATTAGTTTTCGTGCCAAGTAAAGCCTTTGGGATGATTTGGTTGATAGTTAATTTGATTCTGTGAAAAACAGAAACTTTTGCGCCCAGTAGCAAAATTGTGATGTACACTCTTTACAAACCGAACCCTCTGCGGCGAGGATCGTAGTTTCAAGAGGGAGTTCATCAAGTTTGGAAGAAGTTGACACATCCTTCGTTGTCTCACCTTGAAAAAAATTACGCTATTCATACATCATGGAACCATTCATATTCAAATTTGGCATTTTTAGGGCTCATTTGCTATATTTAAGTCATTTAGTGGATTTTTATGGCATTTAATGGAAGTAATTCAAATAAACTACAGGTACGTGAATTAGTACACAAAAATCGGCCAAAAAATCATGTTTGGGGTCTTGTGCACATGTATATGCCTTTTGCAAGGAATGGACAGGAATTTCAAATAACTTTGTGACAAATGCTCAACCTCAAACATAGAGTTTATTGTTTTCCTAGTTCTTGAAAATGTAAATAAACTCTGAAAAACACGAAACATGGCATCGTGTCATGTTATGAGCTCAAAATGCCGTGGTAAAAAATTGAGATGGTTTGAAGAAAATTGTGATGTTCTATACTAATATCAGAGTAACAACAAATAACAATTATGTATTAAATTTACAAATAAAATGTATATAACTGATAAAAAATTGATGGAAAAATATCAGATAAGTGGGTCTCACATGATTGGCAACCCTGCTTCGCGTTTCAAGGGCGCGAAGGTGAACAGTCCGAAAAAGCATTGGGATACATCTTTCTCTATCGAGTCCTCAGGATTTTCTTCTCGCTGTCCTTGCGAGATGCTATTGTTCTCAACGGTTCATGATCCGACGATACGAAGATGAGAACGATGTTATAGATCCGATCTAATATCATGACATTGCCACGGTCGGCACCAACTATTAGAGGTGTTTTTTGTCGGTTCCTAACATCGGTACTAGAGTGAGTGCATGGATCAGTAGTCACGCGTGCATCACACAAGGTTACTAGTAGATACAGAGAACAAATAAAAGGGGACACACGGTTTTACCAAAGTTCAAGCCCTAATGTGGGGGGGGGGGCCTACTTCCCTCACTACTTTTTATATTTCTATTATGTTGAAGAGTACAAAGTAATACAATATTGGGGAGGTAGGGGGAGAGGGTCTAGGCCCTTATGAGATGGCCCAGGTCACAGTGGGAAGCGCTGAGGTCTCTAAGTGGTATAGAGGCTCTAGCCCATGTGAAAAGTGGATCCCTTGTACTATATCCCGGTTGCCTTTATATGGCAGTGGTATGGAGATCTCCACATCAGTTCATCGGGCCTATAGGGGTAGGAGTCATACTATTATTGGTATCAAATATGTGTACTATTTTCTTCATGACCCGAGGTTCCTTGTTGGAGGATAAGGAAAGTTTTCTTCTTGATCTCCAATGCTTCTACTCGGGTGTGTTGGCTCGTACTTAGGCCTAAGAGCAACTACAATACCTCTGTAATAAAAGTCGTTTTACGGGATGACCATATGTTTTAGGGAAAGTTATATGACAACTACTTTTTTAGTTCCCGTAGACCTATTTCCCATAAATCATTTTTAGGCCCCTAATCCAATGATCTGATTGCTGGCGCCCACCTGCCAATGACCCAATGGAAAAAGAACGGCGACACACGCGCGTGGTACATGGGCTCACCACCGACGAACATGTGCTCGCCTCTGGCCATACCCCGTCGTGCAGGTGCATATGTTCGGACGCCTGCAACAAGCTGTGTCAAACGGTGTTGAGGGTGTTGCCGGGGTTGGCCGAAAACGATGTCAGCGGCGGTGTCGGAGCACGGTGCCGCAAGGGAGGTAGAAGGAGGATGTGGTCGTCGTCTTGGACGTGTCCAAGAGGCCGGAGTGGTTGCGGTGGAGACGAGGAAGCAGGCTATGAAGGCCGGGGCTCGCCGACGGCGACCAATTTTGGCATGGCGACCGGTGGGGTGGAGCTTCTGTGGTCGACGAGGGCGGCGTGGAAGCGACAGTGCGGGGCAGCGGCGGCGCGAGGGTATCCGAGCGTGAAAGTTCAGGCGGTTTCATTCCGCCCAAATTATAAAGAAATGTCATCTTCCCGTAAATGTGATGAGAGGAGGCAATTATGCGGGATCCCGTAAAAAAAATCCAAGAGTCTACGGAAGCTGTTGGAGGGCTATTTTTGCCTTAACTATTCGTAAACTTGAAAAAAAAAAGGGTACATGAGCTATTGGAGTTGTTTTAAAGGAGTCCATTGATATGACGTTGAAAGGCCAATCCTAGGATAATTTAATTTTTCGTCGACAGACTGTCATTTTTTCTTGAAAATCTGACAACTAGGTGCTTGTGTAGTTATAAGATACTCCAAATGCCAGTGCATTTTGGTCTTCTCTCCCTGTAATAAAATACACTGATAGGAGTAACAAGTCAAGATGTTGAGGTCATAACCAATTGTTAAAACTTTGTTTTTGCTTCAATTGAAACCATTTAAATTATATATTGATCTCCTGTGAAGGTGGCATATGATATTTATGGTTCCGCAGCTATTAGAGTCATTTAACCAAATTTTTATAGGGCTATATAGAATGTCAAGGCTTGAAATGTGGATGTGCAACAGCTGTGGATGTGCAACAGCTGTGGCTGTCCAGTGTGCACCATTATTCCTAAACAAATCAAACAAGTTCTGAACTATGAAGTGGCTTCGTTGACTAAGATCTGCTTGTGACAAGTTGTTCAGAGTCACACAGGTATCATGCAGCATGTGCACCAGTATTGTTTTCTGTCTCCACCGTCACACGATTTCAGTCACAAAGTATGAACAAGCTTTGCTTTGGTTACAAGTTTGCAAGATCTTCTTTTTCGCCTTGCTATGAGGGGGAATGGATCTATTCATGGACTAGATCAAGTCAACTGCAAATTAGCTCCAAAAACAACACTTCCATGGCAATCAATTGCTCATCATCTCATGGCTTGTGGAAGACTGAACTTCTCTAACGCTGAATATTGGCGCTGCTGCTGATTTCCAAGATGGGTCTGCTATCGTTGTGCACTTCTTGTGCTTTATGATCTTGTATGCTTATAAGGATTTCAGGTAATCGTTAGCTTGGTGATGACGATGCATGAAGTAGCTAGGACGGCGAGACTGATTCACAATTTTCTTAGCAAAAAAAAAGTATGTATATTTACTTATGTACAGAGAGTCGGATATCAACTTCGAAATCGACCAAACTACAACTCTAAAATGTACAGTTCCGGTCACATTCAACAGAACAACACTGGGATCTCCACTACTTTCAATGCTACAGAAAGACAAAAATCAACTAAACGTATTTCCTTCGCTTCACCGCTGGGACGTCGCCGCCACCGGGACGGCAGAAGAGATCTGGAAGACCTCCGGGTTCCAGTCGCCAGCTGCGACGTCACCGTCAATGACGAACCCGGCGAACGTGAGGCTGTGTGCATAGTACTTCTCCTCTTGCCCGGCGTCATCCTGCACCACCACCACCTCCACCGCGTCATCGCTGGCGGCGTGAGTTTGCAGCGGCGCCACCCTCCGGCTGCTGCCGCCCAGCTCACTTCGGTGCGGTCCCGACAACGCGCGGAACAACGCCGACCATCGACCGCTAGGACGCGCTGCCGACATTGTCCGTAACGCCGACGGCACCCACCGCCCGCTTGACGTGCTTGCCGCTGCCGCGGTGGTCACCGCGCTCATCGCTCTGCGGAGCCGCTTCGCCTCCTCGATCTCCCTCCTCAGCCTCTCCGGCAGCCGCAGCGTGAACCGATCCACGCGCTCCTCCGCCGTCTCTGCCTGCTGCTGATCAGACGTGGAATCTTCAACTGGTGCTGGATCCAAAGCCTCGACGTTGATCACCGTGTCGTTGGACGTTTCTACCTGAGCAGCGAGGTCAGCGGCTAGGACGTGGCCGGCCGCGGCGACGGCCGGGTCGGCCAAGTCGGCTCGGCACACTGGGCAGGTGACGTGTGCCGCGAGCCACACGTCGATGCACGCCGCGTGGAAGACGTGGCAGCACCCGGGGAGGAGACGGAGCTTCTCCCCGTCGTCGGCGAACTCGGCGAGGCACACCGCGCACTCCAGAGCCCCGCGGCCGGCCTTGACCGCCCTCGCCCTCGCGTACGTTAGCACCGGCAGCGCTTCCATCGCAGCGACGTCGAGCCCGGGACGCCTCCTGCTACGGCTAACCGCGGACGAGAATGCGGCTGCCGCAGCGGCCGCGACGGCTGCGTTGGCGTTCGCGGTGGCCCCACCTCGGCGCGCGCCCGTGGCGGCGTCCGCACAGCGGCGGAGGTACGCAGAGAAGAAGCCGACCAAGAAGAGGGCCACGATTACACCCACAAAGAGGAGCGAGGTGGCAACGTTGAAGGTCCCGCGGCCAAGTCCCCCGGCAGCTGGCGGCGGGGGCGGGGGCGGGGTTGACGCCCAAGCGAAGGTCGCGCCGGCCGTCGGCGGCGTGAAGATGAACTGCGACGAGGCGGGCCGGATTCCTGCGAGCACGAGGACTAGAAGTCGGAAGAATGGACGGTGGCGGTGAATGCATGTCGCACTTGGCGGCGAGGGCGCCATTGGCGTGCAGGCGGAGGACGGGATGTGCAGCGTGGAGGGAAGTGCGGCGGCGTGCGTGCGATGGAGAGGGAACAAATGAAGTGGTGGAGACGTGCAAAGAGTGACGTGGGAACGAGTAGGAGTCAAAGTTTTCTTTTTGGGTATCATGGCTTCTGGCTTCTTTCGTTTGACATTGTTAATTCAGGGACCAAATTAAGCGTGTGTTTAATGCTAACATAACATGTGTGTTTAGGACTTTAGGTAAAAAGTCAAACGCACTTTGGCGTCGGTGATTAGACGTGTAGGGGTTGGGGACGAATACCTCCTTTTCTGCCCCCCTCCCATATCTTAAGCAAAACAGAGTGAGCCTCGTGTGGGGTTTATGGATCATCACACTGCGATCATAATTCGGCCCTTTTGAATTAATTAAAGTTCTGACCCTGGAGAAAGGTGCGGTGGAGAAGTGGCTTTAAGTGATTGTCCGTTCCTAGATATAAGTTTGTCTTAGAGATTTCAATATGAACTATATACGAATATATACAGATATATTTTAAAGTGTAGATTCATTCATTTTGCTCCATATTTAGAAACGGGGGAGTAGAAAGATTTTTTGCCTTTTTCTCATAGGTAACCCTGAGTTGTCGAATTCATGAAGGATGGTGCTCTTTAAGTAAGAGTTTCTAAAAACCTTTTGCAAGAGAATTGGATTCTAATTTTTGACCGGATCGGAATCAAGTTGACACTAGAAACACTTATAATAAAAATAAGCATGGGTATGAAGCCTTATGATTACAACCATATATTTGTGTCGATCATGATGGTTTGTGCCTGTAGCGACCCGACCCGAATGGATCAAGTCTCTGTGCTTAAGTGTCATCCCTGGATCGGTATGCTGACACACACAGTACTCGAGGATTTATAACAGAGGTAAATCACATGTATAAAGTAACGTAAATACTATTACCTCAATCCAAATAGCGGAAGTAACAAGGTTGTGGATTCCCATCAACACCAACGGCAAAGTTGAGTGTAGAAACCGTAACCCTAACGTATCACTTACTCGTCGTAAGATTCCTGCAACATGAGACATTGCAGCCACAAAGGGCCAGTACATTGAATGTACTAGCAAATTCACACCATAGAGAAATGATGAACAAAGGCTATCACTACATGCATATATGGCTGGTGAAAAATATCTATGGTTATAATATTTTTGCGAAAAGCCAATTTTTCCCTACTGCAAAGGAATAAATTTTATATAACTATCATGGTGGTTGTGAAACATTGAGATGGTTGACAGCATCTCAATCCCAATTAAGTATCATCATTAACCCAACAAAATTAATTAAAGTAACATGATGAGATCAACGGGATAATCCAAGAACTAGATACTCAAGATGTCCATAACCGGGGACACGGCTAATCATGATTAGTTTGTACACTCTGCAGAGGTTTGCGCACTTTTCCCCACAAGACTCGATCTCCTCCGTTGGGATTCTGGCACTTCAGGGTGTTTGAGAAACGGATGACCGAGACACAGTCTTTCAGAAGTGTTAACTCTCTACTCCGGGTAGACAGTACCACCTACAACCCCTACATCTGCTAGTCTACCTCTTCAAGAGCTCACACAACTTAATCAACTATGCTAGAGCCCATAATAGCTTGTGGCTGCACACGGAAGTTTCTAGCATGAATAATCTTATGATCCCTGAGTCTGGGTGGCGGTCCATAGGATGATCACACGGGTACTCCGAGATATCCAAAAATACAGGCAACACTGGGTTCTCCAGGTGCCTCAATCCACCCAGATGTTTATTTAAGTAGCCACCTTAAGTTGAACCATTAATTAACAATCTCACATCTGTGAAGGAAAATTCACTCAAACCCAATCCACGTCTACGAGCATAGCATAGCAATATAAGCAAACGTAGAAGTAACTCCCAAGGGTTTGATAGTAAACATGACAATAGGTACTACCTCATCTACTTCCCAAAAACCCACGTATTAATTAGCTCCTAATCATGCAGTTGTTTGAGGATTGATGTAATGCAATAAAACTGGGTAATGAAAAGTATGATCAAAGTGTGAACTTGCCTGCAATGTTGATGAAGATCATTCGCACTCATAACTCTTGATAGCTCTACTCGGCACACTCCGGTCAATCTATCGTAAGCAAGCAATGGTAACCACACATAAGCAATCACTCAAAAGATCGGAAAGAACGAAGAACAATTCGGAAAACATCAAAACCAAGCAAATAACTCTTGCCACATAAAACAATTTCTAACAGTACCAAAATTATGTGAATTTGGCCTTATCAGAAAGTTTAGGTCAAGAGCTTCGATGTGCAAAAAGAATCAACCAAAACGGAGTTATGAAACTCAAGTTACGATCAAACGAAGTTTGAATTCAAATCTGGTCTAATTCAAATTTTAAAATTTCAAAAACATGTTTGAGTTGGATTACTGGATAAAGGAGATCATAAAGAAGAAGTGGGCGTTGGTTTCGTTGGATTTGGATAAACGGGCAAAAAGATGTGACCGTTTGAAGAACAGGGACTAAACTGTAAATAAAATCATCACAGATAGGTCCCTGGCGAAAAACTAAAATAAAAGAAAAAGACTAAATAGCGAACGTTCGCTACAGAAACTTACGCGATGAAAACCGATCACTACAGAGGCTAAACCAGCGAACGTCCATCAAATAAAACAAAACGTTTCAGAGAAAAAAAAACACCTCGATCTGGACCGTTGGATCCAGATCGGACGGACGAGGGCAGGTGGTGGTTACCGCGGTGGCTGACGACGTCGACGGCGAGGAAAACGGCAGCGACGGCGGCTCGGCTCGAACGGGACGGCGGCTCCAGGGCTCGGCGGCGCCGGCGAAGTAGATGGGGAGGAGCGGCTCGGCGAGGCGAGTCCGAAGGGGCTGGTGGCGTCAGGCGTAGGCGGCGGTGGAGCGAGGCGCAACGGCGGCGGATCTCGCCGGAGCTCGCAACTCCGGCGGCGAAGTGCGGCGGGTAGGGAGGAGAAGAGAAAAGGGGGTCGGGGTCCCGGGGCTCCGGCTTTATAGGAGAGGAGGGCGAGTGGTGGCGTGGGGAAGGGGGCAAAGGAGGCGGCGGCGGGAGGCCGGGCGGAGCACGGCGACGGCGGTGCCCTCTTGCTGGCTCGGGAGACCGAACAGAGCTCGGCGACGAGCGGGATGGGCTGGCGGGCCACAGCCTGGCAAACTGGGCCGGCCCGGTCCGGTCGGTCCAGAGCGGAAAAGTTTTTTTTATAAAGATTTTCCAGACAACAAACATAAATAAAACAAAATAAATAAAATTTTTATATAGGCATATAATATATCAAAATTTTCAAAAAAACATTTTCTACGAGATGAACATTTTTCTAGAGTCAAATGAAATCTGCACCATTTCAAATAATTCAAAGAGTGCTACTGCCCTACTAAAATCCAATAAAAATCATTTTAAAAATACAAAAATAATTTCAAATTTATTTATCTCCAATTTTCTATTGTAGGAAATCATGTTACCCTATTTTTCATGTATTTTATTTTGGAGAAAAATGATTTGAATAAAATCCAAATAACTCCAAATTGAAAAAAATTCCAAAAGGACTTTGAATTTGATCCTTTGAAACTCCCAACTCATATTTCATATGTTTTGAAGAAGTCATTTTATCTTCGCTCGTGAAAATCATTGAGTTGCATAAAGTTTCAGAATTGGAAATATTCTCAAATGAAATTCAAATATTTTCAACACCCCTTGTCATTTAAATAAATGGAAGAAGTCATGTCATCTTCTCTCCAGGGTTTTGTGGTGAAAAGAATTTGAATTCACGGAGATCATAAAAGCAAAAATGAAAGTTTGGGAAAGTCCTTTTATTCCCTCTCATTTAACTTTCAAAAATTTCGAATTTCACTCAATTTCACTCAATCAATCAAACAATCAATCCAATCTATCTGTTTATTATAACATTCCAAAATTTAGAATTTTGGGATGTTACAAACCTACCACCCTTAAAATGAATCTCGTCCTCGAGATTCGGAGAGGCTAGCAAGAAATAGGTTAGGTTTGGGGTCTTCTCAAAATCCATCGATCATCACAGGGGGTCTGGGGTGCTACCACCCTTAGAAACATTGTCATGGTCCCATCAGTACTCATATACTCCATCCTTATTCTTGACGGGGCCGGTCTTCTCAAATTTTCGAGATAATTCCTTCTCTGGCTCTTCAGGTAGTGGCATAACCTTTTTCTCAATTCTTCTGTCCCTTTGTCTTGGTGTGGTCCTTCAGAGACTGGGTCTTCTTAGCTGACGGGTCAGGCGCCAATACTAAACAACTATCGATATCTCATGGTGGTCTTCCAATTATGGTTTCTCCTGCAGGAAATGGGTCTGGTTGATCCTCACCGTATAACCTACGATTGGCAACAACTGCCGTGTACAAGGGAAACATTCTTATACCATTCTAAGGTTCAAACAAGGTTTTGATCGTCGTCTCTCCACTATAGGCAAGTCACTCAGATTTACCATCACATATAGCAAGGCGAATAATAAGAGTAAGTCGGTATGGTGATCAATCCATCCCGCACCCAAATCATTTCCTTGTACATGGTTTAGCGAATCTCGCATTCTAACACTCGGTCATCCTCACAAGCATTGCAGAATTTCTCTTGTCGATGAACCAGGTTCGGATAAATCCATTAATTCTGCAAGCCAAACAAACATCTATCGTTCCTTCACAACTCTCAGGTTTGCGTAAACTCCTATAAGATCGTCTGTTGATAAAATCGTAACTCCTTCCGGGGTTTTTTTCCTTCAGCAAGAATGTGCTTGCTTCTTGGCAGGTCCTGGGGCCTGTGGGTTATGGCCCATCTCATCACTTGTAAACCTTGAACTCATCATTGGGGCCAACTGATCATTCTCAACATCCAACTTCCTAGCATACTTAAAATCCATCCAATGGTACTGTCTCTCTTCCTTCTATTGGTACCAAACTATGACGTGATTACTCAGACTCATCATCGAGTTGCAATTGCTCCCTATTTCCAACATCATACCTCCTTTATATCCAATAGTAATTCATCTCTTCATCCTCGGGGAATATCCCACATACCGAGATAAAAAAACTTATACTTATGAAGTCCATACTCCACTTTGTGGAACATCATTATCCTTTCCAAGGTCAAGCGTCCTTACAGGGGAATATTGGCCATCTCTACATGGCACTTCTTCAACTGGGAAATATGAAACACATCATGAACTCCTGACAGTCCTTCGGGTGACTCCAACTTGTTGGCCACTTCTCCCATACGCTCCAAAACTCGGTATGGTCCTACAAATCTCGGGGCTAACTTTCCCTTAACTCCAAATCGTTAAAAAATTCCTCGCAGAGGGGACACACGAAGACATGCTCTGTCTCCAATTTCATAGACTACCTCCTTGTGTTTTTGAGTCTGCATAACTCTTCTGCCTGGACTGAGCTACCTTCAGTCTATCTTGAATCAACTTAACATTCTCTTCTGACTCCTTGATCACATTTGGTCCAAACAACTGATGGTCTCCAACTTCATCCCGCATCAACGGTGTCTGGCTCCTTCTCCCATACAAAGCTTCAAAGGGGCCATCTTCAAACTGGCTTGGTAACTGTTGTTGTATGAGAACTCCGCGTAAGGTAGATTATCATCCCTACTAGATCCATAATCTAGCGCACACGCTCTCAACATGTCCTCCAGAATCTGGTTGACTCTCTCGGTCTATCCATCTGTCTGCGGATGAAAGGCTGTACTGAACTCTAGCCTAGTACCCAAAGTCTGGTGCAACTGATTCCAAAACTTTGAGGTAAACCGTGTTCCTCTATCTGATACGATGGTCCTCGGAAGTCCATGCAGACATACGATCCTGGTCAAATATATCCTGGCCAACTTCGCACTTGTATAGGTGGTTTTCACTGGGATAAAGTGAGCCACTTTGGTCAAGCGAATCAACTACTACCCAGATAGAATCATATCCCGATCGGGTTCTGGGAAATCCGGTAATGAAATCCATGCCAAGCTTATCCTACTTCCATTCGGGTATCAGCATAGGCTGTATTAATCCGGCTGGCTTCTGATGCTCTGCCTTTACTCTCTGGCATACATCACCTATGACTACATACTCCGCAATATCCTTTTTCATACCAGTCCACCAGAAACGCTCCTTCAAATCCAAATACATCTTGGTGTTTCAGGGTGAATCGAGTATGGTGAGTCATGAGCCTCCTGAAGTATTAACTTCCTGATCATTGCATTATTGGGCACATATACACGGTCCTCGAACCATAAGGTGTCGTGCTCCTCCTTACGAAAACCTTTGGCCTTTCCTTTGCTCATCCTCTCTATTATCTTGGCAATCTCTTTGTCATCCTTCTGAGCTTCAGGGATATTTCCCAACAATGTAGACTGAACTTCCCTTGCTGCAACAAAACCTTTGGGAACAATCTCCAACCGAAGTTCCCTGAGATCCTCGGCTAACTCCTTTGGTAATCCTCCGATTATGAGGGTATTCATCCTTGTTTTCTTTATGGTTGTGTCCTATTTCTCCACAAATCTTGTATGCACAAGGTTTCTCCATATCATTTCCATAAGGCTTCAAATTCTGGGACACAAGCCGAGACTTTAGCGGAGTCAACTAAAATTCTTTCCAAGTGGTTACTCCTTGCCATCCCTTGATGGTTTGGTACATCCTCCACCAGGTAGCAGCACCTCTTTCAAAGCACTGAAAGGCATGCTGGTCATATCCCTTCTGGCTATAGTGTTATTCTTCATATGATCCTCCAGGTTCTGAATCCATCGGTCCGTCTCCAATTGACTTATCGGTCCGGAAAATACAAGCTCATCTCCATTCATCCTCTATTGGGTCCAAGGGTTTGGGATGAGATAAGAGAGAGAGAGAGAGAGAGAGAGAGAGAGGGAGAGATACACACAATGCAAACAATAGTTTTGAAAAGACAGATTTTATTTGTGGCTATCGGAAAACATCAAACAAAATGACAACTCACAAACGTCGCATCTAACGTAAGTATATAACAGGGGTTTGGTCTTCTAAAGGTCAATAAATCTTCAAAATCGTCAAACTCTTCAAGTCTTGTTCATGTCTCCGATGGCTTCTTCCGATCATGCTTGTCTTTCTCAAGTTCTTTTGCCAGATCATCTCTGTTGACGCGAAGTCTCTCGTGACGTCCTTTATATTTCTGGAGTTGCGTTCCAAACTTCTGGGTTTCAACATCCTTGACATGAACCATGATCCTACTGTCCTTCAGTTCCTGACGAATCTTTGATGTCTCAAGGTTTTGCTCCTCTAGCTTGGCTACTTTCAGCTTCTGGGTCCTGAGTTCTTCACAAAACGCTTCCTTATCAAATACTGTTTCCTGCAGGTCCATCTTAACTTCTTGATGTAATACTCCAGATCCTGGTGATACACCGGCTAAGGTTAAAACTTCATCTTGCTGATAGGTGTTCCATCAGCCTTCTACCATCCAATCCTTCCATGCATATGCATGCTTAACTCAGCACGGTGAAAATAGCATAAGCGGGCGATAACTTCATGGATAGCCGTGTTTCTGTCCTTGTCATTTCCATGAGCTATCTCTCCATAGTGGATATCTCCTGCCTTAGGGTTTTCCTTGACAAAACTTTGTTTTCTAATGCTCCACGTTCCAGTCTTTCTCCGATACACCTTGATCTCGGGCATTGACGGCTTCCATAGTCTGCCAACTTCCATAAGAGTAGCCATTCCTAGGTCATACAAATCTTCAAATTCTCCTAGTCTTCAGAGTCTTCAACTGTTGTGGTTTCCATTTACACGGTAAAATCTTCTTCATTCCAAAGTGGTCTTAGTTGTCCGATATCTTGTACTTCTTGAAGTGGTCTCATCCGTCGAATCTTCGAGTGGTCCAAAGGGAAAAGGGGTATGGTCTCCCTTAAAGGGAATGTTTGAATAAGCTCAGAAGAGAAAAGAGGTAAAAGGTCTTTTTGAAAAAGAAAGTTTTAGAGAAAATCCTTCCTATGGGCTTGCCAGTTTCTAGGGTCACGTTCTACAGTCAACATGTGCTCTGATACCATCTTGTAGCGACCCGATCCGAATGGATCAAGTCTCTGTGCTTAAGTGTCATCCCTGGATCGGTATGCTGACACACACAGTACTCGAGGATTTATAACAGAGGTAAATCACATGTATAAAGTAACGTAAATACTATTACCTCAATCCAAATAGCGGAAGTAACAAGGTTGTGGATTCCCATCAACACCAACGGCAAAGTTGAGTGTAGAAACCGTAACCCTAACGTATCACTTACTCGTCGTAAGATTCCTGCAACATGAGACATTGCAGCCACAAAGGGTCAGTACATTGAATGTACTGGCAAATTCACACCATAGAGAAATGATGAACAAAGGCTATCACTACATGCATATATGGCTGGTGAAAAATATCTATGGTTATAATATTTTTGCGAAAAGCCAATTTTTCCCTACTGCAAAGGAATAAATTTTATATAACTATCATGGTGGTTTTGAAACATTGAGATGGTTGACAGCATCTCAATCCCAATTAAGTATCATCATTAACCCAACAAAATTAATTAAAGTAACATGATGAGATCAACGGGATAATCCAAGAACTAGATACTCAAGATGTCCATAACCGGGGACACGGCTAATCATGATTAGTTTGTACACTCTGCAGAGGTTTGCGCACTTCTCCCCACAAGACTCGATCTCCTCCGTTGGGATTCTGGCACTTCAGGGTGTTTGAGAAACGGATGACCGAGACACAGTCTTTCAGAAGTGTTAATTCTCTACTCCGGGTAGACAGTACCACCTACAACCCCTACATCTACTAGTCTACCTCTTCAAGAGCTCACACAACTTAATCAACTATGCTAGAGCCCATAATAGCTTGTGGCTGCACACGGAAGTTTCTAGCATGAATAATCTTATGATCCCTTTGAGTCTGGGTGGCGGTCCATAGGATGATCACACGGGTACTCCGGGATATCCAAAAATACAGGCAACACTGGGTTCTCCAGGTGCCTCAATCCAACCAGATGTTTATTTAAGTAGCCACCTTAAGTTGAACCATTAATTAACAATCTCACATCTGTGAAGGAAAATTCACTCAAACCCAATCCACGTCTACGAGCATAGCATAGCAATATAAGCAAACGTAGAAGTAACGCCCAAGGGTTTGATAGTAAACAGGACAATAGGTACTACCTCATCTACTTCCCAAAAACCCACGTATTAATTAGCTCCTAATCATGCAGTTGTTTGAGGATTGATCTAATGCAATAAAACTGGGTAATGAAAAGTATGATCAAAGTGTGAACTTGCCTGCAATGTTGATGAAGATCATTCGCACTCATAACTCTTGATAGCTCTACTCGGCACACTCCGGTCAATCTATCATAAGCAAGCAATGGTAACCACACATAAGCAATCACTCAAAAGATCGGAAAGAACGAAGAACAATTCGGAAAACATCAAAACCAAGCAAATAACTCTTGCCACATAAAACAATTTCTAACAGTACCAAAATTATGTGAATTTGGCCTTATCAGAAAGTTTAGGTCAAGAGCTTCGATGTGCAAAAAGAATCAACTAAAACGGAGTTATGAAACTCAAGTTACGATCAAACGAAGTTTGAATTCAAATCTGGTATAATTCAAATTTTAAAATTTCAAAAACATGTTTGAGTTGGATTACTGGATAGAGGAGATCATAAAGAAGAAGTGGGAGTTGGTTTCGTTGGATTTGGATAAACGGGCAAAAAGATGTGACCGTTTGAAGAACAGGGACTAAACTGTAAATAAAATCATCACACATAGGTCCCGGGCAAAAAACTAAAATAAAAGAAAAAGACTAAATAGCGAACGTTCGCTACAGAAACTTACGCAACGAAAACCGTTCACTACAGAGGCTAAACCAGCGAACGTCCATCAAATAAAACAAAACATTTCAGAGAAAAAAACACCTTGATCTGGACCGTTGGATCCAGATCGGACGGACGAGGGCAGGTGGCGGTTACCGCGGTGGCTGACGACGTCGGCGGCGAGGAAAACGGCAGCGACGGCGGCTCGGCTCGAACGGGACGGCGGCTCCAGGGCTCGGCGGCGCCGGCGAAGTAGATGGGGAGGAGCGGCTCGGCTAGGCGAGTCCGAAGGGGGTGGTGGCGTCAGGCGTAGGCGGCGGTGGAGCGAGGCGCAACGGCGGCGGATCTCGCCGGAGCTCGCAACTCCGGCGGCAAAGTGCGGCGGTAGGGAGGAGGAGAGAAAAGGGGGTCGGGGTCCCGGGGCTCCGGCTTTATAGGAGAGGAGGGCGAGTGGTGGCGTGGGGAAGGGGGCAAAGGAGGCGGCGGCGGGAGGCCGGGCGGAGCATGGCGACGGCGGCGCCCTCGTGCTGGCTCGGGAGACCGAACAGAGCTCGGGGACGAGCGGGATGGGCTGGCGGGCCGCGGCCTGGCAAACTGGGCCGGCCCGGTCCGGTCGGTCCAGAGGGGAAAAGTTTTTTTTATAAAGATTTTCCAGACAACAAACATAAATAAAACAAAATAAATAAAATTTTTATATAGGCATATAATATATCAAAATTTTCAGAAAAACATTTTCTACGAGATGAACATTTTTCTAGAGTCAAATAAAATCCGCACCATTTCAAATAATTCAAAGAGTGCTACTGCCCTACTAAAATCCAATAAAAATCATTTTAAAAATACAAAAATAATTTCAAATTTATTTATCTCCAATTTTCTATTGTAGGAAATCATGTTACCCTATTTTCCATGTATTTTATTTTGGAGAAAAATGATTTGAATAAAATCCAAATAACTCCAAATTGAAAAAAATTCCAAAAGGACTTTGAATTTGATCCTTTGAAACTCCCAACTCATATTTCATATGTTTTGAAGAAGTCATTTTATCTTCGCTCGTGAAAATCATTGAGTTGCATAAAGTTTCAGAATTGGAAATATTCTCAAATGAAATTCAAGTATTTTCAACACCCCTTGTCATTTAAATAAATGGAAGAAGTCATGTCATCTTCTCTCCAGGGTTTTGTGGTGAAAAGAATTTGAATTCACGGAGATCATAAAAGCAAAATTGAAAGTTTGGGAAAGTCCTTTTATTCCCTCTCATTTAACTTTCAAAATTTTCGAATTTCACTCAATTTCACTCAATCAATCCAATCTATCTGTTTATTATAACATTCCAAAATTTAGAATTTTGGGATGTTAGAGTGCCCTGAAAGTCATCCATCTAGATGTGTGAAAGTGCAACTATTCCCGGGTGGTTTTGGTAATTCATAACAACATATAGCTCATTGAATTAATATCCATTCAAGTTTAATATTTCAGAAAGTTCAATGAATGACATGGCATGGACTAGAGATGTGGACCCCTCAAAATGCTAAGGACACATATTGACAAAAGCTCAAGACTCTTCTTTTCTATTTTAGTGATCCAAGATCACATTGAGTCCATAGAAAAGCCAATACTATTAAAATGGGATGAGGTGTTGCTTAATGGCTTGCTTGCTCAAATGCTTAGTGATATTGCTACAAATCCCTCAACCACTTTCTCATTCCAAATATGTCCAAAACCCAATGTCAAACTCGGCCCCACCGATACTTCCTACCCGGACCCACCGAGTTCATATGACATAGCCACTGCCAGAAACCCTAACAGTTTGGTCACACCGATACCGATCTTGGTCTCACCGATACCGATCTCGGTCTCACCGAGATGGCCCTGCAATCTCTCTGTTTCCCTTTGTAACATTTCGGTCTCACCGAAATGAGCGATCGGTCTCGCCGAGTTTGCTTGACCAACTCTCTCTTGCCCTATTGCTTCACTTCAGTCTCACCGAGTTGATGCAATTGGTGTGACGCCCCCGATTCGACCGTCACTAATTATACACGCAAATGTGTATGATCAAGATCAGGGACTCACGGGAAGATATCACAACACAACTCTAGCACAAATTGAAATAATACAAGCTTCATATTACAAGCCAGGGGCCTCGAGGGCTCGAATACAAGCTCAATACACAAGAGTCAGCGGAAGCAACAATATCTGAGTACAAACATAAGTTAGATAAGGATGCCTTAAGAAGGCTAGTACACAAATCAACGATCGAAGAGGCAAGGCCTCCTGCCTGGGACCTCCTAACTACTCCTGGTCTTCGGCGGCCTCCATGTAGTAGTATCCGTCGGCGGTGGCTTCTGGCTCCAGGGATCCACCATCTGGTTGCATCAGCCGGAAAGAAGAAGGAAGGGGGAAAAGGGGTAGCAAAGCAACCGTGAGTACTCATCCAAAGTACTCGCAATCATCAGATCTATACTAAGTATGCATTGGTATCAAATGGAAGGGCTGTATCTGTGGACTGAACTACAGAATGCCAGAATAGGGGAGAAGGCCTAGCCTATCGAAGACTAGCATCTTCAAGCAGCTCCAAGCATCTTGCAGCATGTAGAAGAGTAAAGAATAGCAGTTTATATTTAACAAACATGTTGTAGCATTAATGCCCAGAGATCCTTCCTCGACTCCCTGCGAGAAAGTAATCCTGGAGCCACATATCTCAACTATCAATTTCTACTTGTAAAAGATCATGATATAAGTCTGAACGTCCGTTACCGTGGACACGGTATTCAAATATATATCTTCCCTGCAGGGGTGCACCATGTTTTCCAACACGCTCGATCACTCTGGCCGAACACACTTTCCTGGGTCATGCCCGGCCTCGGAAGATCAACACGTCGTAGCCCTACCTAGGCTCAGCAGAGAGGTCCCCGCCGGTCTACATCCTAAGCACTCCGGGGTCTGGGCCCATCGCCCGTTGCACTCTGAGTCGTTGTGTGCGGGGTGGATACCAGCACCGCCCGTGTAGTGGATGGCACGATCCTACCGTGCCACAATGCTGAACTAGACATCTGACAAAGCTTCGGCTGATACCACGACATCGAGGCCCATATCTATTCTCGCGTGGTGGTTAGTTCGTAAAGGCCAGAGGCCAACTCAGAACAAATACCCAAACCTGTTAGTGCATTAACAATTAAAGTAGTGACGGCTGTCGGGACAAGTCCGGAGCTATCACCCCTTCCTGGCTGATACCGCTAAACAGTCAGCCGGCACCGTCACATCGCACGGGTGCTCTCCGGGCCCGCCCGGCTTTCACAACGGTCTCAAGTAAAGTCAACGTAACTGTGTGTCCAGACATCAAGGGGAAAACCCGAGGAATCACCCCGGTGGATTCCACTCAACGTAATGATCATGGTGAACGTAAGAGGGACCACCCTCGAGGTTCACACTTGAGGTGTTTCACGTCAGAGCCGTATCGGAATGGTGAAGGAGGAAATGACCCTCATTGACCACGACTGAATAGCTACACTACAGAGATCTCATCAGGAGTGATGTATTAGGTTCCACCCTCGGCACTCGATGGTAACTCTGCAGAGTCGAGCAACAAAAGGGGCGTGATATGATGTGAGGTGTCGGGCTCTGGTCGTCGATCACGTTGATCGAGTCATCGATGATGAAGCAAGGGCAACAAGGGCAAGGTGGGGGTCACTGATGGATCACTAACCAACCTATACTAAGCAGTTTAGGATAAGCAGGTAGGTAACAATAAGCAGGTTACAAAAGCACGCTATGCATCGGAATAGGAGCAGTCAATAACAGTAGCAAAATCTAATGCAAGCATGAGAGAATGGAATGGGCGATATCGGGATGATCAAAGGGGGGCTTGCCTGGAAGCTTCGCTGAAAGGGAAGAAGGGTCGTCGTTGACGTAGTCGATCACAGGCACATCAGCAGCGGTCTCGGGGTCTACCGGAGATAAGAGGGGGAAGAAACAGTAAATATAATGCAAACAAGTGCAATACTATGCATGGCAAGACAATAAGCAGCGCTAGGGGTGTTCTAACGCGGTGCTACACGATACCGGCGAAGGGTGATAACATCCAGAAAGTTTTCCCGGAGTTAGGCATTTTTGGACAGATGAAACGGAGGGGGAAAGTTCCATGTTCGCTATGATAGGGGCACGTGACAGATGAACGGAGAGCGTATTCGGATTCGTCTCGTCGTTCTGAGCAACTTTCATGTAGAAAACTTTTTCATCCGAGTTACGGATTAATTTCTATGAATTTCCGAAGTTTAAAACAATTTCTGGATTTATTATTATTTCGAAATTAAAGACTAAATGCTAGGTGCACCCAACTTTGCGTACATAAAAGTGTACCAGAGGCTGATAGGTGGGCCAGGTGTCCTAGTTGACCAGTCAATGTTTGACTGGTCAACAGGGAGTGGGGCCCCCCTGTCATTGACTGATTAGGCTAGTCTAATAGTTTAGTTAACTAAACGAGGCGATTAAGCTAATTAATTCTAATTAGACTTAATTAAACCAATTTAACTAAGTTAATTATTTTTATTATATATTTATTTCTATTTTTTCTAAAAAAAGGGGGCGCGAGCCCTGTATGTCATAGGCCCAAAGGCCTAGCGGGGTGGGTTATCGGGCGCACGGGTGTGGGCGCTCGCACCCAAGGCCACCAGAGGCGAGGGCGGGAGCGGCCGGGACCTCGGCGGCCGGGGACGGTGGGAGCAGCGCCGGGCGCGGCAGTGCACGGGGAGTGGCGTGGCGAAGCAGGTGAGGCGGGCATGGCAAGGGCTTCCGGCGGGCGGCGCGAGCAGGCGCAGCGGAGCAGAGGGAGGGAGAAGGTGCAAGCGGCCGTCGGGCAGAGGCCGGTGCGGGGCGGCGGTGGCAGCAGCAACGCTGCGGTGCGGCGGCGTGTAGCTGCGGCCGCAGCAGCAGTAGGCGCGGGGCAGGGCGGGGGGCCACGGCGGACGGTGCAGCGGCCGGCGGGTTCGAGGCCGGGCAGCTATCGGCAGCGGCCAACGCAATGGCGAGGCGGGCGAGCAGCAGCAGTTCAGTAGGGGCGGCAGCAGAAGCGTGCATGGGAGCACGGGGAGGGGCCAGAGGCGCGCGGGCGCGGCCAAGGACGGCAAGAACCAGGGCAAGCGCGTGCTCGGGCGCAACAACGCAGCTCCGGCCAGGGGAGGCGGGGCGCGACCTATGGCGACGAGGGAAAAGGGAAGCGGGGTGCGGGAGCTCACCGTGTGGGCGCACGGGGGCCCGGTAACGGATTAGTAGCTGTAGCGACGCGGCAACGATGATGGGCGACGGCGGCGACCCGAAGAAGAAGAGGGAGCGGGCATCATCTTGGAGGTCCTCGGTGCCGTCACGGTGGTGCAGACGGGGCCGCGGTGTACGGCGGTCCTTCTGGACACGCGAGCGGGGCTCGGGGTTATCGAGGAGCACACGGACGATGAAGGCGACGGCGGCTTGTCGGGCGGAGCGGCTTCGGGCGCCCGAGAGCGGAGGCGAGTCCAGAGGGGGGGAGGAAGTGGATCTGGGAGAGGGGGGAAAGTGGAGCGGGGAGGCAAGGGGACCGAGGGGAGGGCGGCCTTATCCCCTCCGAGTCTGTGTCGACGAGACGGTCGGGGCGACCCGCCCCTGTAGCGACTCGGTCGCACGAACAGGAGAGAGGGGAGGGACCGGGGATGGTGGGTTGGCCTGGTGCGCGGCCAGGTTGGGCGGTTGGGTGGGCTTAGGCCCAGGCAGAGGGGTTCCCTTTTCTATTTATCTTTTTCATTAACCTTTTCTTTTTATAGTTTTCTGTTTTGTAATTAAATTAGATAGCAATGGACTTTTATGTAATATGAAACTTTGTCCATAAATCACATTGTAGCTTTAGGCATTGCCACAGAAGCTTGGGAGGCTTTCGAGTTTCTTTGAAATTTTTCATAAATGGAAAGGCATTTAAAAGTTTGTTTAATCCACTGTTATATTCACAAAAGGGGATTTAAACACTTTACAGAAGTGTTGGGTCAGCACCATAATTGGCTATGGAATATTTGCCACACTTTGAACATTTTATTTTGCAGGTTTGAGAAATTTGAATTTTGGACTTTAATTTGAATGAGAATGTGGATTGCGATTTGGATCAACCGAGGATTAGTAATAGTAAGAGTGGTGACGTGGCACCATTAACTTGGGATTACTGTAGCTTAATCATCCGGGCATCACAATCGGTGCCACCAAGATTAGGTTTGCCCTAAGCCCTAGCACATCTATCCCACCGAGTTGTTCCAGTTGGTCCCACCGAGATTCCTAATGTTCACATTTTGAACTAAATCGGTCCCACCGAGTTCATCTATTCGGTCTGGCCGAGTTGGGTCAAATGTGTGTAACGGTTGGATTTTGTGTGGAGGCTATATATACCCCTCCACCCCTTCCCCATATGTGAGAGAGCCACCAGAATGTGCCTACACTTTTAGCATACATTTTCTGAGAGAGAACCACCTACTCATGTGTTGAGATCAAGATATTCCAATCCTACCACAAGATTCTTGATTTCTAGCCTTCCCCAAGTTGCTTTCCACTCAAATCATGTTTCCACCATATCCATATCTGTGAGAGAGAGTTGAGTGTTGGGGAGACTATCATTTGAAGCACAAGAGCAAGGAGTTCATCATCAACACACCATCTATTACCTTTTGGAGAGTAGTGTCTCCTAGATTGGTTAGGTGTCGCTCGGGAGCCTATGACAAGACTGTGGAGTTGAACCAAGAAGTGTGTAAGGGCAAGGAGATCGCCTACTTCGTGAAGATCTACCCAAGTGAGGCAAGTCCTTCGTGGGTGATGGCCATGGTGGGATAGACAAGGTTTCTTTTTCGTGGACCCTTCGTGGGTGGAGCCCTCGTGGACTCGCCAGCCGTTACCCTTCGTGGGTTGAAGTCTCCATCAACATGGACATATGATAGCACCACCTATCAGAACCATGCCAAAAATGTCCGTGTCTACATTGTGTTTGCACTCTCCAAACCCTTCCCTTTACCTTCATATGCAATGTTTTACTTTCCGCTGCTACACTCTTAGAATTCCATGTGCAGGTTGATTGCTTGACTTGTGCTAAGTTGCTAAAATCTGCCCACAACTAAAATTGGGAAAAGGTTAGGTTTTTATTTGGTCAAGTAATCTAATCACCCCCCTCTAGACCTACTATCAATCCTACAAGTGGTATCAGAGCTTTAGTCTCCATTTCTGTTGATTTCCATAGCTTTGGTAATCATAGTCTTGGTTTCACAACTTAGGAGAGTATGACATCTAGCGAGGGAAATTACCATCATAGAGGTCCTTACTTTGATGGTACTAATTTTGCTAGTTGGAAGCATAAGATGAAAATGCATATTTTTGGTCATAACCCCGCCGTTTGGGCTATTGTGCGTATTGGCTTGCAAGGTGATTCCTTCGAGGATGGAAAAGAATCAGATCGTGAAGCATCCGTGGAAGAAATGAAGATGTTGCAATACAATGCTCAAGTTCGCGATATTCTCTTCAATGGATTGTGCCCTAAAGAATTCAACAAAATCAGCCACCTTGAGAATGCAAAGGAAATTTGGGATAGTTTGGTTGATATGCACGAAGGTACTGACTCTGTCAAGGAATCCAAATTGGATGTGCTTCAAAGTCAACTTGACAAGTTCAAGATGAAGGATGGTGAAGGAGTCGCCGAGATGTACTCTAGGCTTGCTCTCATCACAAATGAGATTGCCGGCTTAGGAAGCGAAGAGATGACCGACAAATTCATCATCAAGAAGATCCTAAGAGCCTTGGATGGAAAATATGATACTGTGTGCACCTTGATCCAAATGATTCCCAACTACAAAGATCTCAAACCCACGGGAGTCATTGGTAGAATTGTTGCTCATGAGATGTCACTCAAGGATAAGGAAGAGCTCCACAACAAGTCAAGTGGTGCTTACAAAGTTTCAAATGATGCTTCTACAACATCAAGTGAGAAGCAAGTCTCCAATGAAGAGTTGAGCCTAATGGTGAATAACTTCAACAAGTTCTACAAGAATAGAAGCAAAGAGAGAAGCTCCAAGTCAAGATCCTATAATGACAAAAGATCTTCTAGTCGTGATCGTAATTGCTACAATTGTGGAAGACCCGGACACTAGTGCAATGAGTGTATGGCTCCCTACAAGAAAATAGAAGATTCACCAAAAAGGAGGAGTAGAAGAGATGAATCACCTCCAAGAGAGAGAAGGAGTAGAGATGATCGTTATGAATGAAGACCCTTCGTAGAAGCAAGGATTCAGAAAGGAAGGACAAGTCATCAAAGAGCTACACAAGCCGAAGACATCAAGATCACGTTGGTGAATGGGTATCCGGTTTCGACTCCGACAACTACTCCGAAAGAAGCTATCACTCCGACTCGGAAGATACTCAAGATGAAGGTGTTGCCGGTCTTGCACTTGTGTCATCCAACTCCTATGACATATTTGACTCACCAAATGAAGGAATTGGAAGATGCTTCATGTCTAAAGGCCCTAAGGTATCACACCCCGAGTATGTTGATTTCAATAGTGATGAAGATGATTTGCTAGGTGATGATGATTTACTTGTTGACAACACTAGTGATGAAAACTATGATGAACTTGCTAATGATCATGCTAATCAAGATGAAACTAATGGCAATGATAAGAAGGAGATTGAGTGTCTAACTAAAGAACTAAACACTCTTAAGTTAGCTCATGAAACAACTCTAGAGGATCATAGAGAGCTCAAAAGAACTCATGAGAAGCTACGCTTCGAGAAGCTAAATTTAGAGCAAGAGCATGAGTTCCTAAAATCTATCAATGACGATATTCGAAAGAAGAGTTCTTCTTATCTTGCCAAACGTCTCCTCTTGTCTACTTATATGCCACAAGTAAAATCTAGCAATAAGAGCAAGAAAGATTCTTCCTCTAGTAGTAACAATAACAATGTTAAATCCAATATTGTTGCTTCTAGTAGTTCTCTTGATTCCACTAATGATTCTCTTAGCCAAGTTACACTTGAGCAAAAAAAATCTTATTGAAGGGATCTATAGAGAAAGGTGTTTACAAGAGCCTTGACGAAAGTAAGCAATTTGAGGAAATTGTACGCAAGCAAGGAAGGCACCGGAAGAATCAAGGTGTTGGTTTTGTACGAAAGTTCAATGCCAATGGAGTTGAGTGGGAAGAAGATCAATACCCCAAGACGAAGTTTGTTCCTCAACAAGAGAAGTATGATCTGACTTCTTTCAAGGGAACACAAGCTCAAGATGATCTTCCACCACAAGACCATAAGCTAAAAGGCAAGGACAAGCTTCAAGAAGAGATTGATTCATTTGAAGAAGCTCCTGAGGCCATGGTCAAGTGGGTTCCCAAGACTACGTCAAGTTCCACTTCATCAAGTATGACTACAACTCCAAGGATTCCCATCAAGTTGGTGTGGATCCCTAAGAAGAAGAACTAGAGCATTCTTGAGGGTGACTCCACCAACATACTTCACTCATATTCATTTTGGCAAGGACATGTGCAATCAACTTTCATATCTTGCACTAGTTCAAGGAGTCACAAACCCTCTTGTTGGTAAGACAAGCGACAAAGTAACCTAATGCTTTCATTAACATCATCATATGTGTGTTTCATTCTCTATGGATATCCTCGTATGTTCCTTGTGGGACTAACCCATGTAGGTATTGAAAGTGTAACACTCCAATGGATTGCTCCAAAAAGATCTACATCAACATTAGGCATCCACATCTTCAACATCTACATGAAGTCATCATCGACAAAACCCAAGGTTATCTCATCCCTCTTAGGGGGGATATCACATCTAGGGGGAGCTTTGCTCTAAGAATTCAGCTAAAGCAACTCAAATGGTGTGAACACAACAATGCTTTATGTAAAAGTGGTAACCCCGCCTGTGCTTAAACAATGAGTATGACCTACGATAAAATGTTCTCATTTGACTCCTCGGTCAATATACTCATACATAGATGACCTAGTCATCGCAAATTTCTTGATAGATGCTAGAGTGTATTGCATGCTTTGTCACATGTTTCATTTGCTATCTTATTGTGTGAGCATGTTGGCTGCATAATTTTCTCCATTCGAGAACATCCATTTGTAGTTTTGATTGTTTGGTTTTTCTTGGCCAAATGGATGGAAAAGAATGTCTAAGTACTCCCTCTAGCTATCTATGCTTTTTCTCTTCTCAAAGTCTATTCATGCTACATCACAAAATTTGAACAAGTCTCTTTCGGACCCTCCGAGTGAGGAGCACTCGGAGCCACCGATCCGTCAAGGGCTGACATCCAAACCCTCTTAGTGAATTCCGATCAGATCAACTCATTCCTATTTGGTCCCACCGAAACCACTAGGTTGACCTAAGTTTTAACCTCGGTGCCACCGATTAGAACGATTCGGTCTCACCGAGTTGCAGCAACTGCAAACAGTTTTGCATCTCGGTACCACCGAGACATTCCACTCGGCACCACCGACAGCGTATGGGTATATATACCATGGACCGAGCATTTGGAAATTTCTTCAAACTCCTCACTCCCACACCCCATTGCTGCCGCCCCTTGGTCTCCGGATCGTCACTGTCTCCACCTGTGCGCCGTCATCGTAGGTCTCCGCCGCCGTCAACGGGAATCGCCTCCGCAGTTGCCGCTATAGCGAACCACAACCAAGTTATGGTATGGTTCGACCCTTTGTGCTATTTCCTTACTCCAATTCTATGCACAAAGTGAATGCCTATATTATTTCCATGATTGAAAACCTTCTATCCACACAAAAACTCCTCTAGATTAGATTTGATGCAAAGTCTTAGGGTTAGGTTTCTGCCGAACCCATCTCGGACCGATCGAATTGAAGTTTTCGGTCACACCGATTGGCCGAGGCCATTGCACTAAGTACAACTCGGTCTGACCGAAACGTACTGATCAGTGCGACCGAAAGCAATTTCTCAGTTAAACCCGCATCTTGGAGTTACTGATACGTCTCTGTCGTATCTATAAATTTTTATTGTTTCATGCCAATATTATACAACTTTCACATATTTTTGGCAACATTTTATATTATTTATTGGACTAACCTATTGATCCAGTGCCCAGTGCCAGTTCCTGTTTTTTTCATGCTTTTGTATTTTAGAATATCCATATCAAACGAAGTCCAAATTCAATAAAATTTTATAGAGAATTGTTTGGAATATATGTGATGTTTGGGAGGTGGAATCAACGCAAACAGGGGCCCATAGTGCCCACAACCCACCATGGCGCGCCCTGGTGTCTTGTGCCCTCCTCGAACTTTGGTTGGAGATATACTTCGGGCGCAAGGAAGCTTATATCCGGAAAAAAAACCTTGTTAAAAGCTCAGCGCAAGCGGAGTTACGGATCTCCCGGACAATAAGAAATGGTTTTCGGCCAGATCTAGGGAACACGAAACAAAAGAGAACATAGAGGGAGATCCAATCTCAGAGGGGCTCCTACCCGTCCGCCGCCATGGAGGCCATGGACCAGAGGGGGAACTCTCCTCCCATCTAGGGGGAGGCCAAGGAAGAAGAAAAAGGAGGGGGCTCTCTCCCCCTCTCTCCCGGTGGCGCCGGAGTGCCGCCGGGGCTAGGATCGTGACGGCGATCTACATCAACAACCTTGCTACCGTGATCACCAACTTTCTCTCCCTCTATGCAGCGGTGTAACACCCCTTCTCCCCACTGTAATCTCTACTTAAACATGGTGCTCAACTCCATATATTATTTCCCAATGATATTTGGCTATCCTATGATGTTTGAGTGGATCCGTTTTGTCCTATGGGTTAATCGTGATCTTGGTTGGTATGATTGTATATTTTATTTATGGTGCTGTCCTATGGTGCCCTCCGTCTCGCACAAACGTGAGGGGCCCCCACTGTAGGGTGTTGCAATACGTTCATGATTCGCTTATGGTGGGTTGCGAGAGTGACAGAAACTTAAACCCGAGTAGGTGGGTTGTTGCGTATGGGATAGAGGACTTGATACTTAATGCTATGGTTGGGTTTCACGATCTTAATGATCTTTAGTAGTTGTGGATGCTTGCTAGAGTTCCAATCATAAGTGCATATGATCCAAGTAGAGAAAGTATGTTAGCTCATGCCTCTCCCTCATATAGAATTACAAGAATGATTACCGGTACTTGTTATCGATTACCTAGGGACAAATGACTTTCTTGTTGACAAAAGCTACCCACTTTTATTACCTTGCAATTTATTCATAGTTTTATTCTTGCAAAGTACTCGTAGTTTTATTCTTGCGAAATAGTTTCATACTTGTTCTAGGTAAAGCAAAGGTCAAGTGTGCGTAGAGTTGTATCAGTGGTCGATAGAACTTGAGGGAATATTTGTTCTACCTTTAGCTCCTCGTTGGGTTCGACACTCTTATTTATCAAAAGAGGCTACAAATGATCCCCTATACTTGTGGGTTATCAAGACCTTTTTCTGGCGCCGTTGCCGGGGAGCAATAGCGTGGGGTGAATATTCTCGTGTGTGCTTGTTTGCTTTATCACTAAGTAGTTTTTATTTCTTGTTCTAAGTTGTTCCCTATCTTTAGTTATGGATATGGAACACGAAACACCAAAAAAATAGTTGTACTTGCTACTCATGGAGATGGGGAACCTCCTAAAACCCTCGATGCTCGTTATGTGAAAAATATTAAACACTACTTTGATAATCCTGAGAAAGCCCCATTCAACATGATAATGGGAGACACGTTAGATCAACGTGAATACTTTAGGGATTATGCTTGACACAAAAAGGGAAACTGTTATGGGATCAAATTGATTTGTTGCATTGGTATTCTTGGAATTTATACCAGAGATATGATATTACTTGTTGCTCTAGGATGAATGCTCCACATCTTCCCTTTTCATGCAAATTTAATGATAATGAAACCTTAGCTTCTTATGCTAATGGTAGATATGATTACTATGATGTGGAACGGATAGAAGAATTTGTTGCTTTTAAGGGTGCCTATGAAATTGAATCTTTGTTTGAAAAGTATGAAGCTTTTGATGATGATGTTTATAGGCCTGAAAATTTTGCTATCCTTAAATATTGATATGACAATTATAAATAAAATTATGACATTGATGTGTTTATTGAGAAAGTCTCCGCTGTCCAAGAAGAGACTGATATGTTGCAGGAGTCTATGGAAGAAGAAATTGATGAAACTGTGAGCTCATTGGATGAAAAAGATGATGAGGAGAGCGAAGAACAAAAGGAGGAAGAGCGGATTAGCTACCCATGCCCACCTTCTATTGAGAGTAACTCTTCAACTCATACATTGTTTAATTTTCCTTCATGCTTACCGAAGGATGACTTCTATGATAATTGCTATGATCTCGTTGATTCTTTTGAAATATCCCTTTTTGATGAACTTGATGCTTGCTATGCTTGTGGCCATGATGCCGATATGAATTATGCTTATGGAGATGAACTTGCTATAGTTTCCTTGTGTTAAGAATGAAATTGTTGCTATTGCACCCACACATGATAGTCCTATTATCTTTTTGAATTCTCCAAACTACACTATATCGGAGAAGTTTGTACTTATTAAGGATTACATTGATGGGTTGCCTTTTACCGTGGCACATGATGGTTTTGATGAATATAATATGCATGTGCTTGCTGCTCCTACTTGCAATTATTATGAGAGAGGGACTATATCTCCGTCTCTTTATGTTTCCAACACGGTAAAATTGCAAGAAACTGCTTATACTATGTATTGGCCTTCACTTGATGTGCATGAATTGTTCTTGTATGACATGCCGATGCATAGGAAGAGATTTAGACTTCGTCATTGCTTGATATATGTTACTTTGTCCTCACTACTAAATGCCAAATCGTTGCTAATTAAAATTGGCTTTGATATACCTTGGGATCAGGGTGGATCCATTACTTGAGCACTTTATGCCTAGCTTAATGGCTTTAAAGGAAGCGCTGCCAGGGAGACAACCCAGAAGTTTTAGAGAGTCATTTCATTTCTATTGATTTCTTTTATAACGATTACAAACAAAAAATATAGAGGGGACCTTAAAACTTCACAAAAAGGAAAGTGAAAGTGAGAGAGACGAGCATTGTTGAAGTGGGGGAGTTCCTTGAAGTTTGTTCATGACCATGGAAACTTTGTGAATCTCAATTACAGAAACTCTTCAACAAAAATAATTATCCCCTTGTACAAATACTTTGTATTGTAAAATTATTGTGCCAAGGTTTGCCTTTAGGATGATTAGATTGCTTGTTGGTATGTGCGGTGCAGAAACACAAACTTTGGCTGTAGCGCATGAATTTTCATTTTTTACTAGAACGTCAAAAGGTTCTGAAAAATTTTGCACACTATTTCTATACAATTTTTTTATTTCGTCCTAATTTTTCAGAATTTTTGGAGTACCAGAAGTATGGTAGATGTTCAGATTGCTACAGACTGTCCTGTTTAAGACAGATTCTGTTTTTGATGCATTGTTTTGCTTGTTTTGATGAAACTATCGATTCTATCGGTGGTATAAGCGATGGAAAATTTATATTACAGTAGCTACAATGCAAAAACAAAATATGAATTGGTTTGCAATAGTACTTAGAGTAGTGATTTGCTTTATTATACTAACGGATCTTACCGAGTTTTCTGTTGAGTTTTCTGTGGATGAAGTGATCAAAGATCGAGGAGGTCTCGATATGAGGAGAAGGAGGAGAGGCAAGAGCTCAAGCTTGTGGATGCCCAAGGCGCCCCAAGTAAATATTCAAGGAGACTCAAGCGTCTAAGCTTGGGGATGGCCCGGAAGGCATCCCATCTTTCTTCAACAAGTATCAGTATGTTTTCATCTTCGTTTCGTTCACGTGATATGCGTAAATCTTGGAGCATCTTTTGCATTTAGTTTTCATTTTTCTTTTATGCACCATGCTGGTATGAGATAGTCCATGATTGATTTATAGAATGCTCATTTCACTTCACTTATATATTTTGAATATGGCTTTATAGAATGCTTCATGTGCTTCACTTATATCATTTGAAGTCTGGATTGCCTATTTCTCTTCACATAGAAAAACATTATTTGTAGAATGCTCTTTTGCTTCACTTATATTTGTTAGAGCATGGTCTTTTATAAAAATAATTAAACTCTCATGCTTCACTTATATCTATTTAGAGAGTCAACAGGGATTGGTCAATTGCATGGTTAGTCATAAAATCCTACATAAAACTTGTGGATCACTGAATATGATATGTTTGATTCCTTGCAATAGTTTTGTGATATAGAGATGGTAATATGTGGGAGGTACTAGTGGATGATCGTGTTTAGTAAGATATTGGTGTTAAGGTTTGTGATTCCCGAAGCATGCATGTATAGTCTCTCGTTATGCCGGGAAGTTGGAGCATAATTTATCCTTGATTGACGATCTTTGTGTGAAGGTCGGGGGCGCACGATGGTTAACTCCTACCAACCTCCCCCCTAGGAGCATGCGTAGTAGTAATTTTCTTCGAGGGCTAAGAAACTTTTGCAATAAGTATATGAGTTCTTTATGACTAATGTGAGTCCATGGATTATATGCATTCTTACCTTTCCGCAATTTGCTAGCCTCTACGGTACCGTGCATTGCCCTTTCTCACCTCGAGACGTGGTGAAAACTTCGCCGGTGCATCCAAACCCCGTGATATGATACGCTCTATCACACATAAGTCCTATTATATCTTCCTCAAAACAGCCACCATACCTACCTATTATGGCCTTTCCATAGCCATTCCGAGATATATTGCCATGCAACTTCCACCGCTCCCATTTTAATGACTTGAGCATTCATTGTCATATTGCTTTGCATGATCATATAGCTGACATAGTAGTTGTGGATCAGCCATCGTTCATCATTTTCTATATATGTTACGCTAGATCATTGCACATCCCGGTACACTGCCAGAGGCATTCATATAGAGTCATATTTTTGTTATAGGTATCGAGTTGTAATTTTTATTTTTTTCTTGAGTTATAAGTAAATAGAAGTGTGATGATCGTCATTATTCATTTTTAGAGCATTTCCCCAGTGATGAAAGGATGACGGAGACTATGATTCCCCCATAAGTCGGGATGAGACTCCGGACAACGAGAGAAAAAAATATATAAAGAAAAAAAAAGAAAAAAAGGAAAAAGAAAAAAAATAAAGAGAGAAGGGGCATGCTAGTTCCACACTTGTGCTTCAAAGTAGCACCATGTTTTTCATATGGAGAGTCTCCTATGTTGTCACTTTCATATACTAGTGGGAATTTTTCATTATAGGATCAGATGCACACCCACTTAGTTTTCATATTGAGCTTTCATACACTTATAGCTCTTAGTGCATCCATTGCATGGCAATCTCTACCCCTCACGTTGATATCAATTGATGGGCATCTTCATAGCCCATTGGTTAGCTGCGTCGATGTGAGACTTTCTTACTTTTTTGCCTTCTCTATATTTGCCCCTATCATCATACTCTATTCCACCGATAGTGCTATATCCATGGCTTGCGCTCATGTGTTGCGTGAGGGTTGAAAATGCTGAAGCGCGTTAAAAAGTATGAACCAATTGCTTGGCTGACACCGGGGTAGTACATGATTTATACTTTGTGTTAGGAAGACAGAGCATGACAAGACTATATGATTTTGTAGGGATAACGTTCTTTAGCATTTGATATTTTGAAAGACATGATTGTTTGTTGGGATGCCCGAGTATTGATGTCTTTATGTCAAATTATAGACTATTGCTTTGAATCACTTATGTCTTAATATTCATGCCATGACTAGACATATGATCAAGTTTATGTTAGGTAGCATTCCACATCAAAAATTATCTTTTTTATCATTTACCTACTCGAGGACGAGCAGGAATTAAGCTTGGGGATGCTGATACGTCTCCGTCGTATCTATAATTTTTGATTGTTTCATGCCAATATTATACAACTTTCACATATTTTTGGCAACATTTTATATGATTTATTGTACTAACCTATTGATCCAGTGCCCAGTGCTAGTTCCTGTTTTTTGCAGGTTTTTTGTATCGCAGAATATCCATATCAAATGAAGTCCAAATGCAATAAAATTTTACGGAGAATTATTTTGGAATATATGTGATTTTTGGGAGGTGGAATCAACGCAAATGGGGGCCCACAGTGCCCACAACCCACCAGGGCGCGCCCCAGGCCCCAGGCACGCCCTGGTGTCTTGTGCCCTCCTCGTACATCGGTTGGAGCTATACTTCGGGCGCAAGGAAGCTTATATCTGGAAAAAAATCGTGTTAAAATCACAGCGCAACCGGAGTTACGGATCTCCTGGAGTATAAGAAACAGTTTTCGTACAGATCTGGGGAACGCGAAATAGAAGAGAACAGAGAGGGAGATCCAATCTCGGAGGGGCTCCTGCCCCTCCGCCGCCATGGAGGCCATGGACCAGAGGGGGAACTCTCCTCCCATCTAGGGGGAGGCCAAGGAAGAAGAATAAGGAGGGGGGCTCTCTCCCCCTCTCTCCCGGTGGCGCCGGAGTGCCGCCGAGGCTAGGATCGTGACGGTGATCTACATCAACAACCTTGCTACCGTCATCACCAACTTTCTCCCCCTCTATGCAGCGGTGTAACACCCCTTCTCCCCGCTGTAATCTCTACTTAAACATGGTGCTCAACTCCATATATTATTTCCCAATGATATTTGGCTATCCTATGATGTTTGAGTAGATCCGTTTTGTCCTATGGGTTAATCATGATCTTGGTTGGTAGGATTGTATATTTTATTTATGGTGCTGTCCTACGATGCCCTCTGTCTCGCGCAAATGTGAGGGGCCCCCGCTGTAGGGTGTTGCAATACGTTCATGATTCGCTTATGGTGGGTTGCGAGAGTGACAGAAGCTTAAACCCGAGTAGGTGGGTTGTTGTATATGGGATAAAGAGTACTTGATACTTAATGCTATGGTTGGGTTTCACGACCTTAATGATGTTTAGTAGTTGCAGATGCTTGCTAGAGTTCCAATCATAAGTGCATATGATCCAAGTAGAGAAAGTATGTTAGCTCATGCCTCTCCCTCATATAGAATTACAAGAATGATTACCGGTACTTGTTATCGACTACCTAGGGACAAATGACTTTCTTGTTGACAAAAGCTACCCACTTTTATTACCTTGAAATTTATTCGTAGTTTCATTCTCACAAAGTACTCATAGTTTTATTCTTGCAAAATAGTTTCATACTTGTTCTAGGTAAAGCAAACGTCAAGTGTACGTAGAGTTGTATTGGTGGTCGATAGAACTTGAGGGAATATTTGTTCTACCTTTAGCTCCTCGTTGGGTTCGACACTCTTATTTATCAAAAGAGGCTACAAACGATCCCCTATACTTGTGGGTTATGAGTCACCGAAATGCAACTCGGTCTAACGAAAATTGCAAGTTTAGACTCTGATAAGTGCTTCGGTGTCACCGAGATTATCAAAACGGTAACTCCGAAATGATTTATGCAGAAAACTAAAGTTAAGATTTTGAATCAATTTTTTTTGCAAAAACTAGCTGTCTTTTGTGATGCTCATCTACTCTATCTATACCCATCTATTCATAGGGTTAGTTGCAGAGATGTCAGAGGCCAGTGATAGTAAGAACTGGGTCAGAGGAGTAGGTGAACCTTAGTGAGGGCACAAGCCCTACTGGTAGCTATGATGAGGGTAGCAGAAGCACCCCTAGCAACTTGCCAAAGGCTGCTACCAGGTAGAGGAAAAAGAGAAATTCTGATAGTGAAGATGAGGACTTTCTGATTGAGGAAGAAGTGACTTCCAAGAAGAAGGTAGTCAAGAAGGAATATGTTGGTGCTGCTGCCACCACCAAGCCAGGTCAGCAAAAGAAAGCTCCTGGCAAGAGAACTCCGATGTCCAAAGCCAGAGCTTCAACTCAGGAAACTATGCAGTTCACACTTGAGCCCTGAGAGGAAGATGATGCTGCTGGTGGAAAGAAAAGGAAGGAAAGGGTTAGGAAGACCATTGCCAGAGTGATTCGAAGACCATCCATGATGAGGGATGAGGATGATTATGAGAAGGAGGAAGAAGAACCAGCTGCACCCCCTGCCAAGACTCAAAAGCTCATGAGTGATGCTATTAAGTCTGCTACTGCTCCTTCCAAGCCCAAGTCAGCTCCCAAACCAGCTACACCCAAAGCTCCAGCTCTAAAGAGATCCACAAGGAATATCCCAGCTGCACAGAAGAACAAGGCCCGAGTGCCTGAGGTCCAAGAGGATGATGAGCCACTAGTTCTCAAGAAATTGAAGCCTAAGATTCCAGATCATAATGATGATCATCCAGTGGCAGAAAACATGAAGTTGAGAAAGGATCATGGTCTGAGACTATGGAGACAAACAGATCCATATGCCACCAGGAGAAGGACTACTGTTGACTATCGTTTCCATACCAGAGAACATCAGGACTTCTATTAGACTGTGTTGCTGGACAAGAAGCCCATAGTCCGTGATATGAAATGGGTTGATTGGGAATACATTGGTGACAATGAAGACTATTTTCCCCATGTGCATGAGAGTTTCAGGCTGAATGGAGTTGATAAGTTTGTTGGTCAGAAGCTGACAAAATGGAATGATGAGATGATTATGCAGTTTTACTCTACTGCCCACTTCAACCAAATGGAAAGATGGTGTGGATGACTGAGGGCACCAGGTATCAGTCGTCTATCTCAAACTGGGCTAACCTTATCAATGCCCCAAAGGAAAGTGAAGATAATCTTGATGTGTATAGCAAACCCAGGAAGGATCACAACTCCATGGCTAACATGTACAAGCCTATTCCTGATAGAGCTCTGGAGACACACAAACTTGGTTCAATATACTATCTGCTTGCAGGATTGACCACCATGAACACCATCTTGAGGCATACTTTGCTACCCAAGTCTGGAGATCACAGGATGATACGTGGTCATTCTATCAACTTGCTACACTTGTTTGATATTCCTCAGAAATTCAAAGTCATGAGCTTGATAGTTGAGACAGTCAAGAGGACAGCAGCCAACCAGAAGAGGTCTTGTGGATATGCCCCACACACTCAGACGTTGATCAACTTCAAGGTTGGAACTAGGACATATCTACTTGACAAAGAGCATCACTACATGAATCAGCTTCTTTGTCGTCTGCCATGGCAGACGACAAAGGACCAGAAAGCTGACGGTAAACCTCTTTGCCGTCAGCCGCTGACGGCAAACCTGTCCGGCACAGTAAGCTATGGTAAACAGCTGATTTGTCGTCTGCTTTCTCACAGCGGACGTCAAAGACCCTTTTACGTCGGTGGCAGATGGCAAAGAAGGTGGACGGCAAAGAACAGACATTAGACACGTTAGGTGCCTAACGGGAGGCTTTGTCGTCTGCCAGCTGACGGCAAACATGCCCTCCCCTTTGTCGTCTGCCTTGTGACGTCAGTAGACGCGTCACTCCACTCCAGCTCTTTGCCGTCTGCCACCAATGGCAAACCACCCAAGCCTTTATCGTCCGCCACAGACGGCAAAGTGACCACATGGGTCAGCTCCCAGGTTGCATAGGTTGCTGCCACATGGCCACTTTGCAGTCTGTGGCAGACGGCAAAGAGCCCTTTGCCGTCGGTGGTAGACGACAAAGAGCCTGCATTGCCTCTTTTTCTGTTTTTCTTATATCCAAGCATTTTCACAGCAAATATATGATATATATATAGCAATTTCATAGCAAACACATGAGATATCCAATACATATAAGTTTCATCATACATGCATAGTTCCATCCAACCATACATAGGAAGTTCCACATACAGACATCCAACCATACATATTACAATAGTTTTATCCATATAGCAAGTTCCACATTGTTCATCGATACAAAAGAAAAACAGAAAGGGAAAACAAGCACTCCATCAACGCAAGCTTACGTGAAGTGAATGAAATCTGCAAAATGGGAAATAAGAAAGTTAGAAGAAGAAGAAGAAGTATATGACATTTATGAGCTAACTTAGGTAAAAATGACATTTATGAGCTAACTTAGGTAAAATGGATCATTTATGAGCTAACTTAGGTAAAATGGGTCATTTATGAGCTAACACTACTGCAGGATGCTGCTAACGCGACACTACGATTAGAGACCCTTCGACGAAACTGTGTGCGATGCAATAATCGCAAACGGTGGTGTAAAAACACGTCAAAAAAGGTGCAAAACATTTGCGATGGAGGATGCATCAAACACAGTTCAGATTTTAGTTGTGTGTGCGATGCAGGGCGTACGGTTCAGTTCAATTAACTGTTCGCGATGAGGAACAAAAGAAACAGGCAGCCAGATGAAGGTGTGTGCGATGTACAACATACGATTCACTCGGATGAACTGTTTGTGATTAGGCAACACAAAAGAAACGGTCAGCCAGATCAAGGTGTGTGAGATATACGGCATGCGGTTCACTCAGATGAACTGTTTGTGTTGAGACAAGAGAACAGAAATGGTTCAACTTAACAAGATATGTGTGATACGCGGCAAACAGGTCTGTAATCAGAAATGTGTGCGAAGACCGATAATAACACAGACGGTTGCTGCTAATAAGACGTGTGTGTTGTGCGATGGGATTGCATACAAAACAACAACATATATATATATACACACACTTATAAGGACATGGTTGCATAACCAAATTAAACATCCACTTACATAGGTGGCTACTATAACCATGGCATTTGCACACACACCAAAGTAAACTATTACATGCATAATTACATAGGTGGCTACTACACACATGACATTTCCACACACCAATAAAGTAAACTATATATTACATGCATGATTAACTAGCATAAACAATCATCTGATCGTCATCTACTAGTTGTGACGCTTGCTCTGCTTGTGGCTCGATCCGGGCTCGTCGATTTGGGTAACGAGGCACTTCCTCATGTTAACGATCCGCCTATGCATCTCGTAGCATGTGTACACGCTCTTGGCCGTGAACCTGAGGTGAGGTTCATCCAGTTGCCGCATCCAGGCCCTGTGCTAGGATACGAGACTTGTTCTCTGGGCATCCTACTTCATCTTTTCGTAGTAGGGGTCGATGATGGCCGAGGCGAGTTCAACCAGGGAGTCCTTCTTCGTGCTTCCCCAGACCCTGTAGTGTTCACAGATTTCGACAAGGTTCTTGCAGGCCAAGCCCGTAACACTGAGCTCTTTTACATCGTCGGTGGTTTCCACCACGGCGAACTTGTAGTCGGTGCTGTTGACAAACCTGTTGAAATGGTCGCAAGCTCTGTGGCCATGCAGTAGTGGTAGATGAGGACATGATGGCGCACACACAACTGGGCGACGGCGACCTTCTGATCTATGCCGGGACGACCGACGGTGTACTGGAGGTCGATGCCGACCACCTTGTACTTGTCTCGAGCAAGCAACTGCTCAACGCTGTTGATGTAGTCGTCCACCACGGCTGGGTCGATGGTGTATACCACCGAGAGATCCGTCTCCCTCGCGTGGGTCTCCACTCTATGCTCGCCGATCTCCACTGGAGCGCCTCTAGACATCCCCTCTCTATGTGTCTTCGTGGGTGTGCTTGTTGTGTTGTGGGGCACGATCGAATGGTTGAAGAGACTAAGGTTATAATGGCCGCGGGAATTAAAGGGGAAGCCGGACGGCCAGGAATATCGGCAGGCCCTGATGGCAGTTCTAATTTGCAGCGCGTAACTCCATTGTGTCGCATGTAACTGCATCGCGTGGCAACACGCGCGGCGCAACCGCATGCATATGGGTCCCCCGACATGATCGTGCGCACGCCCAACCGCTCGCAGAGCGCGCGCGGAGGGACGCGAGCAGAGCGCTCCGCGATCGCCTCAACGGCGAGCAACCATATATATATGCATATAGCAGTTGAACACGCAAGGAAAAGTTGTCCACAAGCCGAGCGCACCGATGGGCACGAGCAGAGCTCGCCGCGGCACCTAACGGCGAGCACAGCATGCTGCGGCGCCTAACGGCGAGCAGAGCTTGCTGAGGGACACGAGCAGAGGCCGGCACAGTGATACGTGGCAAATAAGACGAACTGTGCGAGCGATGTCGGAGACATCAAGAACGAATCAGATTAGAGTTGCGTGTGCGATACATGGCATACAGTTGATCAATCCGAGTTGTTTGTGATTGAATAAGCCGTGTGTGTTGCGGGCAAACGCTTTGCTGGTATATAACCTTAAATTTAACCAAAAAAGTGTTAATGCATGTTACAAAAATTGTATAACTGGAAACTATGTTCAAATACGAATCCAACGATATAATCTTTGGCGACATGCATTCGTATTTTATTAGTTAAATCCTACTTATAAACCAGGATGGGGGTATAGTAGGTAATTAAATCGCAAATATTTTTTTGTATTAATCATATGTGTGCGTGTCCTTTCTTCCACCTCTCGCACGTCTTGTCACCCCGCTGCCGCAGACGGCTTACAGCGCAAGCTTGCGCAGCGCGCGGGGGCGTTCTTTTGGCCAAACGGTGGCTCGAAGTGGCGCCAATGAATCGTCGGTGAGCCCGTTCCCGCGCAACCTCGCAGATTCCCGCGCAAGCTTAGCGCCCGACTCGATGAAATCCCCCAAAATCCCAATGCTTTCCGGCCTGCTATATAAACCCTCATGACCAGCGAGTCCTGCGTCGCATTTTCCCCTCCCCCATGTAGCTTAACTCGTCTGCTTCTCCCACAATCGCCAATGGCACTAGTCCATCGTTGTCGCTCAGCCACTGCACCGTCATCAGAGGATAGCTCCAGATGGGATGCTACACCGTGGCGGCAGCTCTGTTGGGTGTGCACGGAACACTGTTGGGTGTGCGCGGAACACTGACCACACGCTCCGCCGCCAGTGCATAGTGTAGTGCGCGTGGCGTCCCTGTTGGGTGTGCGCGGAACACTGACCACACGCTCCGCCGCCAGTGCCCATCGACAGCTGTTGCCGGCCGCCGTTGCCGCACACAACCGTTGAAAGCCAGGGCCATCGCCCGCTCCGCCGCCGCGGCCCGAAGGCGGGAGGTGGCCGTCGTGGCCGACACCCCACTGCCGACCATCACCCGCTCCGCCACCGCGACCCGAAGGCGGGAGATGGCCGTCGTGGCGGCCACCCCACTGCCGGCCATCACCCGCTCCGCCACCGCGGCCCGAAGGCGGGAGGTGGCCGTCGTGGCCGCCAGCCCATCGTTGACCATCGGGATCATCACCCGCTCCGCCACCGCCGCCCGAAGGAGGGAGGCGGAGGTGGAGGCGCGCACGTGCGTCAGTGACCTTGCGTGCTGCATCGAGTTCCTGCGGGAGGAGGAGGAGCGCCTCGTCGAGCATGCAAAGAGCCTTACCGCAGCCGTGGCCGCAACACACGTCGACGCAGAGGCGGGGAATCAGGAGATCTATGAGCAGTTCGGCCGCTTCGAGAGGGATCGTCTGGAGCGGCAGTGGGCGTTCGAGCTGGCGAGCGGCACTGAACGTGCAGCAGCGGCAGGCACCGTATTGCATTTGTCCAGCTCGTCAGTAGGCTCATCCTCCTCCTCTGCCTCTTACTGAGCGCGCTCGGCAGAGAAGAGGCTGCCGGAAGTAGCACAAAGCCCTTCTGGAGTATTTAGAGGCTATTTTGTTCAGTTCATCTGACTATAGATGTGGTGTAACTGTACAACGTACTTAAAATTAGCTAGTATATATAGTTGAACTAGCTATTTCAGTACGTGGTTGGCAACAATTGGGGAAAAGTTTGGTCGATTCAGCTGTCGACTTGAACTGTTTGTATAAATTAAGAACGACTACTTAATCTATGAATGAAATCTATGCTTAATAACTGAATATTAGTTGCAAAAATTAGATACTGCTGGTGATTTTTAGCTGCATGTTTTGACAAGTCGCAGTGTTACAAGGATTGACAAATGGCAATGTTACTAGATCAACAAAAGTCGAGCTTTCCAGTTTGACAAATGGCAACATACCCAATATGACAGGTGCAAATCTTACCAAATTGTTTGTACGTGGTTGCACATGGTTCATCCAAAACAACCGTTTGCGTTGAAGGTATGCACAAATCCTGCGCTGCGAATTTTCCCTCGACTTAAGGGTGAAGACCATAGCTCTCACTTTGCATCCGGGTGTTCTATCTAAAATGTTTGCGATCAAGAGCTGCAGAAATTCTGCTCGGCACATTTTCTCTTGGCTTCCTGGGGAAGCTGTCGGTTTGCATACTGGTGTTCTAACTAAAACGTTTGCGATCAAGAGCTGCACAAATCCTGCAAGGCACATTTTCCCTTGGCTTCCTGGGGAAGTTGTCGGTTTTGCATACGGGTGTTCTAACTAAAACGTTTGCGATGAGTGTTTTATATTTAAAAACCGTATTAAACTGCGGCATGGGCGCCATTAATGGAGAGGATGTGAGCAAGGCGGGGGGCCATGGAAGTCAAAGGGCTCGCTTCCCGATGAGCCTGCGCGGCGTACAGCTCGCACGCTTCCCGGTGAGCCTCTGCATTTGAGTACAGCTCGCAAGCCTCCCATTTAGTCAAGCACTCAAGCACAGGTCCGCACGGCACCTCCTAACCATTAAAAGGGTGAGGCGTGGTGTCACGTGAATGGTTAACATAACGCACACAATTTAATTATACAAAACGTTTGAGATGTTACAGTGGCAGCTATTTGTTTTAAAATGCCTTAGTTGGCTGTTATTCAAGTGCGCCTTCTCTCAAAATGGACACGAAAAATACCACAGCATGTCGGATGCCATTCCATTATAGCATGCCAAGTTTCATGAATTTTAGACGAGTTTTGGATTTACTAGAATTTAAAAACAAAGTATCTCAACGTTTTGCCGGCAATCAACAGTTCCCTGGTGTTTGAAATTCATTCCCAGTTCTTGCATAGGACCTTAGCATGCACCCAAGGATACAGATTTGATTTTCAACCAATTTATATGCACTGGAGCACGTGCATGTAGTTCAAATTTGAATTATGCACATAAAATGCCTAGAAAACCCAGTTAATGTATAAAAATGTCCAAACGAACCACAAAAAATTCCAAAATTAAACACAACACTCCTGTTGTTCTATGTTGACACTATAAAAGTTTGAAAGCAATAAGAGGCAACGAATATCGTTTCATCCCCAAAGGTGGCATGTTCCCTACCGAAACCATCACGCTTGTTGTGAGAAGCTCTGGTTTGTGAAAAGCTTATACCCAAACCTGCCCCAAATGGGACAAAAAATTTACCACGACATGTTGATGCCGCTCCATGATAGCATGCCAAGTTTCATGAATTTCAGACGAGTTTTGGATTTACTAGAATTTAAAAACCAAGTATCTCAATGTTTGCGGCCAGTGACGATGGCAGGGTGTTTGAAATTCATTACCATTTCTTGCATGGGACCTAAGCATGCAACCAAGGACACAGATTTGATTTTTCAACCAATTTATATGCACTGGAGCATCTACATGTAGTTCAAATTTGAATTATGCACACAAAATGCCTAGAAAAACCCAGTTAATGTATAAAAATGTCCAAACGAACCCCGAAATATTCCAAAATTAAACACAACACTCCTGTTGTTCTATGTTGACACTAGAAAAAATTTGAAAGCAATAAGAGGCAACGAATATCGTTTTGTCCCCAAAGGTGGCACGTTCCCTACCGAAACCATCACGCTTGTTGTGAGAAGCTCTGGTTTGTGAGAAGCTTATAACCAAACCTACCCCAAATGGGACAAAATTTTTAACACGGCATGTTGATGCCACTCCATGATAGCATGCCAAGTTTCATGAATTTCAGACGAGTTTTGGATTTACTAGAATTTAAAAACCAAGTATCTCAATGTTTGCGGCCGACTGACGGTGGCAGCGTGTTTGACATACATTCCCATTTCTTGCATGGCACCTAAGCATGCAACCAAGGACACAGATTTGATTTTTCAACCCGTTTATAATTACTGGAGCATGTGCATGTAGTTCAAATTTGAATTATGCACTTGAAATGCCTACAAAACCAAGTTAATGTATACAAACGTCCAAACGAACCCTGAATAATTCCTATAACATCCCAAAATTCTAAATTTTGGAATGTTATATTAAGTAGATAGTTTTGATTGATTGTGTGAAATTGAGTGAAATTTGAAATCTTTCGAAAGTTAAATGAGAGGGAATAAAAGGACTTTCCCAAACTTTCATTTTTGCATTTATGATCTCCATGAATTCCAATTCTTTTCATCACAAAACCCTTGAGTGAAGATGATATGACTTCTTCCATTTAATTGAATGAAAAGGGTGTTTGAAAAATATTTGAATTTCATTTGAAAATATTTCAAATTTAGAACTTTAAGCAACTCAGCGATTTTCATGAGAGAAGATAAAATGACTTCTTCAAAACATATGAAATATGAGTTGGAAGTTTAAAAGGATCAAATTCAAAGTCCTTTTGAAATTATTTTTAATTTGGAGTTATTTGGGTTTTATTCAAATTATTTTTCTCCAAAATAAAAATATATGGAAAATAGGGTAAAATGATTCCCTGCATTAGAAAATTGGAGAGAAATAAATTTGAATTTATTTTGGTATTTTTAAAATGATTTTATTGGATTTTATTGCACCAGTGGCACTCTTTGTTTTATTTAAATTTGTGTGTATTTTATTCGATCTTACAAAAATGTTCATGTCGTAGAAAATATTTTTCTGAAAATTTTGATATATTATATGCCTATATGTTATTTTTATATTTTTTTGGTTTGTCTGGAAAAAAACAAATGTTTATTAAAAAAAGAACTTCTTTTCTTCTTTCGGACTGGGCCGGCCCAAGCCCACCCAGCGCGCCGCCTTCCTCCCATCCCCGACCGGGACTCCTCTCGAGTCCGCCGCCGCGCCGCCATGGCCGCCGTGCCGCCTCCGGCCTCCTCTGCCCCCTCTCTATTTAAGCCGCACTCGGGGGCCCCCTGGACCCTGTCCGCCGCCGCCTTGCGCCTTGCCTCGCCTCCCGCATCTTGCCGCCGCCCTCTGCCGCATCTAGCCACTGCCGCACTGTGCCCCACCACCGCGACGCTCGCTGCCGCACCGCACCACCGCGACGCCGCCGCGCCGCTGCTGCTGCCCTCCGCCGCCTCGTCGCGCGCTCCCCTCCGCGCCGCGCCGCTCGCCTGCCGGAGCCGCTTCGCCGCCGCAGCCGCTGTCGCCGGAGTTCGTCCTCGCCGCCGCCGGTTTTTCTCGTGAAAACCGCCAAACCGCCGCGAACCGGTATAACCGCCGCATGATCTGGTTTTCGTCGGTCTTTCCTTTTAATTTCGGTTTTCTTTTTAGTTAATTTTTATATTGCAAACGTTCACTGGTTAGGTATACACGGCGAACGATTTTCGTTCGTTAGCGTTCTGTAATGAACGTTCGTTCTTTAGTTTTTCCTTTTTTTTTATTTTCTGTCCAGGGACCTATTTGTAGTATTTCTTTTAGAGTCTAGCCCCTGGGTTTCAAACGATCACATCTTTTTACCCGTTTATCCAAATCCACCGTAACCAACGGCCACTTCTTGGTTACGATCTCCTCTATCTAGTAAAACAACTTAAACATGTTTTTGAAAGTTTTAAAATTTGAATTCAAAAAGTTTTGTATTTGAACTTCGTTTGATCGTAACTTGAGTTTTATAACTCCGATTTAGTTGATTCTTTTTGCAAATTAAAGCTCTTGACCTAAACTTTATGATAAGGCCAAAATCACTTAATTTTGGTACTATTAGAAATTGTTTTATGTTGCAAGAGTTATTTGCTTGGTTCTGATGTTTTCCGTATTGTTTTCTTTGTTCTCTCTGATCTTTTGAGTGATTGCTTATGTGTGGTTACAATTGCTTGCTCACGCTAGATTGACCGAAGTGAGCTGAGTAGAACTATCAGGAGTTATGAGTGCGAATCATCTTCATCAACAGTACAAGGCAAGTTCACACTTTGATCATATCCCTTTCATACCTAGTTTTTATGCATTAGTTTCACCCTCAAACATTGCATGAGTAGGATTAATAACATGTGGGTTTTGGGAAGTAGTTGATGAGGTAGGAACCTATTGTCTTGCATTCAACCCCTGGGAGTTACTACGTTATGCTTATACTGCTATGCTATGCTCGTAGACGTGGATTGGTTGAGCGTATTCATGACAGATGTGAGAGTTATTATTTAATGGTTAACTTAAGGTGGCTACTTTAATACACATCTGGGTGGAATGGTAGGGGCACCCTGGAGCATCCAGTGGTTGCCCGGGCACCAGGAGAACCCAGTGCTTGCCCAAGGGGATCCCGGAGGACCCGTGTGATCACCCTATGGAATGCCACCAAGGCTCAAAGGGATCATAAGATTATTCATGCTAGAAACTTCCGTGTGCAGCCACAAGCCATTATGGGCTCTGGCATAGTTGAGTAAGTTGCGTGAGCTCTCGAAGACGTGGACTAGCAGATGTAGGGGGATTTTAGGTGTACCGGTCCACCCGGAGTAGAGAGTAAATGCTCCTGAAAGACTTGTGGGGAAAAGTGCGCAAACCTTTGCAGAGTGTACAAACTAATCATGATTAGCCGTGTCCCCGGTTATGGACATTTTCAGTATCTAGTTCTTGAATTATCATGTTGATCTCATCACTCTATTTAGTTAATTTGTTGGGTTAATGATTATTATTTTGGGATTGAGTTGGAGGAACCTTCTCAATATTTGTCAATCAACTTTGTAGTTAAATAAAATAAATTCCTTTGATGTTGGAAAAAATTGGCTTTTCGCAAAAACATTACAACCATAGAGCTTTTCCACCAGCCATATATGCATGTAGTGATAGTTATTTATTCATCATTATCCTATGGTGGGAATTTGCCAGTACATTCAATGTACTGACCCTTTGTGGCTGCAACGTCTCATGTTGCAAGATTCTTACGACGAGTAAGTGATACGTTAGGGTTACGATTTCTACACTCAACTTTGCCGTTGGTATTTACGTTACTTTATACATGTGATTTATCTCTGTTATAAACCCTCGAGTACTGTGTGTGTCAGCATACCGATCCAGGGATGACACTTAAGCATAGAGACTTGACCGTCTGAGGTCGGGTCGCTACAATTCCAATTTTTGGACGACACACCTATAGTTGCATGTTCACTGCAGATAAAAGTTCTAGCAATTCAAACACCATCCTTTGCAGCTATGACCCCATTATGCAATTCAAATCAAGACGGAAAGTCAAGTAGATCGCACACAGTTTATTATCACCAACCGTGTGAGATGCAGCACAAAATATCTTGGAGCACCGTTGGAGTGTCAAGCACACTAGCCCGCTCCTCAAATATCATTTCACTATTCAATCGTCACTGGTGAAAGATGGGGACATGGACCCGCGTTGTGAGGGCAACTTCGGCGGCCCACTCCGGCGAGAGCGCGGCCGCAGCTGCCAGGCGCGTGCTAACAAGCTTCGTGAGGGCGACTGCAATCTGCGTCCAGGCGGCCAAAGCATACCATACGGACGTTGTTGCTTCTCAGGCGGCGGCAGCAGCTGCCTCGGGGATACCACCTGGCGAGAGCGGCACAACAGCTGTTCGTTCCGCAGCGGCGGCCATAGCCCTGATGGAGGCCGCCGACGACTACGTCGAGGCCGTCCACGCCCAGCTCGTGGTGGTCACCGCACAAATCGAACGAAGCTTCTCCGACAACGGTCGGTAATCCACGGCCGAAGAGTTGGCAATCGTCGAGAGAGTTCGAGTAGCCGTCCGTTCCTGCGCGGCATACCTTACTACGACGGAGCCCGCCAAAGCCCAGATCGCGGCCGCCCACGCCCAGCTCGTGGCGGCCTATTCCAAAGATATGGCGGACGCGGATGGCGAGATGCTTGCCAAGTATGGTGCGATTGATGCCATGGAGCCCCTTCCCCAGGAGACCGTCGGGCGCGAGCTGGACATGGAGGCGGCGGCAAAGATCGACGAGCACCAGCCGTAGTAATACTCTTTGTTTTGTTTAATTAAGAGCGCTGGTCTTTAATTTGTTAGAGTAATGTTTAGGTTACCTAGCTCTGTTTAATTGCTGAACTTGCTCGATTAAGAAGTGTGGGTGTGCTGTAGTCTCCTTTGTGTACCCAAATTATGCAATGACGTGGATGACCACTGTAACCAGGGAAATTTGAACCAAAATTTTTGACGTTCAAACTCATCACACATGGGTTAAGCTATCTGAATCATTTGTGATGTTCAAATATCGTACAGAGTTCTGAATAAGGGACCGTGTGTGATGACACTTTGGGCGCCAGTTTTTTCGCTGAAGCGATTCCAAATTTTCGGCTTCCGCGGAAATATCTACCTCCCCGCCTCCCCACCTTACCAAAAGCCACATTTCCCCTATTTTCGCCTTCCTTTCCAAGTTGAAACCTTCACTCCTTGCTTGCAGCGCCGCCTCCTCACCGGCAACCCTCCTTCATGCTGCTCGGCCTTGCCTATCCAGGCAGGTAATCCACAACCGACCCCCATCCTCCTCCTCCTTCCACATCCCACATGCCCCGACCACCGGCGTGACACCTTCCACCCAAATCACTGACCCCTCCACCAAATAAGCGCCGCCCTAAGCCATGGTGCATGCAGTATAGCCAGTATCTCAAAGAGCATTTGGCAGCGGAGAAGAAAATCACGACCGCACGCGTGGATGAGGTCGCGATGGCTGGCATTCGTGTCTACCCCCAGATCTTGGAGGAGCACCTTGCCGTCGAGGCTACCGTCGACACCTTGCGCCCGTTGACGTGACGCGGTTGGCTGTTTGGTTCAATTCTGCAATGCGATGTTCAATTGTTGTGGGTGCATTCTGTCATTGTATACCATGTGAGAAATAAATCGAATATGGATGTACTAAATACATGAGAAACAAATACAATTGCTATGTTTCCGAGTTGTTAAGCATGCTTGGTTTGGTCAACTGTCTGATCTTCTATTAGGAGTATGTTATATTGTGCAATGTGGTGCTCAGTTAATGTTTGGTTCATTTGTTGTGGTTTTTAGTTAACTGCCTAGTTCAATTCTGCAATGCGATGTCCAATTGTCATGGGTAGAACTTTGTATTGGTGTGCATGTGAGGAATAAATCGAATTTGGCTGCACTTAATACAAGAGAAACATATACAAGTGCTATATTTCCTAGTTCTTAATCATGCTTGGTTTGGATAAATGGGGTTTCCATGTAGCTTGAATTAATCTGATGAATCTGCAATGTGCTTATTTTTCATCAACATATGTTACTGATAGCATGCGAACCCTTACTTAACCTGATGACTAACTACCTTATATGTGTTGCAGAGAAACAATGGGAAGCACTGAGGTTTACAATCGAGGTTAGCACGTGCATGGTCTGTTGTCTAATAGCACATTATTGTGCAATTGCAGGAACCATTCTAATATTTAGGTTTTTAACAATTTGGCCTTGCACATGTAGGTCCTGCTATCAGAGGTTTTGACCCACTGTTCGACCCTTTTTGCATATGGGGAAATGAGTTATCCATGAATATCAGTCAAGTCAAGAAACTTAGAAAGATTGGTAGGATAAAGAAATTAGCGACAAAAAAACAACAAGATCTTTGTCTGCACAATGAAGAAGACATTAGTTCACTACAGGATGGTACTAACTATTATACCTTGCCTTTTTTATTCCTTTGCCCCATTTCCAATATAGAGAAGATATTTATGCACATCCTTGTTTTCAGGCCTTTCCAAAGCAGTTCACTAATGATTACCTCTCAAACCACCTGTATGGTCAGGAGGCGAGGAAGGTATTCATACAACACCCACGGTTCAATATTGAAGTGTTCCTCAAGAGGACGAAGGATGGACGGCCAATCATCCATAGGCACTGGCCTAAAGTTACAAAGACCTTCAACATGAATGAAGGCTCAATATTCGCCTTCTGCTTCAGCAGTTTTCCAGATGAGATACATCTGTATATGTACCGTCTATGATGCTAATTTCGAAAGGTTATAGTTGTTGCATGTGAAACTTGGTGCTAGTTTAGTTGTGTAATGGGGTAGCTGAGTGCTGAAGCTATATGATGTTGTACTCTGATGTATTTCAATTATGAGAATGAAATATATTGTGTGCTTAATATGAAATGTCAATTAGATTAATAAATGGATTATTAATAATCGGATAATTAGCCTGCTAATTGGGTTTTCCTATTGCAAACGGTTATTGAGAAACACTATGTGCGATGCATTCAATAACGCACACAGTTTCTAGGAATAAACCGTGTTAGATTAATGAACAATCACACACGACATCCTCTTGAAAACTGTTTGCGTTAGGCTACCTTGCGCAAACGTTTACCACATAAAAACTGTGTGTGATGGACAACCTTTGCCTCACAGTTCCTTCTACGCACCATGTGTGATGCATTCAATAATGCAAACGATAAATTGTTAATATCGTGTGCAATGGCAACGCTATCACAAACGATTTAACAAGGAAAATTGTGTGTGATGTACCTGTGAACGGAAACTTTTTCCTTGGAGCGCCTGTGTGGGATGTACATACGAACAGAACGTTTAGTGGGGACTGACTGTGTGGGATGTACTTGCGACCAAAAACAATTTCGCATGTATAATTGTATTTTTTAGCTTACGTATTTCCGTATTTGAGCGCTCGCCGGTCGCACACGACCTCATTTTGCCGAGCGTGTGTGCTAGGAGGGCATATCCCCAACGGTTTCTGGGTCATGTGGGAAGCGACGGTTCCAAATGTCGTCGCAGAAAGGGGTTAAAACCGTTTGTATAGCACCTCGCTGTACTAGTGTAACTTAGGTAAAATGGATCATTTATCAGCTAACTTAGCTAAAATGGATCATTTTGGAGCTAACTTAGGTAAAATGGATCATTTATGAGCTAACTTAGCTAAAATGGATCATTTTGGAGCTAACCTAGGTAAAATGGACCATTTATGAGCTAACTAGGTAAAAAGGATCATTTATGAGCTAACTTAGATAAAAAGGATCATTTATGAGCTAACTTAGCTAAAATGGATCATTTTGGAGCTAACTTAGGTAAAATGGATCATTTTGAAGCTAACTTAGGTAAAATGGATCATTTTGGAGCTAACCTAGGTAAAATGGATCATTTATCAGCTAACTTAGGTAAAATGGATAATTTTCGAGCTAACTTAGGTAAAATGGATCATTTTGGTGCTAACTTAGGTAAAATGGATCATTTTGGAGCTAATCTAGGTAAAATGAATCATTTTGGAGCTAACTTAGGTAAAATGGATCATTATTGAGCTAACCTAGGTAATTATGCCATTTTTTGTTAACTAAGCATATTATGGCATTTTTTACATAAGTAAGCTAAGTATAGGTCATTATTGAGCTAACCTAGGTAACTAAGCATAGTAGAGCTAACTAAGCATATTAGAGCTAACTTAGGTCATTTTGGAGCTAACTTAGGTAAAATTGATCATTTTGGAGCTAAGCAAGCTTATTATGTCATTTTGGAGGAAAATAAGCTAAGTATATGACATTTATGAGGTTGCCAATGTTGTTATGCCATATTTGACCTACGTAAGCTAATTATGCCCTTTTTGACATAAGTAAGCTAAGTGTATGTCATTATTGAGCAAACCTAGGTAACTAAGCATATTAGAGCTAACTTAGCATATTAGAGCTAACTTAGGTCTTTTGGAGGAAACAAAGCTAAGTATAGATCATTTTAGAGCTAACTTAGGTAAAAAGGATCGTTTTGGAGCTAAGTAAGCTTATTATGTCATTTTGGAGGAAAATAAGCTAAGTCTAGGTAATTATGGTAAGCATATTGGAAGAAATAAAGCTAAGTCTAGGTCATTATGCATTTGTTAAGCAAAACACTAGAGAAAACTTACCCTCATTGTCGGGTGGTTGGTGCGACATATGCACACGGATGGCTTATCATTGTGGGTGCCAATAAGACATCGCCGGTGCCTGGAAACGGGATAAGGCGAAGACATGCACGCCGGCGGATCTTACCCAGGTTCGGGGCTCTCCGAGGAGATAACACCCCTAGTCCTGCTCTGCGGGGTCTCCGCATGATCACTAGATCAAGGAAAGGTAGCTACAATCGCTCCTAGAGCTGTTGGGTTCAAGGGAGAAGAAGAACAAGGCTAGCTCTTGCTTCTCTCTATCTCTATGGTGTGTGTGCTATGTTCAGAAGCCAACCCTTTGCATGGGTGCTCCGGGGGGTTTATATAGGCCTACCCCCCCGGGGTACAATGGTAATCCGGCTGGGCTCTGGTCCCAGCCGTCAGTGTCTACGCTCGCCGGCTTCTCCGCCGGCTGTTGGGTCCCGCCGGCTGGTGGGTCCCGCCGGCTGCCGGCTTCTTGGTCGACAGGCCGGCCCCACCGCCTAGGGTCTTGTCGGCGGCTGCTTACTGTAGCCCCGCCTCTGATGACGAGGGCTTCGTCGAGGTAAGCGTGGCTACAGTGGGCCGCCTCGGGGGCTCTCACTGTAGCCTTACCTCGTCTTGTCTCCTTAATGGGGCTCCTGCTTCGAGGAAGGGGGTAGCCGGCTTCTGGGGGCCGGCTACACCCTCGGCCGACTGGGGGAGGCCGGGCCGCCTCCGCGCCTCTCTCTGGCAGAAGGGGCCCGGCGCCTGCAGGCCATACAGGAGTTGGTCGTGGATGACGTTGAGGCTGGCATGGCTACAGTGCCGAGCTGAACAGGAGACGGTCATCCCGTACGGCCTCCTGTGGCCATGCCTGCCTCGGGCCTCGGGGGTAGTGGGCCGCACTGTGGCCACGCCCCGTCTTGTCACCGTTATGTGGGTGTAGCTTTGGTGATTGTGGTCTCGGCCGGCTTCTTGGAGTCGGCGTTCTTCTTGGCCGGCTTCTTGGAGTCGGCTACCCCGTAGTCGTCCGGGGGAGGGGTTGCTGAGGCTGGGTCGCCTTCCGGGAGTCGGCTTCAGAGGTAGCCGGCCAGGGAAGGCGGCCCAATGCTTGGAATGTTTGGAGGCCCGAAGGCCTGATAATTTTTTCAGAAGAACCAGGGGCAGTCGGTTAGGCTACCCGTGGCCATTTACTCCGATAGTAGTCCCCGAAGCTGATTGGGCTTCGAGTTGGAGTAGGGGTTGAGAAGCTCGATCAGCTTCCTATCTTGACAAGCCGGCAGCTGGGAGCCGGCTTTAGTTAGGCGTGCCGCCTTGGTCGAAAACTCCGGTGTCGGAGGGCAGGAGCTCGCTAGCGTGTGCTCCGGGCCGCGGGCCGGCCACTTGCCGTCTGCGAACCACGTGGCCTCCCTCGGCCAGAAAGCCTGCCAGCCCACGCGCGTGACGGGACGTCGCCGCAGGGCGGGGGCCCGCCACGTCCGCGCCCGGGCCCAGGCGCGGATTCTCTGTATCCCGAAACCGCCCGCACGTCTCCTTGCGGCAGTTTCGGCTCGCATTTAGGGCGCAATAATCGCGGGGCGTGGGGGGAATGGGTGCAGTTAATCCCACGTCTCCCCCCCACGTCCGGCCTCTTCGGCCTCGCGAAGCTATAAGTAGGGGGAGGTGGAGGGCGGCAGGCCCTCGCACGCTCCTCCTACTTCCACCATCTTCTTCGCCCGCCGTTTCTTGCAACAGCGCCTCGCCGCCGCGCTCTTCCACTGCTCGTTCCTCCGCCGCCGCGCTAGTTTTTGCCATGCCTCCCGCCACGGAGCAGTATGGCGGGGATTGGGACGGCTCCAACGTGCATGAAGACCACGTCGAGTTCCTCCGTAATACTCGGCGGCTGCCGGCCGCGGACAAGGTGGAGGTCCGCCTTGCGCCGGCGAGGGAAATTACGCCGGAGCCGCGGGAGGGCGAGCGGGTGGTCTTCCGCTCGCACTTCTTGCGTGGCATCGGCCTGCCAGCGAGCGCCTTCTTCCGCTCCTGGCTCGACTTCTATCACCTCCAGACGCACCATCTCACCCCAAACACGGTGGTGCTGCTGTCCGCCTTCGTCACCCTGTGCGAGGGCTACCTCGGCGTCCTCCCCACCCTTGAGCTTTGGGAGGAGTTCTTCCAGTCGAAGCTGGGCACGCGCATGCGGGGCTTGCCGGCTCAGACTGGCGCCTTCATCGCCTAGCGGAGATCGGTCGCCGACAACCCCTTCCCCGTCATCACGCTGATCCAGTCGGTGAAGAAGTGGCAAAAATCGTACTTCTATGTGCGGAACATCGCCCCGCGGGGCGACTACATCAACCTGCCGGCTTACGTAGCCGGGCCACCAGAGGGCAGGCGGCCCCAGTGGTCCTTCCGGGCCGTGACTCTGACGCCGGCCGGGTCCGCCGCCGTCGCCCGAGTGCGGGAGCTGACCCAGGCAGAGGGCTTGACGGGGCCCGACCTTCTGGCCGCGTTCGTCACGCGCCGGGTTCTTCCGCTCCAGAGCCGGCCTCATCTGATCTGTCAGATGAGCGGCCAGCTCGATCCGAGCCGAATGTGTACCAAGGAGATGCCGCGCGAGGAGGTCGCCTATATGGTGAACTACCTTGCGATCTGCAAACTCACCGAAGAGTGGCAGTTCGGCAAGGAACTGTATAGCCGAGCCAATCCGCCGCCTACGGTATGTTCTCCTTGTCTCTTTCTCTCTCTCTCTCTTCGCTTTGTTGCCGAGTTCCTCTTAGCCGATTCTAACTCAGTCGGTTTGCTTTTCGACAGAGCCCTCTGCTTCGGCCGGCCGGCGGGTCAGACTCGGAGCGCCGATTCGTCCCCGACCGTACCGAACACGATCTGGAGGACCCCGACCTGGAGGCGGCCGGTATGGACGACGACGTCGAGCCGGGTGGTGGCCAAGCCGGCGGCGAAGCAGGCGGCTCCGGGCTCGGAGTTACCTTTGACGACTGGCCGGACGACGCTGAGGCCGAAGTCGTCCTGCGCCGCCAGCCGGCATCTAAACGTGGCGCGGGTTCCTCCGCCACGCTGCCTGCTCGGGGTGGAGGTCAAAAGCGTCGCGCCGCCCAGGGTTTGTTCGGCAGCCGAACGAAGAAGCCCAGAGGCGGGGCGGCAGCCACCAGGCGGGAGGAGGCGGCCGCGAAGGCGGCTCGTTTCCGCAAGACGGTGAAGCAACCGCAGACCGTGTCGGCGTAAGTTCACTTTCTTTCGTATACTCTTTTTTCTTTCTTTTCTCTGGTGGTTCCTGAACCCTTGTCTTTTTCTTCAACGATCAGAGCTCCGTTGTCGCTTGAGCGGGCGGCTGCCGCCTCCGTCGTTGAGTCGCCGAGGGGCTCTGGGAGCACCACCCGCCGCGTGGACCCCCGTGCTGACCTTCAGGAGGCGAGAGAAAGGAACGCGCGGGAGGCGCGGGAGGCGGAGGCACGGAGGGCGGCCGCCGCCTAGGCGGCACAGGAGGAGGAGGTGGCGTAGGCACTCGCCGATGCCGCAGCCAGGGCCCAAGCAGAGGTTGCGGCCGCGGCGGCGGCGGGGGAGGTTTTGATGGTCACCCCGCTGCGCGTCATGGCGCCTGGGGACATGGAGCCCTCGCCAGAGGGAGCCAGCGGCGACCAACCAGGGCTGGGGGGAAGCGACGACGTCATCATCCTGGAGAGGGCGCCGGTGCCGACCCCGCCAACTGGGGCGGCTCAAGGCGGCCGGCCTGATCCACCGCCTGCACAGTCGGCGGGGGGCGAGCCGGCCGCGAGGGCTGAGATGGCGGTCCGGATTCCGTCGAGCCGGCGCGCGGGGAAGGCCGCGTTGGAGCCACAGAAGGCCGCGTCGGAGCCGCAGCCGGCCGTGGGCTCCAGCTCGTCGGCCCGGGATGCGGAGGCGGCCAGCGCTACCTCGGGGTGGACGCCAGGCGGAGGGACGGCCGTGGTGAACATGGCTGCACAGGACGTCCGGGCCCGGCTCCAGGGCCAAGCTGCGGCGCTGAGGCAGTTCACCGACGAGTTCCTCGCGACGCGGGCGGCCATCCGGGTTAGTATTCCCATCTTGCTTCTTCTTGATCTTGACTTCTTCTTGATCTTGATTTCTTTCGTGGGGGCGCGTCAGCGCACCCACTGGGTGTAGTCTCCGAGTTCCGAGTCGGCTGCTGAGCAGGCGGCTTGGAACTTCTTGGTGGATTTGCCTTTGCTATTTTTGTTCTTACTTCGGTCTTCTGTCCATCTTTCAGGACTACCACAACCTTCGAGCGGCCGCCTTCAACTCCCAGGCTCGGGAGCTGACTCAGAAGACCACTGACCTTACTGAGAGCCGAGGTACATGCTTTGTTCTTTATCTCATGTGGGGGCGCGTCAGCGCACCCACTGGGTGTAGTCCCCGAGATTCGGGCCGACTGCTGAGCAGTCGGGTCGGATCTTCCTTGACGACTTCTTCTTACTGTTCATTCTTTTTCTGCCGTCCCTGTAGCGGCCAACGCCAGTCTGAGGGCACAGCTGGGAGAGTCTCAGACTGCCCTTCGTGCCAAGGATGCCGAGCTCGCCGCCTTGGTGCAGGAGCGCGACCGTCTGGTCAAGAAGCTGGCCGACCAGGAGGAAGGCCACAAGGCAGCCCTGAAGGTGATGCAGGACCGCGAAGCCGCCCTCCAGGCCGAGTACGAGACGGAGGCGGCTGGCTGGGCTGAGGCCAGCAGACTCTGGTCTCTGGCTATGGCCAGATCGAAGATCTGGTTGACGGTAAGCCGCCTACCTCTTCCTCCTTTCTTGCCATCTGCCACTTTGGCTCTTTTTCTGATTTGGTGCTCTTTTCTCCTTTTCTTCTTCTTTCTTGCGCAGAATATTTCCCTGGCTATTCTACTGTCGCCAACCAGACCATCGAGGCCCGTCGCCAAGCGCGAAGGCAGGCTGGCTTTGAGATCTCACCAACCGCCGGCCGCTCGCTGGAGGAGCAGCTCCTGGCGATCCAGGCCCGCATCCAGCCGGCTCACCGACTGCTCCATCGGCTTCAGCGGGCCGGGGCGCAAGTCTTGGCCGCCCTCTGGCCCGGCCAAGTGGTTCCTCGCACCCCCAGTCGGACTGCCGACTGGCTGGAGGTGGCAGTCGGCCGCTTCGAGGCTTGGAAGGCCTCGGCGGCTCGCTCCGGCGCCAGGCGGGCGCTGGAGTTCGTCAAGGCCTGGTATCCCGGCCTGAGCCTGGATCAGCTGGCTACCTGGCGGCAGCAAGCCGACACAGAGCTGGAGCCGGCGCAGCCGGCTATCATCCGGCGGGCTTCGGCGATCGCCGACTACACCGACACCAGCGTCTTTGCCCCCGAGGTAGACGACAACGGTGTCGCCCAGCCGGAGGAGTGGTTCGGGCTGAACCCGGCGGACGGTGAGGACTCGGCGGAGGAGATCGACTCCAGCGACGAGGGTGAAGAAGAGGAGGAGGAGGGTGAAGACGCCGAGCCGGCTGGTGGAGCCGCCGGCCAGCCTCAGCCTGACCGCGCCTCCAGCACTATGTCGCGCGCGAGTGCGTCTCCTGCCGTAGGTGGTGGTCAAGCCGGGACCCGCTAGTCGGCCACTCCTTCAGCCGGCGAGGCCGCCTTCACCGACCAGCTCGGCCTCCGCGGCGCGCCTTAGTCTGCCGTCTTTTGTTTCCCTGTCTAGTTACTTTTGGAACAATGTTTGGTTAAGTCTGCACAATTCCACCCACTGGGTGTATTCGAACTTATGTCTGTTGCCAGCCTGTTGGGGGCTTTATGTGTATATATAACTTATGCATTTGGCCTTTCCTTGTACTTTTGCTTTTTGTCCTTCTGCTGTTTCCTTTGCCGCCCTCCCTTGGTTGCCGCCTCCCCAGTCCAACAGTTGCTCTGCAATCTGAAGCTGGAGGAGTGCTTGGCCAATTGGGGGGAGGAGTACTTTAGCTTCCCTAGACTAAAGCTAAGTGTTTAGGAAGCCGGCCAGCCGGCTGCTCTGGCAGCCGGCAGGCATGTTTGGAGGCCGTCTCTTTGCTATATAGGTCCATTGTTCCTTAGCCATTTTTCGTGTGGGCGTCCTTTCTGCCTTGCCTCTTGCTAGTCGGACAGTCAGTTCTTCGAGCTGCGACTTTCAACAAGACGGGACTCGGGAGCCGGCACACTACTTTTCTGACTTCAGGTAGAACTTTCAATATAGCTCAAGGCGGCCAGTCCCCGGGCCGACTAGTCGAACCCGGTGCCAGACAAGAATTCAAAATGTAATAATACATTCATGGATATGACACTTGTCTTTCATAGATAAACAAGGGCAGTCCCCGAGTACTGCTCGGGGGGCCTGTTGGTTTGTACTTAATACAAAAAAGGGGTAGCATGATACATACTGCTTTCAACTGTAAAATCGTCTCAGGAGGTTTGCGTTCCATGGTCGCTCCGACTCCTTGCCGGAGTCGTCTCTCTTGCGTGCTCTTGGTTTTTGCGCGTCGATCATGTAGTAGGAGTCGTCGCCGAGTGGCTTGCTGACGACGAAGGGACCTTCCCAAGGGGCCGAGAGCTTGTGCTAGCCGGCTGTTCGCTGGATCAGCCGGAGCACAAGGTCGCCCTCTTGGAAGGATCTTGGCTTGACCTTGCGGTTGTAGTAGCGGCGCAGCCCTTGCTGGTAGATGGCGGACCGGCTGAGTGCTAGCAGCCGGCCTTCTTCCAGTAGGTCCACGCCGTCTTCTCTTGCTTCTTTGGCCTCCTCCTCCGTGTACATGGTGATCCGAGGCGAGTCGAACTCGATGTCTGTTGGGATGACAGCCTCGGCACAGTACACGAGGAAAAATGGAGTGAAGCCGGTTGACTTGTTGGGTGTAGTGCGCAGGCTCCAGAGGACAGCCGGCAGCTCTTCGAGCCAGCAGCCGGCTGATCGCTCCAGTGGTACAACCAGTCGGGGCTTGATGCCGGAGAGGATGAGTCCATTTGCTCGCTCGACCTGGCCGTTTGACTGCGGGTGGGCAACGGACGCTAAGTCCAGTCGGATGCCCTGCGTCGCGCAGAAACGTGCCAGTGCTCCTTTGGCGAAGTTCGTGCCGTTGTCGGTGATGATGCTGTGCGGCACGCCGTACCGAGTAGTGATGTCGGTGATGAATGTCACGGCAGTCGGCCCATTCAGCTTTTTGATCGGCTTTGCTTCGATCCACTTTGTGAACTTGTCCACAGCGACAAGTAGATGCGTCAAACCGCCGCAGGCTGTCTTGAAAGGGCCCACCATGTCCAGTCCCCAGACGGCAAAAGGCCAGGTGAGGGGAATGTTCTTGAGTGCAGAAGCCGGCAGGTGTTGTTTGGAACTAAAAACTTGGCATCCTCTGCAGCTCTTGACTATTTCTTTAGCATTCTCCAAGGCAGTCGGCCAGAAAAAACCATGGCGGAAAGCCTTCGCCACAAGTGATCTTGAGGCTGCGTGGTGGCCGCATTCGCCTTGGTGGATGTCTTTGAGGATTGCCACTCCTTTTTCTGGCTCGACACAACGCTGGAAGACTCCAGTGACGCTGCGCTTCACAAGCTCTCTGTTGATTATTGTATATGCTGCGGCTCGTCGTTGCACTAGTCTTGCTGAGATCTCATCAGCCGGCAGCTCTCTGCTGACTAGGAACTTGAGGATGGGCTGGGCCCATGAGGGAGCTGTGACTTCTTCTTCTGTTAATGTAGCCACCATGACTCGGGTGGGTGGGTTGGGTGAGTCGGCCACTGCTTCTTGTGTCGTTGTAGTCCCCGGGCCGACTGCTGCAGTCCCCGGGCCGGGTTCTGAAGTCCCCGGGCCGGGTGCGACTACGGCAGTCCCCGGGCCAGTTGTCGAAGTCCCCGTGCCGCCTGCGGGGTTTCTCCAGTCGGATCCGGCTGTATCTGGCGCAGGTGGTACGAAGATGGAATCCGACTCTGGAGACGGCTTGATGGACGGCTTGAGGAGGCGCTGGAGGGAGACGCCAGTCGGTATGGCTTGTCAGGTGGAGCCGATCCGTGCTAGGGCATCTGCTTGGTCGTTGTCGGCCCTTGGCACGTGGAGGAACTCGCACCCCTCGAAGTATCCGCTGATCTGCTGGACGAGGAATCGATAACTCGCCATGTTCGCGTCCTTGGCGTCCCAGTCGCCAGACGATTATTGGACCACCAAGTCCGAGTCGCCGTAGCACAGGATCCGGCGTATGCCAAGCTCTTTGGCTAGCCGGAGCCCGTGTACGAGCGCCTCGTACTCGGCCACGTTGTTGGAGGCGGCGAAGTGGATCTGCAGCGTGTACTTGAGCTTGTCGCCTTTGGGAGAGGTGAGGACGATGCCGGCTCCCAAGCCAGTGTGCATCTTGGACCCGTCAAAGTGCATCCGCCAATGGGTAGAGTCGGGAGCCGGCGGTAGGTACTGGGTCTCGGCCCAGTCGACGAGGAAGTCGGCCAATGCTTGCGACTTGATGGCGGTGCGGGGTTGGTAGAAGATTGTGTAGGGCGCCAATGCAATGGCCCATTTTGCCACCCGGCCGGATGCATCCCGGCTGCCTATGATCTCGGCGAGCGGGGCAGTGCATACGACCGTGATGGGGTGCTCTTGGAAGTTGGGCTTCAATTTCTTGGCAGCGAAGTACACCCCATAGCACATCTTCTGGTAGTGCGGGTAGTTTTGCTTTGAGCTGGATAGCACTTCGCTGAGATAGTACACCGGCCTCTGGACTAGCTGGGCTCGGCCTTCCTCCGGGCGCTGGACCACAACAACAGTGCTGACGACTCGGCTAGTCGCGGCGATGTAGAGGAGCATGGGCTCCTTCTCAGTCGGCGCCGCCAGGATATGCGGAGTGGTCAGCATTTTCTTCAACTCATGGAAGGCTTGGTCGTTCCACTCGAAGTGAGTGGACTTCTTCATGAGTCGGTACAGGGGGAGAGCCTTCTCTCCTAGTCGGTTGATAAAACGATTCAGGGAGGCTAAGCAGCCAGTGAATTTCTACACATCTCGCAGTTTGGTGGGAATCTCCATCCTCTCGATGGCCTTGATCTTGACAGGGTTGCATTCGATGCCGCGTTCGGAGACCAGGAAGCCCAGCAGCTGGCCGGCTGGCACTCCGAACACGCACTTCTCGGGGTTGAGCTTGATTTGGAATCGGCGCAAGTTGGCGAATGTTTCTTTCAGGTCTTCCAGCAAGGTACCGCGCTTCTCTGTCTTCACCATAATGTCGTCTACATAGACGTGGGCATTTCTGCCGAGTTGTTTCAAGAGGCATTTCTGCATGCAACGCTGAAAAGTGGCACCGGCATTCCTCAAGCCGAATGTCATAGTCAGGTAGCAGAAAGCTCCAAAGGGTGTGATGAAGGCAGTCTTCAGGCGGTCAGCTGGGTCCAACTTGATCTAATGGTACCCTGAGTACGCATCCAAAAAACTTAACAGCTCGCATCCGGCTGTGGAGTCTATCACTTGGTCAATCCGTGGCATAGCGAACGGATCCTTTGGGCAGGCCTTGTTCAGACTGGTGTAGTCTATACACATACGCCACTTGTTATTCTTCTTCAGAACTAGAACTGGGTTGGCAAGCCACTCTGGAAAGAACACTTCCATGATAAAGCCAGCGGCAAGGAGCCGGGCTATCTCTTCTCCCACAATTCTTCGCTTCTCTTCTGACAGTCGGCGGAGGGGCTGCTTGACCGGCTTCGCATCAGCTCGGACATGTAATCTGTGCTCGGCGAAATCCTTCGGGACACCCGGCATGTCCTTTGGGGACCATGCAAAGATGTCTCGATTCTCACGGAGGAAGTCGACGAGCTCGCCTTCCTATTTACTGTCCAAGTTCGCCCCAATGACAGCGAACCTCTCCGGGTTCTCCGGGTCCAGAGGTATCTTCTTCGTCTCTTTGGCAGGCTGGAAGGAGCCCTGCGCATCACAATCCTTGGGGTTGGGGGACAAGGCCGGCTGCTTGCCGGCCATGGCCACAACCCGTTCCAACATCTTCTTCTCTTCTGCCACCACGAGGGACTCGGCCAGCCGGCTACTGGCCATGGCGCACTCGATGGACTTCTTGTAGTCGCCGGCTACCGTGATGATCCCCTTCGAGCTCGGCATCTTCATCTTCAGGTAGGCGTAGTGGGGCACAGCCATGAACTTGGCCAGGGCAGGTCGACCAAGCAGTGCATGATAGGGGCTCTCCAAATCCACTACCTCGAACCATATTGCTTCTCGGCGAAAATGATCTTTGTCTCCGAAGAGGACATCCATTTTGATCTTGCCGATTGGGGAGCAAGACAGGCCAGGGACGATACCATGGAAGACGGTGCGGCTCGGCATGAGCTGCTTCGCTTTGACGTTCAGCTTCTCCATGGTATCGCGGTACAGTATGTTGATACTGCTTCCGCCGTCTATCAGGACGCGGGAAAATCTGGCAGCTCGCCTCTCCGTCGCGAGGGTGACATCCAAGACCATTGCATAGGAGCCAGGCGAAGGCATCACCTCTGGGTGGTCGGCCTGGCTCCAGCTGATTGGTTTTTCTGACCAGTGCATGAACTCGGGAGAGCTAGTGGCGACTGCATTCACTTCTTGATGCTGTCGGCGTCGGCTGCGCTTGTCGTCGGCTTGACTGGTGAAGACGACGTAGGCGGCGTGCTCTTCGGGAAATTCGTCTTGGATGGCGCCGACTGCCGGCCGAGCCGCCGGCTGCTGGGGGGCTGGAGGCGGCGGGCCGGGAGGCGGAGGCGGCAACATCCCCTCGCCCTTGGTGATGCGGGTGAGCAAGTGGCATTTCCGGGTTGTGTGGTTGGACGGCTTCGCGCCGCTGTGGAACTTGCAGGGGGCGTCGAGAGCTTGTTCGTAGGAGAAAGACGGCTGCCAAGCCGGCCTTCCACCCTTCTTCTTGGGAGCGGGCCGTTCTTCGGGCCGCTCGTCTTCAACTGTGGCCACCTGCCGACTGGAGGAAGTCGGCATGGGGGCCTTGCGCTTGTGGTCGTTCTGGTAGGAGCGCCGATTAGGGTCGCCAGCCGGCGTCTTAGGAGCCGGAGCAATCACTTTCCCCAAGGCGTCCACTCGGAGCTCCGAATTCATTGAGGAGTCAGCTGTGGCGTACTTGTCCGCGATGACCAGCAACTCATCAAGGGTAGCCGGCTCGTCGCAGAGGAGTCGGTGCTTGAGGAGGGTGCCCTCTCGGCACCCGGCGGTGAAGTACTCGATGGCCTGGACCTCGTGCACCCCCTCGCAGGAGTTGCGGAGCTCGGCCCATCGCGTGAGGTAGTCGCGGGTTGACTCGTTGGGCCCTTGGACGCAGAGGGAGAGCTGGCGAGGCTTGGGAGGCCGCTTGTAGGTGCTGGTGAAGTTGCGGACGAAGACTTCGGTGGAGTCCAGCCAACTGTTGATGCTGTAGGGCTTGAGGCTGTTGAGCCATGTGCGCGCCGTGCCTTGCAGCATGAGGGGGACGTACTTCACGGCGACGCGCCGATTGCCGTTGGCTATGCTGACGGCCGTGGAGTAGTCGATGAGCCAATCTTCCGGCTTCACCGAGCCGTTGTACTTGGGCGTGTCTCTAGGGAGCGAGAACCCTTTGGGGAAGGGCTCGTCGCGGATGCGGGGGCCAAAGCATGGCGGGCCGACATCGTCGTCTTCTTCTAACGCCAAAGATCGAGCAAGGCGGTCGATCCTGTGGTGGGCGTCGTTCTCGCCGACTCCTTCTCGGCGGCCGAGTCGGTCACAAAGAGTCGGGTGTGTGATAGGCGGCGGAGTGAGGCGTCTTTCTCTTCGAGGCGGGGGAGGAGGCAGATTTCCTTGGTGTTCAACCGCTCGAGGGCGGCCTTCCGCGTCGCGCTCGATGGTAATGCGAGTCCGGCTGCGGCTGGCAGCCGGCTCCTTGTCTTTCTTCTGGCGCGCGCCGCTCGCAGTCGGCGAGCGGGACGTCGCGGCGTGCTCCCGGCGCGGGGGCTGACTATCAGCTCGGGCACCGGCTTCGTGCCGTTCCGCAGCCGCATCGATCAGCTGCTGGATCCGTCTCGTCATGTAAGGGAGCTCATCGGCTCCCAGCCCATTGAGCTCTTCTGCAGCCGCCTGAGCGGCTCGCAGATTCTCGAGCGGGGTGGCGTAGACGGGGTGATCTGCCCCCAACATGCTGGCGACGGCCGCCCCGTGCTTCTGGACGAAGCCGGCTCGGCTCGGGCCGCTAGGCGGCGGCGTACCAAAGGCGGCGCGGTCGACTTCATGCTGGTGGGCCTCGGTGAGGCGTCTCATGGAGGCTATCTTCTGGCCTTCCGCGATGAGGGCGAGGCGGCGTGCCTCCAGGGTCTCGGCGTCGGCATCGGCCGGGATGGGGACGGAGAGGTCGTGCATCGCCGCTTGCAGGGCGTCGTGGGCGTTCTCGCCCGAGTTGGCGATGTGGCTGATGACCAGCACTTCGGTGACAGCGCTGCTGCCGCTGTTAGCTCGAGGGAGGGGGTCGTCGAAGACCACCACGTCGGAGGGGTAGGCGTCAAGCGATGTTGTGTCGGAGTCGATGAGCATCGGGTCGGTGGAGCCGACCGACTCCATGTCTGCAGCAGGCTCGCTGGAGACGTGAAGCTGGTCGAGGAGGCTAACGAGGCGGTTCTCGGGCTAGTCGGTACCTGCGTCGGACGCAGGATCGTCGGAGATGCGAGTCTCGCCGAGCAGATCAGCGAGGCAGCTCGCTGCGCAGGCGTCGTCGACGCCTTGCAGCGCGTCGAGGCAAACGCCATCGGGCGCAGCAGGCTGGCTGCGCTCGCGGGGGAGGAAGAGGGTTCCCGTCCAGAACAGGTCTCCGGACGATGGTGCACCTGGCCCCACGGTGGGCGCCAAATGTCGGGTGGTTGGTGCGACATATGCCAACGGATGGCTTATCATTGTTGGTGCCAATAAGACATCGCCGGTGCCTGGAAACGGGATAAGGCGAAGACATGCACGCCGGCGGATCTTACCCAGGTTCGGGGCTCTCCGAGGAGATAACACCCCTAGTCCTGCTCTGCGGGGTCTCCGCATGATCACTAGATCAAGGAAAGGTAGCTACAATCGCTCCTAGAGTTGTTGGGTTCAAGGGAGAAGAAGAACAAGGCTAGCTCTTGCTTCTCTCTATCTCTATGGTGTGTGTGCGGTGTTCAGAAGCCAACCCTTTGCATGGGTGCTCCGGGGGGTTTATATAGGCCTACCCCCCGGGGGTACAATGGTAATCTGGCTGGGCTCTGGTCCCAGCCGTCAGTGTCTACGCTCGCCGGCTTCTCCGCCGGCTGTTGGGTCCCGCCGGCTGGTGGGTCCCGCCGGCTGCCGGCTTCTTGGTCGACAGGCCGGCCCCACCGCCTAGGGTCTTGTCGGCGGCTGCTTACTGTAGCCCCGCCTCTGATGACGAGGGCTTCGTCGAGGTAAGCATGGCTACAGTGGGCCGCCTCGGGGGCTCTCACTGTAGCCTTACCTCGTCTTGTCTCCTTAATGGGGCTCCTGCTTCGAGGAAGGGGGTAGCCGGCTTCTGGGGGCCGGCTACACCCTCGGCCGACTGGGGAAGGCCGGGCCGCCTCCGCGCCTCTCTCTGGCAGAAGGGGCCCGGCGCCTGCAGGCCGTACAGGAGTTGGTCGTGGATGACGTTGAGGCTGGCATGGCTACAGTGCCGAGCCGAACAGGAGACGGTCATCCCGTACGGCCTCCTGTGGCCATGCCTGCCTCGGGCCTCGGGGGTAGTGGGCCGCACTGTGGCCACGCCTCGTCTTGTCACCGTTATGTGGGTGTAGCTTTGGTGGTTGTGGTCTCGGCCGGCTTCTTGGAGTCGGCGTTCTTCTTGGCCGGCTTCTTGGAGTCGGCTACCCCGTAGTCGTCCGGGGGAGGGGTTGCTGAGGCTGGGTCGCCTTCCGGGAGTCAGCTTCAGAGGTAGCCGGCCAGGGAAGGCGGCCCAATGCTTGGAATGTTTGGAGGCCCGAAGGCCTGATAATTTTTTCAGAAGAACCAGGGGCAGTCGATTAGGCTACCCGTGGCCATTTACTCCGACACTCATCACGGAGGTGACGGACCGGGGTTGCTCGTGCTGGTACCACCTAGAGAAGGATCATGCGATGCTTGTCTGGAGTTACGTTGCACCAAAGATCATTTGCAATGTCTCGTTAGCATGATGACACTCAAATGTTAAGACTAGTAACTAATGACCATTCAAATGAAACTCACCGTGGTCCCCAGAGCAATGACTGGCATCAATAGAGGGATCTGGCAGGTCTTCTTGCACATTTGGTTTGATGAGTCAGTCATACTAGTTAGTAATGAAACGAACATTAAGTGCATGATTTGGCTAATATGCAAAATAAACTTACCACGAGGAGCTCGTACATGGCCCGTTTCTGTATGTCATTTTGTGCCCTCTCCTCTTCCAACATCCTAGCAGTCCTTGTCGGTGTCAAAACCGGCAGAAATCGAGTAGGGGGTCCCGAACTGTGCGTCTGAGGGTCGAAGGTAAGAGGAGATAGGGACACGATGTTTTACCCAGGTTCGGGCCCTCTTGATGGAGGTAATACCCTACTTGCTGCTAGATTATCTTGGATGAATATGGGGTTTACAAGAGTTGATCTATCTCGAGATCGTAATGGCTAAACCCTAAATGTCTAGCCTGTATGATTATGATTATGATGCCCTCTATGGACTAAACCCTCCGGTTTATATAGACACCGGAGGGACCTAGGGTTGTACAGAGTCGGTTTACAGAGGAAGGAATCTTCATATCCGAACGCCAAGCTTGCCTTCCACGCAAAGGAGAGTCCCATCCGGACACGGCAAGAAGTCTTCTGTCTTGTATCTTCATGGCCCATTAGTCTGGCCCACGTCACATAGCCCGGACGCCCGAGGACCCCTTAATCTAGGACTCCCTCAGTAGCCCCTGAACCAGGCTTCAATGACGATGTGCCGGCGCACAGATTGTCTTCAGCATTGCAAGGTGGGTTCCTCCTCCGAATACTTCAAAGTAGCCTCGAACACAGGAAACATGTCCGGCTCTACAAAACAGGCACCACACACAGCCGCAAAGAGTATAATATTTCACAAGTCCCATCTATTGACAACTTTTGCAGCGAGACGTTACGTCCCTGCCCGGTCATTATTTCGAACCATGTTTTAGCCTCTCGCTCCATGTTTCGAGATGTGGTTTTCATTGGCACGTCTTGTCGAAGCAGAGATCGTGTCCCCTTATCAAGGGATTCTCGTCAGTGCAGGTGTGGGTAATCCAACCGCACCGTCCGCACGACCCTTGGGGAATAGGCGAGTTTTAAGGCGAGTGGGGAGGCGCTTGATATTCGCTGCCTTTATAAGAGGACAAGGATCCATTCTTTCACCCACGCCTTCTTCCTCTCCGCCCATCCGCTCTCGAGCTCCAGTGCCCAAGCTTCCATCCCTTCCGCCCCCAAAAAGCACTCCGACCATGTCCGGATCTGGAGCGCAGGGCAAGTGGATGGCCTCCTCCGTCACGGAGGAGAACATCACGGAGCTCCGGGACGCGGGGTACTTGACCCAGGAAATCGCCCACCGGCTTCCAGCCAAGGGGCAGATCGTCCCCACCTTAGAGCCCAATGAGAGGGTGGTATTCATACCCCACTTCATCCGCGGGTTAGGATTTCCTCTCCACCCCTTCGTCCGCGGACTCATGTTCTACTACGGGCTAGACTTCCACGATTTAGCCCCAAATTCTTTCCTCAACATCTCGGCATTCATTGTCGTGTGCGAGGCCTTCCTCCGCATCCCACCCCACTTCGGATTATGGCTAAAGATCTTAAATGTGAAGCCGAAAGTGGTGGATGATCAAATGCAGAGTGCGGAGGTGCCATGGTGAGCAAACTGTCCAACGTCACATGGCCCACAGGCACCTTTGTGGAGACCGTCAAAGGGTGGCAACAGTAGTGGTTCTACGTCACAGAGCCCCGCGACACCACCTGGGCCGCGGCTCCCGAATTCAAGTCCGGGCCCCCAATGCGGCTTACCTCCTGGCTAAACAAGGGCCAGGACTGGGCGCCGTCGGACGAGGTGTCAGCGCTGCAGACGCGCATTAAGAGCATGGTGGACAAGAACATCAAGCTCGTCAATGTGATCCAGGTGATTCTTGTTCACCGGATCCTTCCCTGCCAAAGCCGGACTTGCCGTTTGTGGGAGTTCGATCCGGCCAAGCACCAAACCTTGCAATAGTTCTTCGGCACCACACACGAAGGTATCTGGAAGGTGCTTTTCAAGGCCAACCAGTCATGGCCGAAGACGACCGAGGACCGCGGCCATGACCTGACTCATCCAGCTAGTCCGGTAAGTTCTTCATATTTCGAGGTGCATCCTATACCTGTGCATTCAAGGAAGATGACCAAGCCTCTCTGTTTGTCTTTTTAGGGCTGGATAAAGAAGGCGGAGTGGATCTAGTGCTCAGCTCCGCTGCCTGAAAACCCAGCTATCCCACTTCTGGCGAAGATGCTGGTTTTGGCGCCCTACGAGGCGCCGGAGAAGAAGGCCAAGAAGAAGGGCCAGGAGGCAAGAAGCGGCCTCCGCCGTAAAGGCACTTCGGACGCAACATCCAAAGACGCCGAAACCCACTCCTCCCCCGCCGAGAATGATGAGGAGGAGGAAGAAAGCAATTCTCCCCCGAGGGGGGAGGAAGAAAAGGGCGGCCTCCACGGATCTGGAGGCAGAGGCGGAGGCGTCCAAAAAAGGGAAGGTCTCCCTTGCGGATAATTCTGCATTCGACACCGATAGTAGCTTTGAGTGGCGCCCCAGGGAGAAGCCCCTGGCCGAATCGTAAGTACTCAAAGGCACTTATGTGCATATATATCCAGCTCCTTTACTTCATGGTCTTTAACATGTTGAATCATGCGCTGCAGTCCGGCTCACGCCCGCCCCCAGCGATCCTCATCTTCAGGAAATTCGCTGGATCCAAATGTGATGGACAGCGAGTCGCCATCGCCGACCTCCTCCCCCAAAACTACGGACGACGCTGAAGTGTTGTCCCGAAGGACCCTCCCAGGCCAGGGAGAGGTACAGGAGGCCGTCCAGGTGGCGCTAGAGGGTGATACCTCAGCCGCCAGACACATGGGGGAACGGACCCCCCTGGAAACTGGCGATGGGGGCCATACCCAATTCGGCCCCCAGCCGAATACTATTCCGGAGGCCCATACGGCTCTGGAATCAGGTAAGCAGCCTCCTTCGAAAGAAGGAGGTGCACCTATTCCGCCGGTGACCTCTGTCCACCCAGAGGCACCAGATACTTTACTGGAAGTTCTTCAAGGTGCTTCCATTGTGGAAGAACACCGTATCCTTATGGGTACGGTGATTGAGAGGGTTCAGTCCGCTAAGAGTGGACTGACCGAAGCCTGCGTCAGCCTTCTAACAGGCTTTGAGGTTTGTGACAGAATTATGCAAAAAAGAATGCCGTAGTATAGATAGTAGCCCCTGAGACTCTGTCCGGTTTTCGAAAAGAAAGGCCGGACAGAGGATCACATAATTTTCACAGGATAATAATCATATATGCCTATATGAATAAGCAGGCGTGAATGCTAGTTGCGACCTCCCATTCTGCCGAAGTCTCCAAACTGAAGCAAAGTCTGGAGCAGGCCGATCAAGAGCTCGGCCGTGTCAAAAAACAACTAGAGGACAAGCAAGGTATGCAATGGCCTGTTCAGATCTAAAATGATATGAATTGTTTGTGTTGATCATGTTATTATGATGTTTCATAGGAGCTGCGGCCGAGGTGGAGTCCCTCAAGAACGCGCTGGCCGAGGCCCAGAAGAAAGTGGAGAAGGAACAAGCCGCTCGCAAAAAACACGAGTCAAGGGTCGGGGAGGTTCAGCAGGAGCTCAAGGACGCCATAAAGAAATGCGAGTCCTTAGAGCGCAAGATTGCGGACCAAGAGTCTGAACTTGCTAAGGTCCGCCAAAGCGCACAAGAGGCCCGGGTTGAAGCCCAGGGTGCCCTCTGGGAAATCCAGGAGGCCAAGCAGATTGCGGCAGGTAAGGCCTTTATTATGCAGAGCAAATTTGTGAAGAAAAGGTACCTCTTACTGACCCGGATTTGGAGTTCTCCAGGAGCGTTTGCGGATCTGCCTCGCAGTGTTGCTGATGCTGCGGAGTTCTTCCGAGCCGAAGAGGGGAGCTCAACGGAGAAGCTGTTCTGGTCGAAATACCTTGCGCCAGAGCATCCGGTGCCCCTCAGCGATCAGCTAAAACAGCTGACTGAACTGCATAGGGTGGCCGGATTGGCCATGAAGGATTTGATAATTCGTCTATGGCCTACCAAAGCCATGCCTAGCAGTCAGTTCGGGCTCATGAAGCGGCTGATCGATGCCTGCCCCCGGCTTGATGCCATAAAGCGATCGGTCTGCATCGAAGGGGCGTGGATGGCCTTCGCCCATGTCAAGGTGCAGTGGTCGAAGATGAATGCCGTCAAACTCGCGACCGTGGGACAGCCTGCGGGCAAAGAGCACCTCATGCGCGAGCAGTATTTTGATGATGTCCTGGAAGGATCCCGCATTGTGGAGGGCTAGTGTGCGAAGGACATTATGTTTGAATAAATGTATTCATGTTATCCAGTCCTGTATTATGGAACAAAGCCTATATGTAATATATTGCTTGTTGTTGTGTGAAAATATCCCCTCCTGTTCGGTCATTTATTAAATCTGAGAGTTGGCTAGTCATCGGCTTCAGCCCCCATGTAGGTAGTACGGGGGTGTTCGGGTTGGAACCTAAACACACTTGACCCAAGAGTTTGGTCCTTGAAGGAGGTGTTTAGTGCAGCGAACCAGGCAATCGGACTATGTGGCTTTATCACCCTCACTTAGCCATAGGAGTTTGACCATAGGAGTGTAGGCGCAACCCCTAGTTAGTATTTATTTATTCGGACTAGGGCGCTGTAGACACCTGATCGGTTGGAGGCCGATCCGTCGCATAATGCAGAAAAAATCGCAAGAGATTTATGTTTAGCCATTGAATAGCTGACCAGCTCTCGCCGCATCATGACAGTCAGTTTTCGGCTTTCTCTACTGAGGTGTTTGTCCGGATGAACCAGAAACACAATCGCAGTAGTTCTCCCTTTACTACCCTAGCCGATAAGACAGAACGTAAGGTAGAAAGCACAGGAGCCGGGCAACCCAACTATTGACCAAAGACATGATTCGGAGCCGATGCATATAATGCTATATTCGGGTCGCCGAATTGTACTGTAAAAAGTGTTCGGACTTGTTGCAAACATATGGAGCACAAAGGAGCCCCTGGTGAGTTAAGTCGTACCAAAGTGTACAGGTGCAATCGATAAAAATAGTGAAATATAATGAAGGAGTAAGCCAGTGCCACATATGTTGGGTCGCGTACTGTTTCCATTATAATCTGATTGATACGTCAAAGCGTATTTGTACAAATAATGCGACAAAGCAACATGGCTATTTAGCATGCCGAGACCAAGGGGAAGCTGCGTGCGGGTCCTGAAAACAGGCGAAGTGGTCGTCAAAAAGATCATCTAAATATTCTGCCGCGCGTCTATGCTGCTTTCCTCCTTGGTATGTTTATCCTTCGAAAGGATCGGCGATCAGGCCGTCGTGAGGGGCCTGTGGAAAAGAAACCTGAAAAGGATAGAGAAAAAGGGGAAAGTATGAGTGCCCAGATAAGGTCGAGCCTTGTTGTGGGCCATGATCGAGTTATGCCTCCATCTTTGCCCATGGTATTTTTAGTGCGTAGTTATGTACGCGCGGTACATACGCCGCAATTCGGTCAGGACTGAGACGGAGGCCGAATTGCTAGTCGAACTCCTGACGAGCTTGATTTTCCTTCTGCGGAGTAGTCTGGACTCGTTTAATAGTGTCCCGGGGCTTGGCCGCCGAATTGAAGTTCTGCTTGATAAGGCCGCCCTGTAATTCCATTGCCATGGCCGCGGTGTGCTCCTCAGTACGAAGGGAGCGTTCCATGTTTCCGTTGAATGTTATGACACCGCGTGGTCCGGGCATCTCAAGTTTGAGACAGGCATAGTGTGGCACCGCATTGAAGCGAGCAAATGCGGTTCGTCCAAGCAGTGTGTGATAGCCACTGCGGAAGGGGACGATGTCGAAGATCAAGTCTTCGCTTTGGAAGTTGTCCGGAGATCCGAAGACGACTTCCAATGTGATTGAGCTCGTGCAACGGGCCTCTACACCTGGTATTACTCCTTTAAAGGTAGTTTTTGTGGGCTTGATCCTTGACGGATCGATGCCCATCTTGCGGACTGTGTCCTGATATAGCAGGTTAAGGCTGCTGCCACCTTCCATGAGGACTCGCGTGAGGTGGAATCCATCAATGATTGGGTCGAGGACCAGTGCGGCTGAGGCGCCGTGACGGATATTGGTCGGATGGTCCCTGCGATCGAAAGTGATCGGGCAGGATGACCATGGATTGAATTTTGGGGCGACTGGCTCTATCGCATTGACGTCCCTGAGCGCACGTTTGCGCTCCCTCTTGGGGATATGAGTAACGTATATCATGTTCACCGTTTTGACTTGGGGGGGGGGGGGGCATTTCTTCTGTCCCCCTGTGTTCGGTGAACGGGGCTCCTCGTCATCGTCCTCACATGGCGACCCCTTCTCCTTATTCTCGGTATTTAACTTACCGGCCTGTTTAAAGACCCAACTGTTGGAAATATGCCCTAGAGGCAATAATAAATAGGTTATTATTATATTTCCTTGTTCATGATAATCGTTTATTATCCATGCTAGAATTGTATTGATAGGAAACTCAGATACATGTGTGGATACATAGACAACACCATGTCCCTAGTAAGCCTCTAGTTGACTAGCTCGTTGATCAAAAGATGGTTACGGTTTCCTGACCATGGACATTGGATGTCGTTGATAACGGGATCACATCATTAGGAGAATGATGTGATGGACAAGACCCAATCCTAAGCCTAGCACAAGATCGTGTAGTTCGTTTGCTCAGAGCTTTTCTAATGTCAAGTATCATTTCCTTAGACCATGAGATTGTGCAACTCCCGGATACCGTAGGAATGCTTTGGGTGTGCCAAACGTCACAACGTAACTGGGTGGCTATAAAGGTGCACTACGGGTATCACCGAAAGTGTTTGTTGGGTTGGCACGAATCGAGACTGGGATTTGTCACTCCGTGTAAACGGAGAGGTATCTCTGGGCCCACTCGGTAGGACATCATCATAATGTGCACAGTGTGACCAAGGAGTTGATCACGGGATGATGTGAGTTACGGAACGAGTAAAGAGACTTGCCGGTAACGAGATTGAACAAGGTATAGGGATACCGACGATCGAATCTCGGGCAAGTAACATACCGATGGACAAAGGGAATTGCATACGGGATTGATTGAATCCCCGACATCGTGGTTCATCCGATGAGATCATCGTGAAACATGTGGGAGCCAACATGGGTATCCAGATCCCGCTGTTGGTTATTGACCGGAGAACGTCTCGGTCATGTCTGCATGGTTCCCGAACCCGTAGGGTCTACACGCTTAAGGTTCGATGACGCTAGGGTTATAGGGAAAGTATATATGTGGTTACCGAATGTTGTTCGGAGTCCCGGATGAGATCCCGGACGTCACGAGGAGTTCCGGAATGGTCCGGAGGTAAAGATTTATATATGGAAAGTTGTTGTTCGGGTTCCGGGAAAAGTTCGGGTTTTTTCGGTATTGTACCGGGAAGCTTCCAGAAGGTTCCGGAGGATTCCGGAGGGGTCCGGAGGTCCGGAAAATGTTCCACCACGTCCAATACAGCAGCATGGGCTGTAAGGGGGGCGCCCTAGCCTTAATGGGCCAGGGGCACCAGCCCCCCCAAGGCCCATGCACATGGGAGAGGGGAAACCCTAAGGGGGAGGGCCTCCACTTGACTTGGGAGGCACTCCTCCCCCCTTTGGCCGCCCCCCAAGCCCCATCTAGGGCTGGCCGCACCCCTTGAGGGGGAAACCCTAGATGGGGGCGCAGCCCTCCCCCTCCCCTATATATATTGAGGTTTTGGGGCTGCCATAGACATGAGAACGTCTCTCTTTCGGCGCAGCCATACCCCTCTCCCTCCTCCTCCTCTCCCGCGGTGCTTGGCGAAGCCCTGCGGGATTGCCACGCTCCTCCACCACCACCATGCCGTCGTGTTGCTGCTGGATGGAGTCTTCCCCAACCTCTCCCTCTCTCCTTGCTGGATCAAGGCGTGGGAGACGTCACCGGGCTGCACGTGTGTTGAACGCGGAGGCACCGTTCTTTCGGTGCTTAGATCGGAATCAACCGCGATCTGAATCGCTACGAGTACGACTCCCTCATCCGCGTTCTTGCAACGCTTCCGCATCGCGATCTACAAGGGTATGTAGATTCACTCCCCTTCCCCTCGTTGCTAGATTACTCCATAGATTGATCTTGGTGATGCGTAGAAAATTTTGAATTTCTGCTACGTTCCCCAACAGTGGCATCATGAGCTAGATCTATGCGTAGTTTCTATGCACGAGTAGAACACAAAGTAGTTGTGGGCGTTGATGTTGCCAATTCTTCTTGCCGCTACTAGTCTTATCTTGTTTCGGCGGCATTGTGGGATGAAGCGGCCCGGACCGACCTTACACGTACGCTTACGTGAGACAGGTTCCACCGACTGACATGCACTAGATGCATAAGGTGGCTAGCGGGTGTCTGTCTCTCCTACTTTAGTCGGAACGGATTCGATGAAAAGGGTCCTTATGAAGGGTAAATAGAAATTGGCAAATCACGTTGTGGTCATACGTAGGTAAGAAACGTTCTTGCTAGAAACCTACAAACCACGTAAAAAACTTGCAACAACAATTAGAGGACGTCTAACTTGTTTTTGCAGCAAGTGCTATGTGATGTGATATGGCCAGAAGATGTGATGAATGATATATGTGATGTATGAGATTGATCATATTCTTGTAATAGGAATCACGACTTGCATGTCGATGAGTATGACAACCGGCAGGAGCCATAGGAGTTGTCTTTATTTTTTGTATGACCTGTGTGTCATTGAATAACGCCATGTAAATTACTTTACTTTATTGCTAAGCGCGTTAGCCATAGAAGTAGAAGTAATCGTTGGCGTGACAACTTCATGAAGACACAATGATGGAGATCATGATGATGGAGATCATGGTGTCATGCCGGTGACAAAGATGATCATGGTGCCCCGAAGATGGAGATCAAAGGAGCAAGATGATATTGGCCATATCATGTCACTATTTGATTTCATGTGATGTTTATCATGTTATGCATCTTATTTGCTTAGAACGACGGTAGTAAGTAAGATGATCCCTCACTAAAATTTCAAGAGAAGTGTTCCCCCTAACTGTGCACCGTTGCGAAGGTTCGTCGTTTCGAAGCACCACGTGATGATCGGGTGTGATAGATTCTTACGTTCGAATACAACGGGTGTTGACGAGCCTAGCATGTACAGACATGGCCTCGGCACACACGCAATACACTTAGGTTGACTTGACGAGCCTAGCATGTACAGACATGGCCTCGGAACACAAGAGACCGAAAGGTCGAACATGAGTCGTATAGCAGATACGATCAACATGGAGATGTTCACCGATGATGACTAGTCCGTCTCACGTGATGATCGGACACGGCCTAGTTTGACTCGGATCATGTATCACTTAGATGACTAGAGGGATGTCTATCTGAGTGGGAGTTCAATAATCAGATGAACTTCATTATCATGAACATAGTCAAAAGGTCTTTACAAATTATGTCATTGCGCTTTAGTTCTACTGTTTAAGATATGTTCCTAGAGAAAATTTAGTTGAAAGTTGGTAGTAGCAATTATGCGGACTGGGTCCGTAAACTGAGGATTGTCCTCATTACTACACAGAAGGCTTATGTCCTTAATGCACCGCTCGGTGTGCTGAACCTCAGCGTCGTCTGTAGATGTTACGAAACATCTGACATACACGTTTTGATAACTACGTGATAGTTCAGTGCGGTTTAGAATTGTGGCACCCAAGACGTTTTTGAAACGTCGCAGAACACGTGAGATGTTCCGAAGACTGAAATTGGGATTTCAGACTAGTGCCCACGTCAAGAGGTATGAGACCTCTGACAAGTTTCTTAAGCCTGCAAACTAAGGGAGAAAAGCTCAATCGTTGAGCGTGTGCTCAGATTGTCTGAGTGCCACAATCGCTTGAATCGAGTGGGAGTTAATCTCCCAGATGAGATAGTGATAGTTCTCCATAGTCACTGCCACCAAGCTAGTAGAACTTCGTGATGAACTATAACATATCAAGGATAGTTATGATGATCCTTGAGCTATTCGCGATGTTTGACACCGCGAGAGTAGAAATCAAGAAGGAGCATCAATTGTTGATGGTTAGTAGAACCACTAGTTTAAGAAGGGCAAGGGCAAAAGGGATACTTCATGAAACAGCAAGTCGTTTGCTGCTCTAGTGAAGAATCCCAAGGTTGAACCCAAACCCGAGACTAAGTGCTTCTGTAATAAGAGGAACGGTCACTGAAGCAGTACTACCCTAGATACTTGGTAGATGAGAAGGCAGGCAAGGTCGACAGAAGTATATTGGATATACGTTATATGAATGTGTACTTTACTAGTACTCCTAGCAGCACCAGGGCATTAGATACTGGTTCGGTTGCTAAGTGTTAGTAACTCGAAATAAAAGCTGTGGAATAAATGGAGACTAGCTAAAGGTGAGATGACGATATGTGTTGGAAGTGTTTCCAAGGTTGATGTGATCAAGCATCGCATGCTCCCTCTACCATCGAGATTTGGTGGTTGCGTTGAACATGATTGGATTATGTTTACCGCAAAATGGTTATTCATTTAAGGAGAATAATGGTTACTCTGTTTATTTGAATAATACCTTCAATGGTCTTGCACCTAAAATGAATCTCGATCGTAGTGATACACATGTTCATGCCAAAAAGATATAAGATAGTAATGATAGTACCACATACTTGTGGCACTGCCACTTGAGTCATATTGGTATAGAATGCATGAGGAAGCTCCATGTGGATGGATCTTTGGACTCACTCATTTTGAAAAGATTGAGACATGCGAACCATGTCTATTGGTATATATGCATGAAGAAACTCCATGCAGATGGATCGTTTAGACTCACTTGATTATGAATCACTTGAGACATGCAAATCATACCACATGGGCAAGATGACTGAAAGTCCTCGTTTTCAGTAAGATGGAACAAGAGAGCAACTTATTGGAAGTAATACATTTTGATGTACGCAGTCCAATGAGTGCTGAGGCATGCAGTGGATATCGTTATGTTCTTACTTCACAGATAATTTGAGTAGATGCTGAGTGTATTTACTTGATGAAACACTAGTCTGAATTATTGAAAGGTTCAAGTAATTTCAGAGTGAAGTTGAAGATTGTCGTGACAAGAGGATAAAATGTCTATGATATGATCATAGAGATATCTGAGTTATGAGTTTGGCACACAATTAAGACATTGTGGAAAGTGTTTCACAATTAATACCGCCTGGAACACCATAGTGTGATGGTGTGTCCGAACATCATAACTACACCCTATTGGATATGGTGCATACCATGATGTTTCTTATCAAATTACCACTATCGTTTATGGGTTAGGCATTAGAGACAACCGCATTCACTTTAAAAAGGGGCACCACGCAATTCCGTTGAGACGACACCGTTTATAGAAACCTAAGTTGTCGTTTCTTAAAAGTTTGGGGCTGCGACGCTTATGTGAAAAATGTTTCAGGCTGATAAGCTCGAACCCAAAGCGGATAAATGCATCTTCATAGAAAACCCAAAACAGTTGGGTATACCTCCTATTTCAGATCTGGAAGCAAAAGTAATTGCTTCTAGCAATAAGTCCTTTCTCGAGGAAAAGTTTCTCTCGAAAGAATTGAGTGGGAGGATGGTGGAGACTTGATAAGGTTATTGAACCGTCACTTCAACTAGTGTGTAGCAGGGCACAGGAAGTTGTTCCTGTGGCACCTATACCAATTGAAGTAGAAGCTTATGATAGTGATCATGAAACTTCGGATCAAGTCACCACCAAACCTCGTAGGACGACGAGGATGCGTGCTACTTTAGAGTGGTACGTGATCCTGTCTGAGATATCATGTTGTTGGACAATACTGAACCTACGAGCTATGGAGAAGCGATGGTGGGCCCATATTCCGACAAATGGTTAGAAACCATGAAATCCAAGATAAATGGATCTTTGAGAAGAAGACGGACGTGGACGGTAATGTTACCGTCTATGAAGCTCGACTTGTGGCAAAGAGTATTTTCACAAGTTCAAGGAGTTGACTACGATGAGTTTTTCTCATCCGTAGCGATGCTTAGGTCCGTCGGAATCATGTTAGCATTAGCTACATTTATGAAATCTGGCAGATGGATGTCAAAACAAGTTTCCTTACCAGTTTTCGTAAGGAAAGGTTGTATGTGATACAATCAGAAAGGTTTTGTCGATCCTAAGGATGACAAAAGGTATGCTAGCTCCAGCAATCCTTCCATGGATTAGAGCAAGCATCTCGGAGTCAGAATATACGCTTTGATGGGGTGATCAAAGTTTTTGGGTTTATACAAAGTTTGTTAGAAACTTGTATTTACAATAAAGTGAGTGGGAGCGCTACAACATTTCTGATAAGTATATGTGAATGACATATTGTTGATCCGAAATAATGTAAAATTTCTGGAAAGCATAAAGGGTTGTTTGAAAGGAGTTTTTCAAAGGAAGACCTGGATAAAGCTGCTTACATATTGGGCATCAAGATCTATAGAGATAGATCAAGACGCCTGATGATACTTTCAAAAGAACGCACACCTTGACATGATTTTGAAAGAATTCAAAATAGATCAACAAAGAAGGAGTTCTTGGCTGTGTTACAAGGTGTGAGTATTGAGTAAGACTCAAGACCTGACCACAGCAGAAGAGAGAGAAAGGACGAAGGTCGTCCCCTATGCTTTAGACGTAGGCTCTACAGTATGCTATGCTGTGTACCGCACATGAAGTGTGCCTTGCCATGAGTTGGTCAAGGGGTACAATAGTGATCCGGGAATGGATCACATGACAGCGGTCGAACTTATCCTTAGTACCTAGTGGACTAGGGAATTTTCTTGATTATGGAGGTGAAAAGGAGTTCGTCGTAAAGGGTTACGTCGATGCGAACTTTGACACTAATCCGGATGACTCTGAGTAGTAAACCGGATTCGTATAGTAGAGCAATGACTTGAAATGGCTCCAAGTAGCGCGTGGTAGCATCCACAAAGAAGACATAGATATTCGTAAAGCACACACGGATCTGAAAGGTTCAGACCCGTTGACTAATAACCTCTCTCACAAGCATAACATGATCAAACCAGAACTCATTGAGTGTTAATCACATAGAGATGTGAACTAGATTGTTGACTCTAGTAAACTCTTGGGTGTTGGTCACATGGTGATGTGACCTGTCAGTGTTAATCACATGGTGATGTGAACTAGATTATTGACTCTAGTGCAAGTGGGAGACTGTTGGAAATATGCCCTAGAGGCAATAATAAATAGGTTATTATTATATTTCCTTGTTCATGATAATCGTTTATTATCCATGCTAGAATTGTATTGATAGGAAACTCAGATACATGTGTGGATACATAGACAACACCATGTCCCTAGTAAGCCTCTAGTTGACTAGCTTGTTGATCAAAAGATGGTTACGGTTTCCTGACCATGGACATTGGATGTCGTTGATAACGGGATCACATCATTAGGAGAATGATGTGATGGACAAGACCCAATCCTAAGCCTAGCACAAGATCGTGTAGTTCGTTTGCTCAGAGCTTTTCTAATGTCAAGTATCATTTCCTTAGACCATGAGATTGTGCAACTCCCGGATACCGTAGGAATGCTTTGGGTGTGCCAAACGTCACAACGTAACTGGGTGGCTATAAAGGTGCACTACGGGTATCACCGAAAGTGTTTGTTGGGTTGGCACGAATCGAGACTGGGATTTGTCACTCCGTGTAAACGGAGAGGTATCTCTGGGCCCACTCGGTAGGACATCATCATAATGTGCACAGTGTGACCAAGGAGTTGATCACGGGATGATGTGAGTTACGGAACGAGTAAAGAGACTTGCCGGTAACGAGATTGAACAAGGTATAGGGATACCGACGATCGAATCTCGGGCAAGTAACATACCGATGGACAAAGGGAATTGCATACGGGATTGATTGAATCCCCGACATCGTGGTTCATCCGATGAGATCATCGTGAAACATGTGGGAGCCAACATGGGTATCCAGATCCCGCTGTTGGTTATTGACCGGAGAACGTCTCGGTCATGTCTGCATGGTTCCCGAACCCGTAGGGTCTACACGCTTAAGGTTCGATGACGCTAGGGTTATAGGGAAAGTATATATGTGGTTACCGAATGTTGTTCGGAGTCCCGGATGAGATCCCGGACGTCACGAGGAGTTCCGGAATGGTCCGGAGGTAAAGATTTATATATGGAAAGTTGTTGTTCGGGTTCCGGGAAAAGTTCGGGTTTTTTCGGTATTGTACCGGGAAGCTTCCAGAAGGTTCCGGAGGATTCCGGAGGGGTCCGGAGGTCCGGAAAATGTTCCACCACGTCCAATACAGCAGCATGGGCTGTAAGGGGGGCGCCCTAGCCTTAATGGGCCAGGGGCACCAGCCCCCCCAAGGCCCATGCACATGGGAGAGGGGAAACCCTAAGGGGGAGGGCCTCCACTTGACTTGGGAGGCACTCCTCCCCCCTTTGGCCGCCCCCCAAGCCCCATCTAGGGCTGGCCGCACCCCTTGAGGGGGAAACCCTAGATGGGGGCGCAGCCCTCCCCCTCCCCTATATATATTGAGGTTTTGGGGCTGCCATAGACATGAGAACGTCTCTCTTTCGGCGCAGCCATACCCCTCTCCCTCCTCCTCCTCTCCCGCGGTGCTTGGCGAAGCCCTGCGGGATTGCCACGCTCCTCCACCACCACCATGCCGTCGTGTTGCTGCTGGATGGAGTCTTCCCCAACCTCTCCCTCTCTCCTTGCTGGATCAAGGCGTGGGAGACGTCACCGGGCTGCACGTGTGTTGAACGCGGAGGCACCGTTCTTTCGGTGCTTAGATCGGAATCAACCGCGATCTGAATCGCTACGAGTACGACTCCCTCATCCGCGTTCTTGCAACGCTTCCGCATCGCGATCTACAAGGGTATGTAGATTCACTCCCCTTCCCCTCGTTGCTAGATTACTCCATAGATTGATCTTGGTGATGCGTAGAAAATTTTGAATTTCTGCTACGTTCCCCAACACCAACAACTTCTGTTGGTATGATTGGCGGGTTTATCGGGGGCGCCGTGGATCTGACATGGTCGATCGAGGATTCGGTCCCAGCTGGATGAGCCCGGATTGCGTCTCTTAAATGGCTTCTTCCGCTAACTGGACTTGGAGCCACTGAATTCGGCGTTGACCGCCGTGTCATCGGTATTGTCACCGTTGGTTCGACGCTTGTGCCTGTTGCGTCGGGGCTTGCCGTTGCTATTTCTGGCTTCAGAAGTGCCAGGTTCGCTTGCACTGTTGCTGCTACGGGCTAGCCAACTATCTTCGCCCGCGCAAAAGCGGGTCATAAGTGCCGTGAGGGCAGCCATGGACCTTGGCTATTCTTGGCCAAGGTGTCGGGCGAGCCATTCATCGTGAATGCTGTGCTTAAAGACCGCTAGGGCTTCGGCATCCGGACAGTCGATAATCTGGTTCTTTTTAATTAGGAACCTAGTACAGAATTTCCTCGCCGACTCTCCGGGCTGTTGAATGATACGTCTCCATCGTATCTACTTTTCCAAACACTTTTGCCCTTGTTTTGGACTCTAACTTGCATGATTTGAATGGAACTAACCCGGACTGACGTTGTTTTCAGCAGAATTGCCATGGTGTTATTTTTGTGCAGAAATAAAAGTTCTCGGAATGACCTGAAACTTCACGGAGAATATTTTTGGATTTGACAAAAAATACTGGCGAAAGAATCAACACCAGGGGGCCCACACCCTGTCCACGAGGGTGGAGGGCGCGCCCACCCCCTGGGGCGCGCCCCCTGCCTCGTGGGCCCCCTAAGGCTCCACCGACGTCAACTCCAACTCTATATATTCACGTACAAGGAGAAAAAATTAGAGAGAAGGATTCATCGCGTTTTATGATACGGAGCCGCCACCAAGCCCTAATCTCTCTCGGGAGGGCTGATCTGGAGTCCGTTCAGGGCTCCGGAGAGGGGAATCCGTCGCCGTCGTCACCATCAACCATCCTCCATCACCAATTTCACGATGCTCACCGCTGTGCGTGAGTAATTTCATCGTAGGCTTGCTGGACGGTGATGGGTTGGATGAGATTTATCATGTAATCGAGTTAGTTTTGTTAGGGTTTGATCCCTAGTATCCATTATGTTCTGAGATTGATGTTGCTATGACTTTGCTATGCTTAATGCTTGTCACTAGGGCCCGAGTGCCATGAATTTAGATCTGAACCTATTATGTTTTCATGAATATATGTGAGTTCTTGATCCTATCTTGCAAGCCTATAGTCACCTACTATGTGTTATGATCTGGCAACCCCGAAGTGACAATAATCGGGACCACTCCCGGTGATGACCCTAGTTTGAGGAGTTCATGTATTCACTAAGTGTTAATGCTTTGGTCCGGTACTCTATTAAAAGGAGGCCTTAATATCCCTTAGTTTCCAATAGGACCCCGCTGCCACGGGAGGGTAGGACAAAAGATGTCATGCAAGTTCTTTTCCATAAGCACGTATGACTATATTCGGAATACATGCCTACATTACATTGATGAACTGGAGCTAGTTCTGTGTCACCCTATGTTATAACTGTTGCATGAGGAATCGCATCCAACATAATTATCCATCATTGATCCATTGCATACGAGCTTTTCACATATTGATCTTTGCTTAGTTACTTTTCCGCTGCCACTGTTATGATTACTACAAAACTGCTACTGTTACTTTTGCCACCGTTACCGTTACTTCCATACTACTTTTCTACTAAATACTTTGCTGCAGATATTAAGTCTTTCAGGTGTGGTTGAATTGACAACTCAGCTGCTAATACTTGAGAATATTCTTTGGCTCCCCTTGTGTCGAATCAATAAATTTGGGTTGAATACTCTACCCTCGAAAACTATTGCGACCCCCTATACTTGTGGGTTATTATTGAAGTATGTGACTTAAGTCATCGGCATCCGGAGGTCGGACGTATGTACCCTGGAAGTTGTCGCGGAAGGCGTCCTCCAAGTCCTCCTAGCTACCAATGGAGTTTTCTCGCAGGCTGTTTAACCAGTGCCAAGCTGGTCCCTTGAGCTTTCGCGGGAGGTATTTGATGGCATGAAGATCATCACCGCGGGCCATATGAATATGGAGAAGAAAGTCCTCAATCCATACTGTGAGATCTGTTGTTCCATCATATGATTTGATATTCACGGGTTTAAACCCTTCTAGGAATTCGTGCTCCATTACTTCGTCAGTGAAGCAGAGGGATGTGTGGCGCCTCTATATCGGGCCAAGTCGCGACGCAGCTCGGATGGAGTCCGTCTGCGGTTTTCGGCCCGGATGTGGTTATGCTTGTCGCGCCCGGCTAGATAGTCGTCCTCGCGCGTCGGGGCATGTCCCCTCGATCCGTAGATCGATCTGGTCTGACCTGCTCTATTTTCCAAGTCCTTCCATTGGTCATACGTATATCCCCGAGCTGTTGTGTCTCTACTTTTACGGCGAGGTAATACGGGCTGGTGTTCGGCTTGAGTTGCCGTTCTGTCATGGCCACGTGGTGGTCGGTCGCCCACATTACGCGCTGATGGTACGGGCTCCAGCACCTCATTGTCGTATTGAGGTAGCAGCTTACGCTTCGGGTAACTCTTGGTTGGGCGCCCGAGGCCGTATTCCTCGGCTGCCAGGACATTAGTCCACCTGTCGTTGAGCAGATCTTGATCACCTTGAAGCTACTGTGCTGCTTCTTTTTCAGGCTTCATGCGGTGGCTATTAGCTGACGCTTAACGCGCTCCAGCTCGAGGGGTTCCTCGGGCACAATGAAGTCCTCGTCGCCGAGGCTCACCTCATCCTTGGAGGGTGGAAGATAATTACTATCCTCTGAGTCTTTGTTTACAGCCTGTTCATCAGGGCTAATTTGCATGTCTTCCCGATCGTCCTGTTCGGAGGTTGGCTCGACGGGGTCTTCTTGGTCTTCGGCGTCGTCCAGAGTATTGTTGTCTCCGGTGCCGGTATTGCTGTCTTTTCCACGGCGTGATTTAGAGCGGCGCCACTGACGTCGGCGCTTTGGTTGTATCTTAGGAGGTTTATCCTCAACGGGATTTTTCTCGTTATCGCCGTTACCCTCCTTGGGTGTATCCACCATGTATACGTCATACGAAGAGGTGGCCGTCCAGCGTCCGGTAAACGGCGGGTTTTGGGCCTGCTCTTCTCCGGCATCGTCGTCCATACCGTCGATGTCTTCGGACCCGTAATCGAGCATGTCGGTTAAGTCCTCGACAGTGGCTATGAAGTGGATGGTGGGTGGGACGTAAAATTCCCCGCTCTCAGCCCCTAGTCTGGGCTGGGCGTAGTTCGGATGTTGCCCCTCTGTAATGATGGGATCACATTAAGTCTAGAGCCTTGCTTAAAGGCGAGGTTTGGCCAGGGGGGAGGAGAGTCCGTGGAGTACGGCAGGAAGGAAACCCCTTGACCGAGCTCACACGATGCTGACTCCGAGGGTTCAGAGCTAGTGTTCGAAGAAGAGTCCGGCTTCATGAAGATTGCCGATGACACTACTTCCCCCGGCTCTCCCATACTAGGCTCAATAGTCGCAGAGAGTCCGGCGGGCTCGGGAATCCCGTCTGCGTACCTAGTGACGCGCTCCGGATCTAAGGACATAGCGGAGGTTGGGGTCACGAACCCTTGGAAGATCAAGTCTCCTCGGATATCAGCGACATAATCCAAATTTCCAAAACTAATCTGGTGACCTAGGGCGTAGCTGTCGATCTGCTCTAGATGGCCAATCGAATTGGCCCGTAGTGCGAAGCCGCCGAACACAAAGATCTGGCCAGAGAGAAAGACCTCCCTCAGGGCAGCATTGTTGTAGATGACTGATGGGGCCATCGAACCTTCTATCGATGCCACAGAGGAACTCTCAATGAAAGCACCAATCACTACAAAAAAAAGACACATCCGTGACATTTTGGGTGGAACGAATTTTTTTCTGTCATACTTATGACACTTCTATGACGATAATTGTGACAAAACCCGGTATCATCATAGATGTGGTGGGCTCCTACTTATATGACAAAAAATCATGACAGAAAATGGGATTTTCGTCCTGGGCGGGCCGGAGACGCAGCTGCATGACATTCTTTGGGCCGTCCATGACGGAAAAAACTGTGGTAGAAGCGAGGGCGAGGAAAATATCGGGGAGTTCCCGGTTACGGTGGGTGGTCGTGGGCCGAGCGATGCACAGAGGTTTGCGCGTTTCTCTCATACACGCACGCGCGTGGGTGCAAGGCGTTGGGCTCTAACTGAACTCGAGCGAGGCGTTCGCCTACTGAACCCGAGCGATTGCACTGTAGGCTACGCGTTACTGAACCCGAGCGATCGATCGATGGCTGTTAACTGAACCTGATCGAGCGATTCCTTCGCTACTGCTGCTAACTGAAGCCGATCAATGCTGCCTCTGGATGAACAGTGAGCATTGCTGGGGGGGTTTGGATGAACAGTTCCCGGTGGGGGTGGATGAACAGGACCCCGTGGTGTTGCCTCTGGATGAACAGGACCCCGATCGATCGAGCCGGTTGGGGCTGGATGAACATGACGACCCCGTGGAGGGCTGGATGAACAGGAGACGGTGGAGGGCTGGATGAACAGTAGCCCATGGAGGGGTGGTTGAATAGGAGCCCGTGGAGAGGGCTGGTTGAACAGTAGCCGGTGGAGTAGCACGCGGTGGAGGCTGGATGAACAGGAGCCCGTGGATGAACAGTCGCAGGTGGAGGCTGGAGGAGGTCGATGGTGGATGAACAGTAGCCCGTGGAGGCTGGAGGGGGTCGACGGTGGAGTTGAACAGTATCCCATGGAGTCCTGTTTTGCGGTACGCCACACCCCTCCCGATGAACCGGACCCCCGTTTCGACCGTAGCGCTCCAACACAAGTCCGTTTCCTCCGTTTTGCGGTACGCCACACCCCTCCTGATCAATAGGACCACGTTTCGGCCGTAGGAGGTCCAACACAAGTCCGTTTCCTCTGTTTTGTGGTACGCCGGACCCCTCCAGATGAACAGGATCCCATTTCGAACATGGTCGGTCGAACAGAAGGTCGTTTCCTCCATTCTGCGGTACGCCAGGCCTCGTTTCCATCGGCTGTTCCATCCAAGCCGGTTGGCTCCCACGCGTTCTGTTGCCTCCCGATGAACACGACGCATTCTGTTGCCTCCCCATGAACATGCCGACGATGCATTTTTTCCGTTCCGACCCAACCATGTACACGAGCCCTGGCCGTACGTATGCGCGAGTAGGCGTTCGAGACCCCTCCCGTATGTACGTACGTGGCCGTATTTTCTTTCTTGCACACTGGCCGCTGTACGTGCGTGTACATGCTACGTGTGTGCCTCTACTATGACACGTCTGCGCCTCTACATTGACCAGTATGTACGTACACGTTCGCGACCAGAATGACAACGCTACGTACGCTTCGACCAGGTGGGTCCCGACTGTCAGGCACTTCCTTCCGTGCGAAGATGTAGCTAGTGGGTCCCAGTAGTCAGGGGGCGAATCATTTTTTTTTTGCCCGGACGCACTTCCTTGCGTGCGAAGATTGAAGGAAATATGCCCTAGAGGAAATAATAAAGTTTTTATTTATTTCCTTATTTCATGATAAATGTTTATTATTCATGCTAGAATTGTATTAACCGGAAACATAATACATGTGTGAATACATAGACAAACAGAGTGTCACTAGTATGCCTCTACTTGACTAGCTCGTTGATCAAAGATGGTTAAGTTTCCTAGCCATAGACATGAGTTGTCATTTGATTAACGGGATCACATCATTAGGAGAATGATGTGATTGACTTGACCCATTCCATTAGCTTAGCACTTGATCGTTTAGTATTCTGCTATTGCTTTCTTCATGACTTATACATGTTCCTATGACTATGAGATTATGCAACTCCCGTTTACCGGAGGAACACTTTGTGTGCTACCAAACGTCACAACGTAACTGGGTGATTATAAAGGTGCTCTACAGGTGTCTCCAAAGGTACTTGTTGGGTTGGCGTATTTCGAGATTAGGATTTGTCACTCCGATTGTCGGAGAGGTATCTCTGGGCCCACTCAGTAATGCACATCACTATAAGCCTTGCAAGCATTGTAACTAATGAGTTAGTTGCGGGATGATGTATTACGGAACGAGTAAAGAGACTTGCCGGTAACGAGATTGAACTAGGTATTGAGATACCGACGATCGAATCTCGGGCAAGTAACATACCGATGACAAAGGGAACAACGCATGTTGTTATGCGGTTCGACCGATAAAGATCTTCGTAGAATATGTAGGAGCCAATATGGGCATCCAGGTTCCGCTATTGGTTATTGACCAGAGAGGTGTCTTGGTCATGTCTACATAGTTCTCGAACACATAGGGTCCGCACGCTTAAACGCTCATTGACGATATAGTATTATATAAGTTATGTATGTTGGTGACCAAATGTTGTTCGGAGTCCCGGATGATCACGGACATGACGAGGAGCTCCGGAATGATCCAGAGGTAAAGATTCATATATTGGATAATATGGTTAGGCCAAGGGGTCAGGCCCATGGGGCTATAAGTCGGTGCAAAAGGAGTTTTGCGGAGGCCAGGGGGCCAAATGCCGGATATCCTGGCGTCTGGCCCTGGGCCAGACGCCGAGGCCCATGGCGTTTGGGCCAGACGCCAAGGATTGTGGCGTTTGATCCTGGAGTCCGAGTGGGACTCTTGCCTTTCGGGCAAAACCGACTTTGAGGAGGCTTTTGCTCCAAGTTTCGACCCCAGGGCTCAACATATAAATAGAGGGGCAGGGCTAGCACCAAAGACACATCAAGAAACACCAAGCCGTGTGCCGGCAACCCCGTCCCCTCTAGTTTATCCTTCGTCACAGTTTTCGTAGTGCTTAGGCGAAGCCCTGCGGAGATTGTTCTTCACCAACACCGTCACCACGCCGTCGTGCTGCCGGAACTCATCTACTACTTCGCCCCTCTTGCTGGATCGAGAAGGCGAGGACGTCATCGAGCCGAACGTGTGCTGAACGCGGAGGTGCCGTACGTTCGGTACTTGATCGGGACGGATCATAAAGGTGTACGACTACATCAACCGCGTTGATAAACGCTTCCGCTTACGGTCTACGAGGGTACGTAGACAACACTCTCCCCTCTCGTTGCTATGCATCACCATGATCCTGCGTGTGCGTAGGATTTTTTTTGAAATTACTACGTTCCCCAACAGTGGCATCCGAGCCTGGTTTTATGCGTAGATGTTATATGCACGAGTATAACACAAGTGAGTCGTGGGCGATACAAGTCATACTGCTTACCAGCATGTCATACTTTGGTTCGGCGGTATTGTTGGATGAAGCGGCCCGGACCGACATTATGCGTACGCCTACGCGAGACTGGTTCTACCGACGTGCTTTGCACATAGGTGGCTGGCGGGTGTCAGTTTCTCCAACTTTAGTTGAACCGAGTGTGGCTACGCCCGGTCCTTGATAAGGTTAAAACAACACTAACTTGACAAACTATCATTGTGGTTTTGATGCGTAGGTAAGAACGATTCTTGATCAGCCCGTAGCAGCCACATAAAACTTGCAACAACAAAGTAGAGGACGTCTAACTTGTTTTTGCAGGGCATGTTGTGATGTGATATGGTCAAGATATGATGCTATATTTTATTGTATGAGATGATCATGTTTTGTAACCGAGTTATCGGCAACTGGCAGGAGCCATATGGTTGTCGCTTTATTGTATGCAATGCAATCGCCATGTAATTGCTTTACTTTATCACTAAGCGGTAGCGATAGTCGTAGAAGCAATAGTCGGCGAGACAACAACGATGCTACGATGGAGATGAAGGTGTCGCGCCGGTGACGATGGTGATCATGACGTAGCTTCGGAGATGGAGATCACAAGCACAAGATGATGAAGGCCATATAATATAACTTATATTGATTGCATGTGATGTTTATCTTCTATGCATCTTATTTTGCTTAGATCGACGGTAGCATTATAAGATGATCTTTCACTAAATTTCAAGGTATAAGTGTTCTCCCTGAGTATGCACCGTTGCAAAAGTTCTTCGTGCTGAGACACCACGTGATGATCGGGTGTGATAAGCTCTACGCTCAAATACAACGGGTGCAAAACAATTGCACACGCGGAATACTCAGGTTAAACTTGACGAGCCTAGCATATGCAGATATGGCCTCGGAACACTGAGACCGAAAGGTCGAGCGTGAATCATTTAGTAGATATGATCAACATAGTGATGTTCACCATTGAAACTACTCCATCTCACGTGATCATCGGACATGGTTTAGTTGATTTGGATCACGTGATCACTTAGATGATTAGAGGGATGTATATCTAAGTGGGAGTTCTTAAGTAATATGATTATTTGAACTTTAATTTATCATGAACTTAGTCCTGGTAGTATTAGCATATCTATGTTGTAGATCAATAGCTCGCGTTTAGCTCCCCTGTTTTACTTTTGATATGTTCCTAGAGAAAACTAATTTGAAAGATGTTAGTAGCAATGATGCGGATTGGTTCCGTGATCTGGGGATTATCCTCATTGCTGCACAGAAGAATTATGTCCTTGATGCACCGCTAGGTGACAGACCTATTGCAGGAGCAGATGCAGACATTATGAACGTTTGGCTAGCTCAATATGATGACTACTTGATAGTTTAGTGCACCATGCTTAACAGCTTAGAATCGGGACTTCAAAGACGTTTTGAACGTCATGGACCATATGAGATGTTCCAGGAGTTGAAGTTAATATTTCAAGAAAATACCCGAGTTGAGAGATATGAAGTCTCCAACAAGTTCTATAGCTAAAAGATGGAGGAGAATAGCTCAAGCAGTGAGCATGTGCTCAGATTGTCTGGGTACTACAATCGCTTGAATCAAGTGGGAGTTAATCTTCCAGATAAGATAGTGATTGACAGAATTCTCTAGTCACCATCACCAAGTTTGTAGAACTTCATGATGAACTATAATATGCAAGGGATAACGGAAACGATTCCCAAGCTCTTCGTGATGCTGAAATCGACGAAGGTAGAAATCAAGAAAACCATCAAGTGTTGATGGTTGACAAGACCACTAGTTTCAAGAAAAGGGCAAAGGGAAGAAGGGGAACTTCAAGAAGAACGGCAAGCAAGTTGCTGCTCAAGTGAAGAAGCCCAAGTCTGGTCCTCAGCCTGAGACTAAGTGCTTCTACTACAAAGGGACTGGTCACTGGAAGCGGAACTGCCCCAAGTATTTGGTGGATAAGAAGGATGGCAAAGTGAACAAAGCTATATTTGATATACATGTTATTAATGTGTAATTTACTAGTGTTTATAGCAACCCCTCGGTATTTGATACTGGTTCAGTTGCTAAGAGTAGTAACTCAAAACGGGAGTTGCAGAATGAACAGAGACTAGTTAAGGGTGAAGTGACGATGTGTATTGGAAGTGGTTCCAAGATTGATATGATCATCATCGCACACTCCCTATACTTTTGGGATTAGTGTTGAACCTAAAATAAATGTTATTTAGTGTTTGCGTTGAGCATGAATATGATTGGATCATGTTTATTGCAATACGGTTATTCATGTAAGCTAGAAAATAATTGTTGTTCTGTTTGCATGAATAAAACCTTCTATGGTCATACACCCAATGAAAATGGTTTGTTGGATCTCGATCATGGTGATACACATTTTCATAATATTGAAGCCAAAAGATGCAAAGTTAATAATGATAGTGCAACTTATTTGTGGCACTACCGTTTAGGTCATATTGGTGTAAAGCGCATGAAGAAACTCCATGCTAACGGACTTTTGGAATCACTTGATTATGAATCACTTGATGCTTGCGAACCATGCCTCATGGGCAAGATGACTAAGACTCCGTTCTCCGGAACAATGGAGCGAGCTACTAACTTATTGGAAATAATACATACCGATGTATGCAGTCCGATGAGTGTTGAGGCTCGCGGCGGGTATCATTATTTTCTAACCTTCACAGATGATTTGAGCATATATGGGTATATCTACTTAATGAAACACAAGTCTGAAACATTTGAAGAAGTTCAAAGTATTTCAGAGTAAAGCGGAGAATCATCGTAACAAGAAAATAAAGTTTCTACGATCTGTTCGTGGAGGAGAATATTTGAGTTACGAGTTTGGTCTTCAATTAAAACAATGTGGAATAGTTTCACAAACTCATGCCACCTGGAACACCACAGCACAATGGTGTGTCCGAACGTCATAACCGTACTTTATTAGATATAGTGCAATCTATGATGTTTCTTACCGATTTACCACTATCGTTTTGGGGTTATGCATTAGAGACAGCTGCATTCACGTTAAAAAAAGGGGCACCATCTAAATCTATTGAGACGACACCGTATGAACTGTGGTTTGGCAAGAAACCAAAGTTGTCGTTTCTTAAAGTTTGGGGTTGTGATGCTTATGCGAAAAAGTTTCAACCTGATAAGATCAACCCCAAATCGGAGACGTGCGTCTTCATAGGATACCCAAAAAGAAAATATTGGGTACACCTTCTATCACAAATCCGAAGGCAAGATCTTTATTGCTAAGAATGGATCCTTTCTAGAGAAGGAGTTTCTCTCGAAAGAAGTGAGTGGGAGGAAAGTTGAACTTGATGAGGTAATTGTACCTACTCCCGAATTAGAAAGAAGTTCATCATAGAAATCAGTTCTAGTGATGCCTACACCAATTAGTGAGGAAGTTAATGATGATGATCATGAAACTTCAGATCAAATTACTACCGAACCTCGTAGGTCAACCAGAGTAAGATCCACACCAGAGTGGTACGGTAATCCTGTTCTGGAGATCATGTTACTTGACCATGACGAACCTACGAACTATGAGGAAGCGATGATGAGCCCAGATTCCGCAAAATGGCTTGAGACCATGAAATCTAAGATGGGATCCATGTATGAGAACAAAGTATGGACTTTGATTGACTTGCCCAATGATCGGTGAGCCATTGAGATTAAATGGATCTTCAAGAGGAAGACAGACGCTGATAGTAGTGTTACTATCTACAAAGTTAGAATTGTCGCAAATGGTTTTCGACAAGTTCAAGGTGTTGACTACGATGAGAGTTTCTCACTCGTATCTATGCTTAAGTCTGTCCGAGTCATGTTAGCAATTGCCGCATTTTATGAAATCTAGCAAAAGGATAAACAAAACTGCATTCCTTAATGGATTTATTAAAGAAGAGTTGTATATGATGCAACCAGAAGGTTTTGTCAATCCGAAAGGTGCTAACAAAATATGCAAGCTCCAGGGATCCATCTATGGACTGGTGCAAGCATCTCGGAGTTGGAATATACGCTTTGATAAGTTGATCAAAGCATATAGTTTTATACAGACTTGCGGTGAAGCCTGTATTTACAAGAAAGTGAGTGGGAGCACTACATCATTTCTCATAAGTATATGTAAATGACATATTGTTGATCGGAAATAATGTAGAATTATTCTGCAAAGCATAAAGGAGTGTTTGAAAGGAGTTTTTCAAAGAAAGACCTCGGTGAAGCTGCTTACATATTGAGCACCAAGATCTATAGAGATAGATCAGGACGCTTGATAAGTTTTTTCAATGAGTACATACCTTGACAAGATTCTGATGTAGTTCGAAATGGAACAGTCAAAGAAAGAGTTCTTGCCTGTGTTACAAGGTGTGAAATTGAGTAAGACTCAAAGCCCGACCACGGCAGAAGATAGAAAGAGAATGAAAGTCATTCCCTATGCCTCAGCCATAGGTTCTATAAAGTATGCCATGCTGTGTACCAGATCTATTGTATACCCTACACTAAGTTTGGCAAGGGAGTACAATAGTGATCTAGGAGTAGATCGCTGAACAGCGGTCAAAATTATCCTTAGTGGAATAAGGATATGTTTCTCGATTATGGAGGTGACAAAAAGGTTTGTCGTAAAGGGTTACGTCGATGCAAGTTTTGACACTAATCCAGATGTCTCTAAGTCTCAATCTGGATACATATTGATAGTGGGAGCAATTAGCTAAATTAGCTTCGTGCAGAGCATTGTAGACATAGAAATTTGAGAAATACATACGGATCTGAATTTGGCAGACCCGTTCACTAAACTTCTCTCACAAGCAAAACATGATCACACCTTAGTACTCTTTCGGTTTTAGTCACATGGCGATGTGAACTAGATTACTGACTCTACTAAACCCTTTGAGTGTTGGTCACATGACGATGTGAACTATGGGTGTTAATCACATGGTGATGTGAACTATTGGTGTTAAATCACATGGCGATCTGAACTAGATTATTGACTCTAGTGCAAGTGGGAGACTGAAGGAAATATGCCCTAGAGGCAATAATAAAGTTATTATTTATTTCCTTATTTCATGATAAATGTTTATTATTCATGCTAGAATTGTATTAACCGGAAACGTAATACATGTGTGAATACATAGACAAACAGAGTGTCACTAGTAGCCTCTACTTGACTAGCTCGTTGATCAAAGATGGTTAAGTTTCCTAGCCATAGACATGAGTTGTCATTTGATTAACGGGATCACATCATTAGGAGAATGATGTGATTGACTTGACCCATTCTGTTAGCTTAGCACTTGATCGTTTAGTATTCTACTATTGCTTTCTTCATGACTTATACATGTTCTATGACTATGAGATTATGCAACTCCCGTTTACCGGAGGAACACTTTGTGTGCTACCAAATGTCACAACGTAACTGGGTGATTATAAAGGTGCTCTACAGGTGTCTCCAAAGGTACTTGATGGGTTTGCGTATTTCGAGATTAGGATTTGTCACTTCGATTGTCAGAGAGGTATCTTTGGGCCCACTCAGTAATGCACATCACTATAAGCCCTGCAAGCATTGTAACTAATGAGTTAGTTGCGGGATGATGTATTACGGAACGAGTAAAGAGACTTGCCGGTAACGAGATTGAACTAGGTATTGAGATACCGACAATCGAATCTCGGGCAAGTAACATACCGATGACAAAGGGAACAACGTATGTTGTTGTGCGGTTCGACCGATAAAGATCTTCATAGAATATGTAGGAGCCAATATGGGCATCCAGGTTCCGCTATTGGTTATTGACCAGAGAGGTGTCTCGGTCATGTCTACATAGTTCTCGAACCCGTAGGGTCCGCACGCTTAAACGCTCGTTGACGATATAGTATTATATGAGTTATGTATGTTGGTGACCGAATGTTGTTCGGAGTCCCGGATGATCACGGACATGACGAGGAGCTCCGGAATGATCCGGAGGTAAAGATTCATATATTGGATGATATGGTTAGGCCAAGGGGTCAGGCCCACGGGGCTATAAGTCGGTGCAAAAGGAGTTTTGCGGAGGCCAGGGGACCAAACGCCGGAGACCCTGGCCCATGGCGTCTAGGCCAGACGCCAAGGATTGTGGCGTTTGGTCCTGGAGTCCGAGTGGGACTCTTGCCTTTCAGGCAAAACCGACTCTGAGGAGGCTTTTGCTCCAAGTTTCGACCCCAGGGCTCAACATATAAATAGAGGGGCAGGGCTAGCACCAAAGACACATCAAGAAACACCAAGCCGTGTGCCGGCAACCCCGTCCCCTCTAGTTTATCCTTCGTCATAGTTTTCGTAGTGCTTAGGCGAAGCCTTGCGGAGATTGTTCTTCACCAACACTGTCACCACGCCGTCGTGCTACCGGAACTCATCTACTACTTCGCCCCTCTTGCTGGATCGAGAAGGCGATGACGTCATCGAGCCGAACGTGTGCTGAACGCGGAGGTGCCGTACGTTCGGTACTTGATCGGGACGGATCGTAAAGGTGTACGACTACATCAACCGCGTTGATAAACGCTTCCGCTTACGGTCTACGAGGCTACGTAGACAACACTCTCCCCTCTCGTTGCTATGCATCACCATGATCTTGCGTGTGCGTAGGAATTTTTTTGAAATTACTACGTTCCCCAACAAAGATGTAGCTGGTGGGTCCCAGCAGTCAGGGGGGAAACGTTTTTTCACGAAATACGGTGGCTCGTCCGGTGGGTCCCTGTTGGTAGGTGGAGGAATAATTATTTTGCGCGTAATAAGGAGGCACTTCCTTACAGCCGTCGTGGACCCAGCTATCAGCCTCTCTAGGTACAATACTCTTCCGATGGAAGTCGTTCCTTGACCATGTTGACCACGCCGCGCCGAGAGCACCAGGGCGGTGACGACGGCGAGGCCTAGGAAGGGGACGGAGCGGAGCCGGGGAAGACGCGGCAGTGGAAGCCCGCGCGGAGAGGAGTTCGAGGGTTCACTGGTTCGGCTGTGGTGTGAGGCTGCCGTCGCCGCAAGGCCTGGCCAGTGGTGGGAATAGTAGGGGGCGGTGAGGCCTCCGCGGCAGCACAGCCGGCCACGGGAGGCAGGAGCATGCGGCACGACCGGCGCTGCTTTGGGCGGCTGGGGCAAGAAGACCAGAGGTTGAAGAAGCACTACGGCCGTTGGATGGACATCGTACGGTCACTCGAGCTAGAATCGTTCATATTGACTAAGTTGACAAAGCACTCCGTCCCCGTCAACTTAGTAGGCCCACAAGTCAGCCTCCCACCAAGGTGGGTCCCAACTAGCAGGGGGAGTATTCATTTTTTTGTGCGTAATAAGGAGGCACTTCCGGTGGGTCCGAGCTGACAGCGGGGGAATGTTTTTTTCACGAAATACGGTGGCCCGTCCAATGGGTCCCAGTAGTCAGGGGGGCAACGTTTTTTCGCAAAATATGGTGGCCCGTCCGGTGGGTCCCAGTAGTCAGGGGGGCAACGTTTTTTCGCGAAATACGGTGGCCCGTCCGGTGGGTCCCTGCTGTCAGGTGGAGGAATAATTATTTTACACGTAATAAGGAGGCACTTCCTTGCGGCCGCCGTGCACCTAGTTGTCAGCCTCTCCACGCCGCGCCGAGAGCACCAAGGCGGTGGACGACGGCGAGGCCTAGGAATGGGACGACGCGGAGCCGGGGAAGACGCGGCAGTGGATGCCCACGCGGAGAGGAGTACAAGGGTTCACTGGTTCGGCTGCGGTGTGAGGCTGCCGTCGCCGCATAATAACAGGGGGTGTGGGTGAGTGGAGGGATGGCCTGGCCAGCGGTGGGAGTAGTAGGGGCGGTGAGGCCTCCGCGGCAGTACAGCCGGCCACGGGCGGCAGGAGCAGGCGGCACGACCGACGGTGCTTTGGGCGGCTGGAGCAAGAAGACCAGAGGTTGAAGAAGCACTACGGCCGTTGGATGGACATCGTACAGTCACTGTAGCTAGAATCGTTTATAACTAATAAGTTGACAAAGCCCTTGGTACGCGTCAACTTAGTAGGCCCACAAGTCAGCCTCTGAAACGGTGTGCCCCAGATGTCAGGGGGAGGAATCATTTTCTGGGCGGCCGAAGCTAGAATATCCGAGATTGAAGAAGAAGCACGACATCCGTTGGATAGACATCCAACGGCCACTGCTGCTAGAACCGTGTGTTGACTATAATAAGTTGACAAAGCCTTGCATACGCGTCAACTTCTTTTTTTAGGGGACGCGTCAACTTAGTAGGCCCATTTGCGATTTGTAAGAATGTACAGCCCATTTTTGAATTCTAATGGAATTTACTACAACCCATTTATAGTTTGTTAAAAGTACAACCCATTTTCTAGCTAGGACAACGATTAATAATTTCAACCAACCGTTCAAGACAGAATTCAATAAAATTTCCCACATTTTGATGGGATCCGAAATATTTTTATCTCGAAATTTCTAGTCACAATAAATATAAATTTGTATTACATAAAAATCCAACGAAACATTGCGCACACAACAATTAAAAGTTAAGATTTTCAAAATCCATAAATAATATTTTATAAACTAATTTCGTGTTTGGTGTATTTTTTATAGTTACTGCCCAGTTTTTATAATTACATCCCATTTATTAATTTTTAAAGCCCATTTTCCTGTTAAGCCCAATGCATCCCTCCTAGGAAAGATTTGCATCCCAGCGGGGCGGAGAATAACAAGTTGACATTGCCTGGGTATTCCTCAAAAAAACGTATAGCCGGGCTAGCCATTTTCATCTTGAAAAAAATTAATATCTGGGCTGGATATCTATCCTGGGCTAGACGGGCCACAGCCCGCCCAGTTAATACCTTGCTCTCCTCTTAACAACAACGAAAACATCACCAAGAAAAACTCTGCAGTGCTCACGCCTCAAAAACACAAATACTGCTCGAGCTGCTTGGTTCCAGCTGTCGGCCGCACCTTGTGCAATTCTCTCGTTTATATTAACTACATAGGTTGACAATGGTGTGGGACCGTGATGTCAGGAAACCAGGAGGAAGCAAAAAAATATAGTTGTACATAATAAGGAGGCACTTGCGTACGTACGGCTATGGCCCTAGTGGGTCCCTACTGTCATCCAGTCAAAATAAAGTCATCTCCTGAATCCTCATGTTCATTGACCATGTTAACAATGCTCGGTGCCACGGCGAGCGTAACAACTCGAAGGACGACGGAGAGGGCCTCGCGGGCCCTACGGATGGTCTGATACAGCGTCCGCTGCTCATTCAGGAAGCCAGGATCATCGTACACCTATGAGCACCTTCGAGAGACTGATACGGCATGAAACGGTATGGCCGCGCTTGGGAGCTCTGGTTTATTTCACACCTGTATTAAGATACAAGTGTAATTTACTCATCATTGGAAACAACGCATAAAATACAGGAATAATGAAACCGAGGGCCCGAGGTCTGTAAGTAAAACCGGCGGCTTACGCGTGTAATTTGAGAGACCAGTGTATATTTTACTAGTCGAAATCGACCAACCAAGCGCTTCGCCCGAGACCATCTGCTTTTATTTACAAGCGTCAGTTTTACAAGCGGTTTTGGTTGGAAAACGACGATCTAATCACGGCCTAAGATGATGAGTTGGTCGGAAGATCATATGGTTTCATGTCTAACCTACCCGACTTGTCGTATAGGCTATGAACAAAACATAAGACGATGAACTTCTTAAGCACGGAAACAACAGAAGAGGATGCTCTTCTTAACAAGCAAATCACTGGCATTAGATCGACATGCAAAACAATACGAAGCATTATTCTCAGGAGGACCGGTGAACAGCTCGTGATGCCGCATGCCACAACATTCCAAGCTCAACTTTGCAATCAAACACAAGGCCTGGCATTACATAGACAATATTCAGAACAAACTCTTAAAATATCTTACATAAGTCAACATTCATGTGACTATGCATCTCAGCAGAGTAAATATTTACTTCTGAACTGAAGACAGGAATAGGAAAAAACGATCGACGTTGCTCACAGCAAAGGGCGTCCCACTGAAAAATATCAAACGCATGTCTTCTGGCTAACATCAATGAGCAAAATTTGACAAGGTTTTCCAATTCCAATATATTAAAATAATGTCAACTTTGACAAGCTTTTCCCATTCAAAATATGTAATGCCTATGATTGTGGAACGGGCAGGTTTTTTCATCAGTTTGTCATCTGATAGTCCGGTGGCTCAAGGTGACGATGAATGATTAGAGAACCATTCGATGTATTGTGCATGATGAAGTATTATGGAGGACACGAACCATCTGAACATTTTGTGTACTTCCACTAAAATCAAGCTGAGCATCCCTGTGGATTTTGTATTGATATGCTGCCAGAAAACAAAGACACATCAGCACACACATGAATATTGGCCCCAGTGTCAACCCACTAATCAGTGGACTAACAAACTGAAAGTACGGTAAACAGATTACCATACCCAGATGCCCCATCATTGTTGCTTAGAGTGACATTGACAGACTTGGAGTCCTGTCCTGGCTTCTTGGTACTTGTTTGGGCACTTGTTTGCCCAGTGTTCCTCCGAACCACAAGTAAAGCATCCATCTCTCTTTTTGTCTTTCTTCTTACCCTTCTTAATGGCCAACGCTGGCAGCACCATTCAAACATATAGTCCGGTGGCTCAAGGTGACGATGAATGATTAGAGAACCATTCGATGTATTGTGCATGATGAAGTATTATGGAGGACACAAACAGTCTGGACATTTTGTGCAGTTCCACTAAAATCAAGCTGAGCATCCCTGTGGATATCGTATTTATATGCTGCAAGAAAACAAAGACACAGCAGCACATACATGAATATTGGCCCCAGTGTCAACCCACCAATCGGTGGACTAACAAACTGAAAGTACGGTAAACAGATTACCATACCCAGATGCCCCATCATTATTGCTTAGAATGACATTGACAGATTTGGAGTCATGTCCTGGATTCCTGTACTTGTTTGGGCACTTTTTGCCCAGTGCACTCCACGTGCTGTAGAGTTTCCTATGCTCTTTGTAGACTAGTCATGTCACCAGCGTCTACTAATACTCTATAAAGCTTCTCAATCATTCCTTGTGTAATGTAGCACAAACAGTGACTGCTTCTTTCTGCAAAGTGGTAAGACCAACTGGACCCACTAATGCAGCAGTTTGCCTTAGACACATTGGCTCCTTTTGTGCAGTTCAACCAAAATCAAAGTCAGAATAAAACCGAGCTTTAATTTTGATATCCCTGTAAGCAACAATAGGTATAAGGGAAACAATTACTAAGAAATAACGGTTGATGACTTGTACTCCCAGAAGAAAAACATCTACTGATCTACCTTATCTTAATGGGAAACAAAGTAGGAGAGTAGAAATTCTCAATCAGTGTGATTCATTCATATTAACTGAGACATTATCTTAACAATGCCTTGTTTCAACATGTATAAAGAATGACAAAACAGAAAAGTATCATTCCTAAAACAATGCAAATAATTCATTTTAACAAAGACATTATCTTAACAATACCTTGGTTAAACATGTAGAAAGAACTACAAAGCAGGATAGTACCATTTGTAAAACATTGTAACTGATATATAATAACAGAGACATTATATGAACAATACATTTCGTAAACATGTACTCCGGCCGATCCGTAATAGAAATGGTACTCCCGCCGATCCCTAACAAGTGTTGCAGTTTTGAACTAAGATTCAGTAGTTAATTCTGAGGAAAGTAGGTACTAACCTTTCAAGACCAAGATTTGAAACAACTCCTGAGGAAGATCTAAAAGAGATCTCAACACATATATGGAAATCCGGTCTCATTTTGTGCAGTTCCACCAAAATTAAGCGAAGCAAAATGTCGCAATAGCAACAAGTTGAATAGATATCCCTGCTTTAACAGAGGCAAAAAAGGAATCAATTACTGGCCAATAAAGGTGGATGAAACATGCGGCCACAAAAATGGTAATCCCGCCAATCCCTAACAAGTGTTGCAGTTTTGAAATAAGATTCAGTAGTTAATTCTGAGAGTGGCATTGCTTAATTTTACCAGTGGCATTAGATTAACAAAAAGCATAAACAGTTCCAGGGGAGAGTGGGCCCAACAACAACATGTTCTTCCATCTACTTATAAAGGGGGTGATGCAGAGTTTGTTGTAACAAAGCAACAAGCATAATGTCTGGGTTGGTCCTATTTTTGTTCACTACTTAATGGGAAAAGACAGCAATACAATAGCTTCAATTCAACATTTATTTAAAACAGTACCAATACAAGTAGCACAGCATCTCAAAACACACTGCTCGATCATGTGGATGAAGGCAAGTACCAACCTGTCATGACGCACACAAGATCATGTACGAATCTGCCAACACGAATAGGAAATCCAATCTCGTTTTTTGCAGTTGCACTGAAATCAAGTAAAGTCGCCGGTGTGACATTTAAATTTGCTATAGCAACAAGTTGAATAGATATTCCTGATTTAACAGAGGCAAAAAAGGAAACAATTACTGCCAATAAAGGAGGATGAAACATGCGGCCACAAAAAGAAGCATCTACCTTATCTTGATGGAAAACAAAGTATAGGATAGTAGCATTTCTAAAACGGTTGCATTGATTCATATTAACAGAGAAATTCTCTTAAAATAGTTCAGTAGTTAATTCTGAGAGTGGCATTGCTTAATTTTACCATCAGTTAGATTAAGAAAAAGCATAAACAGTTCTAGGGCGAGTGGGCGCAACAACACCATGTGCTTCCATCTACTTATAAAGGGGGTGATGCAGAGTTTGTAGTAACAAAGCAACAAGCATCATGCTGTCACGACCGGTTTTTCAATAAGATAATTATTCAGAGACCAATCCCTTTTACGGACCAGCGAGGAAGAATCCCTTCTCACTGGTAGACAATATCTTGGTCACAGAAGAAAAAAATACCAGGAGTACTAAATATAATACAAGGTTGAGCAGAGACTGCCCAACAATTTATTACATGCACGCCGCTAAAACAATACGGCGGATAGGGTGGCAACTACTAACTCACGATAATAACGGTGGTGGAAATATCACCGCGAAGCGAGTGATATGATTCCAGAAGACTACAGCTCATCGAGCGTCGGAGTGAGGCTCGAGAAGACTTATTGCGGGTGGCGGAAGCGTATACAAAACAAGTGACCAAAATCCGAGATCGCGTGGGACTGACTGGGACTCCTCTAGGCGTCGGACGCGCTATCAAACTCTTCATCCAAGAGATCGCCTTCGTCAACATCTGGCCAAATCAACAAGCCAGGTGAGTACTATGAAAGTACTGGCAAGACAGTTCGGACATAAGATATAACAAATGTAAACATGAAGCACATGAACAAGTTAACCAGTGCGATCAGACATAGAGATAATAAATACTGGGTGCCAAGCGAGGGTCTGAATGACGCCTCGAGCAGAAACTGCAGAATAGTAATACTGGTGCCAAACGAGTGTCTGAAAGACTCCTCGAGCGGAAAATGCGGAATAATAATACAGGTGCCAAACGAGTGTCTGAAAGACTCCTCGAGCGGAAAATGCGGAATAATAATGTGGGTGCCAAACGAGTGTCTGAAAGACTCCTCGAGCGGAATATGCGGAATAATGATACAGGTGCCAGACGAGTGTCTGAAAGACTCCTCGAGCGGAAAATGCGGAATAATAATGCGGGTGCCAAACGAGTGTCTGAAAGACTCCTCGAGCGGAAAATGCAGAATAATAATGCCACAGTCGGGCGTCGAGGCGACACCACATAAAGGGCTTGCAACAGAAAATAAAGACAGTGCATGCCACAGTCGGACGTCTGTGCGACATCACATAAAGGGCTTATATTTAAAGTAAGAAACAAGTACACGCCACAGTCGGACGTCTGCGCGACGTCACATAAAGGGCTTATATCACAGCTCAATAATACAATCGTTCGGGAACATAAATTATCACAAGCATGCGACAAATATAAAGTTAGTCCATCCACAGGAATAACAATAAAACTGGATTTACCACTTGAGCTTGTTCACCGGGGACAAGTTTTTCACACGGATAGATATGGATATAATGTTTACACTACTTGATCATGGATACGATGATTTGGAAAGAATTAACTCTGTAGAGTTTGTACTTAACCACAGCCAACGGATTTCAGTAGTCAGGGGGACTAGTTCCGTCTACGGTGTTTTGGAAGAAACACGTCTAACCAGTACACACCCAATTCAACCATCCGAAGCCAGGGATCACCCTCGGCATCGTTCAAGAAAAACCTTGAGACGGGGAGGCTACAACCTCGCGTAGCATGGGATCAAATTTCTATACACGCGCTTTAAGGGGGTGCCCCCCCTCTCGGTCCCAACCGAAACACCCATGCCCCCTGACTGGATGACTGGCTTTAATCCTGGGCCAAGGTACCATCATCCCGGCCTCTCTGTTTGGTGTGTACACGGAAAGAGGTTACCAACTTACTAAACCGCATCCTGGCAATGAGACATGTGGTAGCACGGAAGGGGGAAAGAATGGTAACGCGGCTCCAACCATGTTAACGTCGGAAAAGTCGGATGACGCAAGGCTGGTATGCTACAACAGTACCACCTTGCTGCCCTTCATGTCACCACATGATTAGGCCATCTCTCATCAGAGATCATCGCAACTTTGGAACATGCGGAAAAAGAACGATAACGTGGCTCCAACCATTTTTCTATCCTGTTTTTCTACTTCTTCCCCTAGATTCTTTGATTACCTCTTGTAATCCCCCATTTTTCTGTACATGTACTGTATATATTTTCTCAATAAAGTTTTGATATGCTGTGGGGGTTTCCCCTACAGTTTCCAGTCAAGAAAAAAACGTGGCTCCAACCACGTCAACGTCGGAGAAAGTCGGATGACGCAAGGCGGGTATGCTACAACAGTACCACCTTGCTGCCCTTCATGTCACCACATGATTAGGCCATCTCTCATCAGAGATCATCACGACTTTGGAACAACTGGGTAGTTGCCTTACCAGCAACGAGGTATTTACCAATACTCATATGCCACGCACAAACTTTCACGCGAACATGCAAGACACCTGCCATATCAAATGTTCAAAACGTGCTTGCCTGGTTCGGAGAAGTCGGAGTCTAGCTCGGCGAAGTTCGCGGCTCCTTCCCCTCTTCCGGAACCTACGGCAATCACGAAACGGGTACTAACGTGAAAACCAACACTTGCACAGAAACTTTTCCACATAATTTTCAAATAAATCCCATAAAAAACTAGACAAAATTTGAAGATTGTCAGAAAAAGAATCACTCAAAAATACCTTTTTATTAAAGAGTTATAAAGGTTTCTGTCCAGGGACTTATCTGTAATGAAACAGAAAAGTTCCAGGGTTTTAACTGAGAAAACAGAAAACGCTTCGGTTGGGAATGCGCAAGCGCAAAGGAGAAAACGTATTTTCCCGAAGGCGCCAACAGAAAACGGTTCGGAGGAGAATAGAATAGAGGCTGACAGGCGGGGTCCACCTGTCAGGTTTAAAAAGCTCGCCGGCGCCCGAAGACTGCGGTGGACGCCGGCGTCGAACCACGGCGAGTTAGGAGAAACGGAGGGTACCAAGAGCTTCAGCGTCTTCTTCCGCGTCGGTGGGTGGTGGACTCGTCCAACGGGGAGCACCACGTCGACGGCGACACTATCTCCGGCGGACGGCGGCTCAGGTGAGGATGGGGAACTCCGGTGGAGGGCTGCAAACTACGAATTGAGGCGCGGGTCAGAACAAGGGATGCAAGGTGAAGCTACTGGCAAGAGAATGGAGGCGGAGGAGCACACACGGGGGCGAATCGGGCTGGATCACGTGGCGGGTCGCGGCGGTCGGAGTCGAGGAAGGAGACCTCCTCGGGGCTCTACCAGTGGCTAGGCTTGCTCTAGGGGATTGCAGGGATGGTGGGTGCTCGAGTTGAAGCTCGGGGCCTCTATTTATAGGCAGATCGACGGGGTGGCCGTGAACGGAGAATCTCCGGCGAGCGATTACGGCGGAGCAGTGGATTGGCAGGTGGTTTGAGTGGCCAGGTAGCGTCAGTGGAGGTTACTGGAGTCGTTTCACAGCTAAACGGAGATGGCCTTGGCGTAATGGCGTCAGTCCACGGTGAGGTGACCGCACGGGCTCAACGGCGGCAGAGAGCGCGCTCCGTGCCCTGTGGTTCACGACGAGAGCGGCAGCGCGTTCGGGGGAGTGGAAGGCCACGCGGCGAGCTCCGGTGGTTTGGGCGGCGCTGGGTGGCGTCGTCGGCGCCGTGTCTCCCGCTGGCGTCCGCAAAGCCGCCGCCGGCGTCGTTCACGGGGCGGCGCACCTTCTGCTGCTCGTCGCCGACGCCTGCAAGGCACCAGGCGTTCGTGCGGTGCAGGAACAAGAGGGCGGGGACGAGGAGCAAGGCGACGCGGTGGTACTGGCGAGATCGATGTCCTTCTCTGAAGAAAACGACAGCAAGCCACTGACTGAATCTTTGAATTTTTCTGAACTTGATACAGACAGTGCATTGCAGGTGTTCGACAGAAAGATTTTGCAATGAGATAAATTTTTCTGGAGCTGTAACTTGGTGAGATGACCACTCAATGCACCCAGAGGCTGCCTAATTTTACTTGGAATTTTTGGAGAAGGTTTTGAATGAATTTCACCAAATTTGACAAATCTGGTCCAAACTTTCAGCAGATGTAGTTTGAAAATTTTGAACTGAAGACCAGTGGATCTTCATGGTTCTTGGTTGAGGGTTCAAAGGACTAGGAGGGGAAAAAGGTTTGGGGGCAAAAATCAAGACAGAAAGTGGAGTTCCTTTGCAAATGTCCAAGTGCTAGGAAAGAAGGCAGAAATTTATTTTAATAGAATATAAATGGAAATAATCACATGGGGAGGTTCAACTTGCTGGATTTGATGCAAATCATGATCCAAAGGTGAGGAAAGGGTTAGGAGAGGGGATTTGCACTAAGGCCATGGCAAGAAGGAATTGTTGAAAGTGGCAAAGGATTTTCCAAAAGCCATAGTGCAAATTTCAAGGAGATTTTCAAAAGTCATTTCCCAAGTGAAAATATTTTGTCTTGAGTCCAAGTGAAAAGCAAGAACCTCCAAGACCAAAGACAGATCTTGGTTGAATCCAAATAAAACTTTTGCCATAAAGAAAAATATTTGAGAGTGAGAGTTCTCTTGAAGAAAAATTTAAATCACTCCCCTCAAGTCAAATAAAAATATTTTAAAAAAAATCCAAATAAAAAAACTTGGGTGTCACAACACGTACCCCCTTAGGAAAAATCTCGTCCTCGAGATTTCTGCTGATCCTCAAATAGATATGGATGTTCTGCCCGAAGGAAATCTTCCCTTTCCCATGTAGCTTCATCCTCAGTGTGGTTGCTCCACTGAACCCTGAAAAACTTTGTCGTTTTCTGACGGGTCCTCCGTTCAGACTCTTCTAAAATCTTTACTGGCCTTTCTGTGTAGGTGAGATCTGGTTGCATATCAATGTTATCATGAGGTACATGTTTCTCCGGGTTACTCATGCATTTCCTCAACTGCGAGACGTGGAATACGTCATGGACGTCTGACAGCTCCTTGGGTAGGTCTAGTTGGTAGGCTACCGTGCCTCTTCGTGCCTTCACACAAAATGGTCCAATAAATCTTGGGGCTAGCTTCCCCTTAATTTTGAACCGTTGCATACCCCTCATAGGAGATACTCGGAGGTATACGGAATCACCGGGTTCAAAGCTGACCTCACGATGCTTCTGATCATAGTAGCTCTTTTGTCGGCTCTGCGCCGTCCTAAGTCTGTCCCTGATTTGTTTAACTTTCTCCTCGGCCTCTTTAAGCATGTCTGGGCCGAAGATACGGCTGTCACCCATTTCTGCCCAATTCAGTGGGGTACGACACCTTCGTCCGTACAATGCTTCAAAGGGTGCCATTTGCAAGCTCGCTTGGTAACTGTTGTTGTAAGCAAATTCGGCATACGACAAACTCTCTTCCCAACTGGATCCATAGGTGAGCACACAGGCTCTTAGCATATCCTCTAGGATTTGGTTTACACGTTCCGTTTGTCCATCAGTCTGAGGGTGGTATGCTGTACTGAAAGCTAGCTGCGTGCCCAGAGCTTGTTGTAGGTGATCCCAAAATTTGGAGACGAATTGGGTGCCTCGGTCTGATATTATAGTCTTTGGGACTCCATGCAAGCAAACTATGCGAGATAGATAAAGTTTTGCCAGTCTTTGTGTGGAGTAGGTAGTCTTCACGGGAATGAAATGAGCAACCTTGGTTAGTCGGTCTGTGATGACCCATATGGCGTCATTCCCACGTTGTGATCGGGGTAGTCCAACAATGAAATCCATTCCTATTTCATCCCATTTCCACTCTGGTATTCTGTTTGGTTGGAGTAGCCCTGCTGGCTTTTGATGCTCGGCCTTGATGCGCTGACATGAATCGCAACAAGCAATAAATGTGGCTATATCTCTTTTCATACCGTGCCACCAAAATCTTTCCTGGATGTCCTTGTACATTTTGGTTCCTCCAGGATGGATCGAGTATGGAGCGGTGTGGCTTTCCGTCAAGATCTGTTGCTTGAGTTCCTCAATGTTAGGTACGCAAAGTCTGTTTCGGTACCACAATGTTCCTTCACCGTCTGTGACGAACTCTGAAGTCTTACTAAGATTCATTTTCTTCTTTATGCCTTCGATGCTGGGATGTCCCTGTTGAGCCTTCTTAATTCGTTCCACCAGGGTGGGTTGTATCTCCAGATTTGATACGGTGCCCTCGGAGACTAACATCATGTTGAGCCTAGCGAACTCTCGCTGAAACTCAGGCCTCAAATCTTGCTGACCGTCATTGTCCGGGCTGGGGTTTCGACTAAGGGCATCGGCTACTACATTTGCTTTCCCTGGGTGGTAGTGAATGCCGACGTCATAGTCTTTGACCAGTTCCAACCAGCGTCGTTGGCGTAAATTCAGCTCTGGCTGTGTGAAAATATATTTGAGGCTCTTATGGTCCATGTATATTTCACAGCGATTTCCCAACAGAAAGTGCCTCCACTCCTTGAGTGCATGTATGACTGTTGCTAGCTCTAAGTCATGCGTTGGGTAATTCTCCTCATGTATTCGCAGCTGCCTGGAGGCATATGCGACAACTTTGCCATCCTGCATTAGTACGCATCCGAGACCTTTTCGGGACGCGTCACAATACACTTCAAAGCTCTTGTGTATGTCTGGCACAGTTAAGACTGGTGCGGTTGTCAGCTTCTTCTTGAGTTCTTGGAAGCTTTGCTCACATGCTTCCGTCCATACGAATTTCTTGTCCTTCTTGAGTAGCTGGGTCATAGGCTTCGCCACAGTGCAGAATCCTTCAATAAATCTCCTGTAATATCCGGCCATTCCTAGGAAACTCCGCACATCTGTGACGTTGGCGGGCGGCTTCCAGTCCAGTATGGCCTTGACCTTTTCTGGGTCTACGGCCACGCCTTCTTGGTTCAGTATATGGCTAAGAAACCAACTTGTCTTAGCCAAAATTCGCATTTGCTAAACTTGGCGTACAACTGATGCTTCCTCAATTCTCCCAAAACAATTCTGAGGTGCTCAGCATGCTCTTCTGGTGTCCTTGAGTAAACCAGAATATCGTCAATGAATACCACCACAAATTTGTCCATGAATTTCATGAACACTTTGTTCATGAGGTGGACAAAATATGCGGGGGCATTCGTTAGTCCAAAAGGCATCACTGTGAACTCGTATAACCCATATCTGGAAGTGAATGCTGTCTTGGGGATATCCTCTGTCCGTACCTTCAGTTGATGGTATCCCGATCTCAAATCAATCTTTGAAAATACCTTAGCTTGTGCGAGCTGGTCAAACAAATCATTTATCCGTGGCATCGGATATTTGTTTTTGATGGTGACCATATTGAGGGCTCGATAGTCTATACACAGTCTCAGTGTCCCATCCTTCTTCTTGGCGAACAACACAGGCGAACCCCATGGTGAGGAGCTGGCTCGAATAAATCCTTTGTCCAACAATTCCTTTATCTGCTTCTTCAACTCCACCAATTCTGAGGGTGCCATTCTATACGGCTTCTTATAGATGGGAGCGGTGCCAGGTGCTAGTTCGATGCTGAATTCGATCTCTAGGTCTGGTGGCATGCCTGGTAGTTCTTCAGGGAACACATCAGGAAACTCGCATACCACTGGAACTTTTCTCAGTTCTGCAATGTCCATTTTGTTCAGTTTTGGTTTCTGTGATCGTGGCCTTTCTTGAGCGGAAACTCTTATAGTCTTGCCGTGATGGTGAGTGAGAATCACTGTTCGATTGAAGCAGTCAATGAATCCTTTGTTGGTGGTCAACCAGTCCATCCCTAAAATGACATCCAGTCCTTTACTTTCCAACACGATGAGATTCGCGTGGAATTGTAGCCCTTGGAACTCAATGACCACTCCTTGGCAGTAACCCTGAGCGATTTGCTTATTTACGGGGGACTTGATGATCATAGATTTTTTCCAAGGGAAGTATCGGAAAACCATGTTGCGAAACAAAACTCTTCGAAACGAACGAATGGGAAGCTCCAGAATCAAACAAAACCGTGGCAGGTACTGTGTTGACAGGGAACGTACCGAGCACGATGTCTGGGGCATTCTGTGCTTCTTCCCTGGTCACATGGTTCAGGTGACCCTTCCTGTGGTTGTTGCTGGGGTTGAAGTTGTTGCGCTTGGGGGCGGGATTGTTTCCACCATTGTTCGGCTTGGGTGCCGAGTCTCTTGGCTTCGGGCACTGTTTAGCATAATGCCCTTGCTGACCCCAAGCATACCAGGTGACCCCTGGACGGTATGTGAACTCCTTGTCCCTGGCATGAAACTGTCCGACGGGCCTTGGCTCAGTAGTCGTGGATCTCCTTGCGTCTGTCCTTGGGACCTCAGTCTTGCCTCGGTTGCTGCGGGCAAGAGTCGTCTTGTCCCTCTTCCGCTTACGGATATCTTCCAGACTACGGCGCTCATTCTCCAAGGTGATGGCCTTGTCCACCAGCGTCTTAAAATCCGGAAAGGTGTGCACAATCAGTTGGCATCTCAGTGCTGGTGCCAGGCCGTCCAGGAATTTTTCCATCTTCTTGCTTTCTGTCATGTGCTCGTCGTAGGCATAACGAGACAGCTGGGTGAACTGACCGTTGTATTCTGTGACTGACATGCCTCTCTGCTTCAGGTCACCGAACTCTCTCTTCTTGATCTTTAGGATGCTCCTGGGGATGTGTGCCCCACGGAAGCCTTCCTTGAACTCTTCCCAGGTGATGTTGTGTTCCCTGGGATGCATGTGTAGGAAGTTTTCCCACCATGCTGCGGCTGCTCCAGTAAGATAGTGTGGTGCATAAAGCACCTTCTCATGATCTGAGCACTGAGCAATAATCAGTTTCCTTTCAATCTCATGAAGCCAATCATCGGCTTCCAGCGGCCTATCGGTGTGAGCAAAAGTTGAGGGGCGAGTCTTCTGTAACTCACATAACTTGGAATGGGGTTGATAGGGTTCACGGTGGTTTCCCATGTTGATGACATGGTTCATCATCTCTTGGTGCTGTTGCTGGCTTTGCTCGAAGAGACGGCATACTTGAGACAGTGCTGCTTCGCTGTCCTGTTGGCTGGACTGACCCTGAGTGAAATTGTTGCTGGTCTGTGTCCCGTAAACCTCTTCTGGCTGATTGGGCATGGAGCGAGTCCATGGGCGAGACATTTTTCCAGTCTGGGGTATTATTTTGCAAAGCCCATGAGAAAAACTGTGTAGCACAAGAAAAAAAAGTCTTGCAAAGGCAACAATTAAAAGGCTTCAAGGTTTTCAAAGAAACACAAATGATTTTTCATGGAGAAGAAGTGCTTAACATAAATCTTACATGCGAAAAGCAAACACGTGATACAGCACTCAGGATGCGCGTACACATCCCGACATGTTATTAAAAACTAGCGTACTACTCCGGAAGGCAGCAAACACACCAATACAAACTATCATACAGGAATAAACAGCACATCATACAGGCAGACATAGCACGCGGCTACTCGGTGCTCTCAGTCGGAGATGGTGAAGATCTCCTTCCCCTTGCCGATGGCAAGGCTCAGCGGTCCAGGAGAGTCAACCTCCACCTCCTCTCTAGCTGGCTCCTGGCGCGTAACGCTGCGCTGCGGTGATGGTGCGGGGGCGACTGGTGGTAGAGCGTGTGCGGCAGGTGGTGCGGCTCTGACTGGAGTAGGAGCGATGACTCGGTCGAACTCCTCAGTGGTAGGCAGACGGCGAGCAGTGGCCAAAACAGCCGGTGCATAAGAGGCTGAAGACGAGACGAATGTCAGGGGCGGCGCCGTGTGGAGAAGCTCCTTCCTGCTGGCAGGACCGCCCCGGACTAAGTCCATGCGGGCAGCCACAAGATCATCTACGAGGTTGTCGAAAGACTCCTCCAGAGCCTTGAGATACTCCACAACCATCTCGATGGCTTCATCTCGTTCTCCTCGATGGCAGGCAAACGCATAGTGGCTGGTGTAAGGCACATGGCATGGGAGGTAGCGGTAGCGATGAGTCTTCATCGTAGGAAGGATGTCCCGAAGGCGAGCTATCGCCTCACGGGCAGCCATCTGCATGGCATGCCTCTCCGTAGGCATGGCCCTTCCCACAAAACGGAAGTGGCGAACAGCAGAACGTCCTCCCTTGAATTGCACCACAGCCTGGTGCATAGACATGTCGTCACTAAGCTTGTGCTGGTAGAGTGTGAACTCCGGGCGAGCTGCTGGCCCGATCGCGAGCTTGGTGATGGAGACGAGGAGCTTGACAAACCCCTCGGGCACGTTGGTGAACACTCGATTCTCACAGCTGCTGCCAGCCATCTACAAAAGTAGGCAAAAATTCTGAGTAGTCATGTCATAAATTTATGATGACCAACAGAAAATAGCTACAATTGCAAAATGCTGAAAAAGCACAAAAGACGCTAATAACCGATTAGCGATCGCACCTAGTGGCTTCCTACAGTCAGCCTGGCTCTGATGCCAAGCTTGTCACGACCGGTTTTTCAATAAGATAATTATTGAGAGACCAATCCCTTTTACGGACCAGCGAGGAAGAATCCCTTCTCACTGGTAGACAATATCTTGGTCACAGAAGAAAAAAAATACCAGGAGTACTAAATATAATACAAGGTTGAGCAGAGACTGCCCAACAATTTATTACATGCACGCCGCTAAAACAATACGGCGGATAGGGTGGCAACTACTAACTCACGATAATAACGGTGGTGGAAATATCACCGCGAAGCGAGTGATATGATTCCAGAAGACTACAGCTCATCGAGCGTCAGAGTGAGGCTCGAGAAGACTTATTGCGGGTGGCGGAAGCGTATACAAAACAAGTGACCAAAATCCGGGATCGCGCGGGACTGACTGGGACTCCTCTAGGCGTCGGACGCGCTATCAAACTCTTCATCCAAGAGATCGCCTTCGTCAACATCTGGCCAAATCAACAAGCCAGGTGAGTACTATGAAAGTACTCGCAAGACAGTTCGGACATAAGATATAACAAATGTAAACATGAAGCACATGAACAAGTTAACCAGTGCGATCAGACATAGAGATAATAAATACTGGGTGCCAAGCGAGGGTCTGAATGACGCCTCGAGCGGAAACTGCAGAATAGTAATACTGGTGCCAAACGAGTGTCTGAAAGACTCCTCGAGCGGAAAATGCGGAATAATAATACAGGTGCCAAACGAGTGTCTGAAAGACTCCTCGAGCGGAAAATGCGGAATAATAATGCGGGTGCCAAACGAGTGTCTGAAAGACTCCTCGAGCGGAAAATGCGGAATAATGATACAGGTGCCAAACGAGTGTCTGAAAGACTCCTCGAGCGGAAAATGCGGAATAATAATGCGGGTGCCAAATGAGTGTCTGAAAGACTCCTCGAGCGGAAAATGTGGAATAATAATGCCACAGTCGGGCGTCGAGGCAACACCACATAAAGGGCTTGCAACAGAAAATAAAGACAGTGCATGCCACAGTCGGACGTCTGTGCGACATCACATAAAGGGCTTATATTTAAAGTAAGAAACAAGTACACGCCACAGTCGGACGTCTGCGCGACGTCACATAAAGGGCTTATATCACAGCTCAATAATACAATCATTCGGGAACATAAATTATCACAAGCATGCGACAAATATAAAGTTAGTCCATCCACAGGAATAACAATAAAACTGGATTTACCACTTGAGCTTGTTCACCGGGGACAAGTTTTTCACACGGATAGATATGGATATAATGTTTACACTACTTGATCATGGATACGATGATTTGGAAAGAATTAACTCTGCAGAGTTTGTACTTAACCACAACCAACGGATTTCAGTAGTCACGGGGACTAGTTCCGTCTACGGTGTTTTGGAAGAAACACGTCTAACCAGTACACACCCAATTCAACCATCCGAAGCCAGGGATCACCCTCGGCATCGTTCAAGAAAAGCCTTGAGACGGGGAGGCTACAACCTCGCGTAGCATGGGATCAAATTTCTATACGCGGGCTTTAAGGGGGTGCCCCCCCTCTCGGTCCCAACCGGAAACACCCATGCCCCCTGACCGGATGACTGGCTTTAATCCTGGGCCAAGGTACCATCATCCCAGCCTCTCCGTTTGGTGTGTACACGGAAAGAGGTTACCAACTTACTAAACCGCATCCTGGCAATGAGACATGTGGTAGCACGGAAGGGGGAAAGAACGGTAACGCGGCTCCAACCATGTTAACGTCGAAAAAGTCGGATGACGCAAGGCTGGTATGCTACAACAGTACCACCTTGCTGCCCTTCATGTCACCACATGATTAGGCCATCTCTCATCAGAGATCATCGCAACTTTGGAACATGCGGAAAAAGAACGATAACGTGGCTCCAACCACGTCAACGTCGGAGAAAGTCGGATGACGCAAGGCGGGTATGCTACAACAGTACCACCTTGCTGCCCTTCATGTCACCACATGATTAGGCCATCTCTCATCAGAGATCATCACGACTTTGGAACAACCGGGTAGTTGCCTTACCAGCAACGAGGTATTTACCAATACTCATATGCCACGCACAAACTTTCACGCGAACATGCAAGACACCTGTCATATCAAATGTTCAAAACGTGCTTGCCTGGTTCGGAGAAGTCGGAGTCTAGCTCGGCGAAGTTCGCGGCTCCTTCACCTCTTCCGGAACCTACGGCAATCACGAAACGGGTACTAACGTGAAAACCAACACTTGCACAGAAACTTTTCCAAATAATTTTCAAATAAATCCCATAAAAAACTAGACAAAATTTGAAGATTGTCAGAAAAAGAATCACTCAAAAATACCTTTTTATTAAAGAGTTATAAAGGTTTCTGTCCAGGGACTTATCTGTAATGAAACAGAAAAGTTCCAGGGTTTTAACTGAGAAAACAGAAAACGCTTCGGTTGGGAATGCGCAAGCGCAAAGGAGAAAACGTATTTGCCCGAAGGCGCCAACAGAAAACGGTTCGGAGGAGAATAGAATATAGGCTGACAGGCGGGGTCCACCTGTCAGGTTTAAAAAGCTCGCCGGCGCCCGAAGACTGCGGTGGACGCCGGCGTCGAACCACGGCGAGTTAGGAGAAATGGAGGGACCAAGAGCTTTAGCGTCTTCTTCCGCGTCGGTGGGTGGTGGACTCGTCCAACGGGGAGCACCACGTCGACGGCGACACTATCTCCGGCGGACGGCGGCTCGGGTGAGGATGGGGAACTCCGGTGGAGGGCTGCAAACTACGAATTGAGGCGCGGGTCAGAACGAGGGATGCAAGGTGAAGCTACTGGCAAGAGAATGGAGGTGGAGGAGCGCACACGGGGGCGAATCGGGCTGGATCCCGTGGCGGATCGCGGCGGCCGGAGTCGAGGAAGGAGACCTCCTCGGGGCTCTACCAGTGGCTAGGCTTGCTCTAGGGGGAGTGCAGGGATGGTGGGTGCTCGAGTTGAAGCTCGGGGCCTCTATTTATAGGCAGATCGATGGGGTGGCCGTGAACGGAGAATCTCCGGCGAGCGATTACGGCAGAGCAGTGGATTGGCAGGTGGTTTGAGTGGCCAGGTAGCGTCAGTGGAGGTTACTGGAGTCGTTTCACAGCTAAACGGAGATGGCCTTGGCGTAATGGCGTCGGTCCACGGTGAGGTGACCGCACGGGCTCAACGGCGGCAGAGAGCGCGCTCCGCGCCCTGCGGTTCACGACGAGAGCGGCAGCGCGTTCGGGGGAGTGGAAGGCCACGCGGCGAGCTCCGGTGGTTTGGGCGGCGCTGGGTGGCGTCGTCGGCGCCGTGTCTCCCGCTGGCGTCCGCAAAGCCGCCGCCGACGTCGGTCACGGGGCGGCGCACCTTCTGCTGCTCATCGCCGACACCCGCAAGGCGCCAGGCGTTCGTGCGGTGCAGGAACAAGAGGGCGGGGACGAGGAGCAAGGCGACGCGGTGGTACTGGCGAGATCGATGTCCTTCTCTGAAGAAAACGACAGCAAGCCACTGACTGAATCTCTGAATTTTTCTGAACTTGATACAGACAGTGCATTGCAGGTGTTCGACAGAAAGATTTTGCAATGAGATAAATTTTTCTGGAGCTGTAACTTGGTGAGATGACCACTCAATGCACCCAGAGGCTGCCTGATTTTACTTGGAATTTTTGGAGAAGGTTTTGAATGAATTTCACCAAATTTGACAAATCTGGTCCAAACTTGCAGCAGATGTAGTTTGAAAATTTTGAACTGAAGACCAGTGGATCTTCATGGTTCTTGGTTGAGGGTTCAAAGGACTAGGAGGGGAAAAAGGTTTGGGGGCAAAAATCAAGACAGAAAGTGGAGTTCCTTTGCAAATCTCCAAGTGCTAGGAAAGAAGGCAGAAATTTATTTGAATAGAATATAAATGGAAATAATCACATGGGGAGGTTCAACTTGCTGGATTTGATGCAAATCATGATCCAAAGGTGAGGAAAGGGTTAGGAGAGGGGATTTGCACTAAGGCCATGGCAAGAAGGAATTGTTGAAAGTGGCAAAGGATTTTCCAAAAGCCATAGTGCAAATTTCAAGGAGATTTTCAAAAGTCATTTCCCAAGTGAAAATATTTTGTCTTGAGTCCAAGTGAAAAGCAAGAACCTCCAAGACCAAAGACAGATCTTGGTTGAATCCAAATAAAACTTTTGCCATAAAGAAAAATAATTGAGAGTGAGAGTTCTCTTGAAGAAAAATTTAAATCACTCCCCTCAAGTCAAATAAAAATCTTTTAAAAAAAATCCAAATAAAAAAAACTTGGGTGTCACAACACCTACCCCCTTAGGAAAAATCTCGTCCTCGAGATTTCTGCTGATCCTCAAATAGATATGGATGTTCTGCCCGAAGGAAATCTTCCCTTTCCCATGTAGCTTCATCCTCAGTGTGGTTGCTCCACTGAACCCTGAAAAACTTTGTCGTTTTCTGACGGGTCCTCCGTTCAGACTCTTCTAAAATCTTTACTGGCCTTTCTCTGTAGGTGAGATCTGGTTGCATATCAATGTTCTCATGAGGTACATGTTTCTCCGGGTTACTCACGCATTTCCTCAACTGCGAGACGTGGAATACGTCATGGACGTCTGACAGCTCCTTGGGTAGGTCTATTTGGTAGGCTACCGTGGCTCTTCGTGCCTTCACACAAAATGGTCCAATAAATCTTGGGGCTAGCTTCCCCTTAATTTTGAACCGTTGCAGACCCCTCATAGGAGATACTCAGAGGTATACGGAATCACCGGGTTCAAAGCTGACCTCACGATGCTTCTGATCATAGTAGCTCTTTTGTCGGCTCTGCGCTGTCCTGAGTCTGTCCCTGATTTGTTTAACTTTCTCCTCGGCCTCTTTAAGCATGTCAGGGCCGAAGATACGGCTGTCACCCATTTCTGCCCAGTTAAGTGGGGTACGACACCTTCGTCCGTACAATGCTTCAAAGGGTGCCATTTGCAAGCTGGCTTGGTAACTGTTGTTGTAAGCAAATTCGGCATACGACAAACTCTCTTCCCAACTGGATCCATAGGTGAGCACACAGGCTCTTAGCATATCCTCTAGGATTTGGTTTACACGTTCCATTTGTCCATCAGTCTGAGGGTGGTATGCTGTACTGAAAGCTAGCTGCGTGCCCAGAGCTTGTTGTAGGTGATCCCAAAATTTGGAGACGAATTGGGTGCCTCGGTCTGATATTATAGTCTTTGGGACTCCATGCAAGCAAACTATAGGAGATAGATAAAGGTTTGCCAGTCTTTGTGTGGAGTAGGTAGTCTTCACGGGAATGAAATGAGCAACCTTGGTTAGTCGGTCTGTGATGACCCATATGGCGTCATTCCCACGTTGTGATCGGGGTAGTCCAACGATGAAATCCATTCCTATTTCATCCCATTTCCACTCCGGTATTCTGTTTGGTTGGAGTAGCCCTGCTGGCTTTTGATGCTCGGCCTTGATGCACTGACATGAATCGCAACAAGCAATAAATGTGGCTATATCTCTTTTCATACCGTGCCACCAAAATCTTTCCTGGATGTCCTTGTACATTTTGGTTCCTCCAGGATGGATCGAGTATGGAGCGGTGTGGCTTTCCGTCAAGATCTGTTGCTTGAGTTCCTCAATGTTAGGTACGCAAAGTCTGTTTCGGTACCACAATGTTCCTTCACCGTCTGTGACGAACTCTGAAGTCTTACTAAGATTCATTTTCTTCTTTATGCCTTCGATGCTGGGATGTCCCTGTTGAGCCTTCTTAATTCGTTCCACCAGGGTGGGTTGTATCTCCAGATTTGATACGGTGCCCTCGGAGACTAACATCATGTTGAGCCTAGCGAACTCTCGCTGAAACTCAGGCCTCAAATCTTGCTGACCGTCATTGTCCGGGCTGGGGTTTCGACTAAGGGCATCGGCTACTACATTTGCTTTCCCTGGGTGGTAGTGAATGCCGACGTCATAGTCTTTGACCAGTTCCAACCAGCGTCGTTGGCGTAAATTCAGCTCTGGCTGTGTGAAAATATATTTGAGGCTCTTATGGTCCATGTATATTTCACAGCGATTTCCCAACAGAAAGTGCCTCCACTCCTTGAGTGCATGTATGACTGTTGCTAGCTCTAAGTCATGCGTTGGGTAATTTTCCTCATGCTTTCGCAGCTGCCTGGAGGCATATGCGACAACTTTGCCATCCTGCATTAGTACGCATCCGAGACCTTTTCGGGACGCGTCACAATACACTTCAAAGCTCTTGTGTATGTCTGGCACAGTTAAGACTGGTGCGGTTGTCAGCTTCTTCTTGAGTTCTTGGAAGCTTTGCTCACATGCTTCTGTCCATACGAATTTCTTGTCCTTCTTGAGTAGCTGGGTCATAGGCTTCGCCACAGTGGAGAATCCTTCAATAAATCTCCTGTAATATCCGGCCATTCCTAGGAAACTCCGCACATCTGTGACGTTGGCGGGCGGCTTCCAGTCCAGTATGGCCTTGACCTTTTCTGGGTCTACGGCCACGCCTTCTTGGTTCAGTATATGGCCTAAGAAACCAACTTGTCTTAGCCAAAATTTGCATTTGCTAAACTTGGCGTACAACTGATGCTTCCTCAATTCTCCCAAAACAATTCTGAGGGGCTCAGCATGCTCTTCTGGTGTCCTTGAGTAAACCAGAATATCGTCAATGAATACCACCACAAATTTGTCCATGAATTTCATGAAAACTTTGTTCATGAGGTGGAAAAAATATGCGGGGGCGTTCGTTAGTCCAAAAGGCATCACTGTGAACTCGTATAACCCATATCTGGAAGTGAATGCTGTCTTGGGGATATCCTCTGTCCGTACCTTCAGTTGATGGTATCCCGATCTCAAATCAATCTTTGAAAATACCTTAGCTTGTGCGAGCTGGTCAAACAAATCATTTATCCGTGGCATCGGATATTTGTTTTTGATGGTGACCATATTGAGGGCTCGATAGTCTATACACAGTCTCAGTGTCCCATCCTTCTTCTTGGCGAACAACACAGGCGAACCCCATGGTGAGGAGCTGGCTCGAATAAATCCTTTGTCCAACAATTCCTTTATCTGCTTCTTCAACTCCACCAATTCTGAGGGTGCCATTCTATACGGCTTCTTATAGATGGGAGCGGTGCCAGGTGCTAGTTCGATGCTGAATTCGATCTCTCGGTCTGGTGGCATTCCTGGTAGTTCTTCAGGGAACACATCAGGAAACTCGCATACCACTGGAACTTTTCTCAGTTCTGCAATGTCCATTTTGTTCAGTTTTGGTTTCTGTGATCGTGGCCTTTCTTGAGCGGAAACTCTTATATTCTTGCCATGATGGTGAGTGAGAATCACTGTTCGATTGAAGCAGTCAATGAATCCTTTGTTGGTGGTCAACCAGTCCATCCCTAAAATGACATCCAGTCCTTTACTTTCCAACACGATGAGATTCGCGTGGAATTGTAGCCCTTCGAACTCAATGACCACTCCTTGGCAGTAACCCTGAGCGATTTGCTTATTTACGGGGGACTTGATGATCATAGATTTTTCCAAGGGAAGTATCGGAAAACCATGTTGCGAAACAAAACTCTTCGAAACGAACGAATGGGAAGCTCCAGAATCAAACAAAACCGTGGCAGGTACTGTGTTGACAGGGAACGTACCGAGCACGATGTCTGGGGCATTCTGTGCTTCTTCCCTGGTCACATGGTTCAGGTGACCCTTCCTGTGGTTGTTGCTGGGGTTGAAGTTGTTGCGCTTGGGGGCGGGATTGTTTCCACCATTGTTCGGCTTGGGTGCCGAGTCTCTTGGCTTCGGGCACTGTTTAGCATAATGCCCTTGCTGACCCCAAGCATACCAGGTGACCCCTGGACGGTATGTGAACTCCTTGTCCCTGGCATGAAACTGTCCGACGGGCCTTGGCTCAGTAGTCGTGGATCTCCTTGCGTCTGTCCTTGGGACCTCAGTCTTGCCTCGGTTGCTGCGGGCAAGAGTCGTCTTGTCCCTCTTCCGCTTACGGATATCTTCCAGACTACGGCGCTCATTCTCCAAGGTGATGGCCTTGTCCACCAGCGTCTTAAAATCCGGAAAGGTGTGCACAATCAGTTGGCATCTCAGTGCTGGTGCCAGGCCGTCCAGGAATTTTTCCATCTTCTTGCTTTCTGTCATGTGCTCGTCGTAGGCATAACGAGACAGCTGGGTGAACTGACCGTTGTATTCTGTGACTGACATGCCTCTCTGCTTCAGGTCACCGAACTCTCTCTTCTTGATCTTTAGGATGCTCCTGGGGATGTGTGCCCCACGGAAGCCTTCCTTGAACTCTTCCCAGGTGATGTTGTGTTCCCTGGGATGCATGTGTAGGAAGTTTTCCCACCATGCTGCGGCTGCTCCAGTAAGATAGTGTGGTGCATAAAGCACCTTCTCATGATCTGAGCACTGAGCAATAATCAGTTTCCTTTCAATCTCATGAAGCCAATCATCGGCTTCCAGCGGCCTATCGGTGTGAGCAAAAGTTGAGGGGCGAGTCTTCTGTAACTCACATAACTTGGAATGGGGTTGATAGGGTTCACGGTGGTTTCCCATGTTGATGACATGGTTCATCATCTCTTGGTGCTGTTGCTGGCTTTGCTCGAAGAGACGGCATACTTGAGACAGTGCTGCTTCGTTGTCCTGTTGGCTGGACTGACCCTGAGTGAAATTGTTGCTGGTCTGTGTCTCGTAAACCTCTTCTGGCTGATTGGGCATGGAGCGAGTCCATGGGCGAGACATTTTTCCAGTCTGGGGTATTATTTGCAAAGCCCATGAGAAAAACTGTGTAGCACAAGAAAAAAAAGTCTTGCAAAGGCAACAATTAAAAGACTTCAAGGTTTTCAAAGAAACACAAATAATTTTCATGGAGAAGAAGTGCTTAACATAAATCTTACATGCGAAAAGCAAACACGTGATACAGCACTCAGGATGCGCGTACACATACTGACATGTTATTAAAAACTAGCGTACTACTCTGGAAGGCAGCAAACACACCAATACAAACTATCATACAGGAATAAACAGCACATCATACATGCAGACATAACACGCGGCTACTCGGTGCTCTCAGTCGGAGATGGTGAAGATCTCCTTCCCCTTGCCGATGGCAAGGCTCAGCGGTCCAGGAGAGTCAACCTCCACCTCCTCTCTAGCTGGCTCCTGGCGCGTAACGCTGCGCTGCGGTGATGGTGCGGGGGCGACTGGTGGTAGAGCGTGTGCGGCAGGTGGTGCGGCTCTGACTGGAGTAGGAGCAATGACTCGGTCGAACTCCTCAGTGGTAGGCAGACGGCGAGCAGTGGCCAAAACGGCCGGTGCATAAGAGGCTGAAGACGAGACGAATGTCAGGGGCGGCGCCATGTGGAGAAGCTCCTTCCTGCTGGCAGGACCGCCCCGGACTAAGTCCATGCGGGCAGCCACAAGATCATCTACGAGGTTGTCGAAAGACTCCTCCAGAGCCTTGAGATACTCCACAACCATCTCGATGGCTTCATCTCGTTCTCCCCGATGGCAGGCAAACGCATAGTGGCTGGTGTAAGGCACATGGCATGGGAGGTAGCGGTAGCGACGAGTCTTCATCGTAGGAAGGACGTCCCGAAGGCGAGCTATCGCCTCACGAGCAGCCATCTGCATGGCATGCCTCTCCGTAGGCATGGCCCTTCCCACAAAACGGAAGTGGCGAACAGCAGAACGTCCTCCCTTGAATTGCACCACAACCTGGTGCATAGACACGTCGTCACTAAGCTTGTGCTGGTAGAGTGTGAACTCCGGGCGAGCTGCTGGCCCGATCGCGAGCTTGGTGATGGAGACGAGGAGCTTGACAAACCCCTCGGGCACGTTGGTGAACACTCGATTCTCACAGCTGCTGCCAGCCATCTACAAAAGTAGGCAAAAATTCTGAGTAGTCATGTCATAAATTTATGATGACCAACAGAAAATAGCTACAATTGCAAAATGCTGAAAAAGCACAAAAGACGCTAATAACCGATTAGCGATCGCACCTAGTGGCTTCCTACAGTCAGCCTGGCTCTGATGCCAAGCTTGTCACGACCGGTTTTTCAATAAGATAATTATTGAGAGACCAATCCCTTTTACGGACCAGCGAGGAAGAATCCCTTCTCACTGGTAGACAATATCTTGGTCACAGAAGAAAAAAATACCAGGAGTACTAAATATAATACAAGGTTGAGCAGAGACTGCCCAACAATTTATTACATGCACGCCGCTAAAACAATACGGCGGATAGGGTGGCAACTACTAACTCACGATAATAACGGTGGTGGAAATATCACCGCGAAGCGAGTGATATGATTCCAGAAGACTACAGCTCATCGAGCGTCGGAGTGAGGCTCGAGAAGACTTATTGCGGGTGGCGGAAGCGTATACAAAACAAGTGACCAAAATCCGGGATCGCGCGGGACTGACTGGGACTCCTCTAGGCGTCGGACGCGCTATCAAACTCTTCATCCAAGAGATCGCCTTCGTCAACATCTGGCCAAATCAACAAGCCAGGTGAGTACTATGAAAGTACTCGCAAGACAGTTCGGACATAAGATATAACAAATGTAAACATGAAGCACATGAACAAGTTAACCAGTGCGATCAGACATAGAGATAATAAATACTGGGTGCCAAGCGAGGGTCTGAATGACGCCTCGAGCGGAAACTGCAGAATAGTAATACTGGTGCCAAACGAGTGTCTGAAAGACTCCTCGAGCGGAAAATGCGGAATAATAATACAGGTGCCAAACGAGTGTCTGAAAGACTCCTCGAGCGGAAAATGCGGAATAATGATACAGGTGCCAAACGAGTGTCTGAAAGACTCCTCGAGCGGAAAATGCGGAATAATAATGCGGGTGCCAAACGAGTGTCTGAAAGACTCCTCGAGCGGAAAATGCGGAATAATAATGCCACAGTCGGGCGTCGAGGCAACACCACATAAAGGGCTTGCAACAGAAAATAAAGACAGTGCATGCCACAGTCGGACGTCTGTGCGACATCACATAAAGGGCTTATATTTAACTTAAGAAACAAGTACACGCCACAGTCGGACGTCTGCGCGACGTCACATAGAGGGCTTATATCACAGCTCAATAATACAATCGTTCGGGAACATAAATTATCACAAGCATGCGACAAATATAAAGTTAGTCCATCCACAGGAATAACAATAAAACTGGATTTACCACTTGAGCTTGTTCACCGGGGACAAGTTTTTCACACGGATAGATATGGATATAATGTTTACACTACTTGATCATGGATACGATGATTTGGAAAGAATTAACTCTGCAGAGTTTGTACTTAACCACAGCCAACGGATTTCAGTAGTCACGGGGACTAGTTCCGTCTACGGTGTTTTGGAAGAAACACGTCTAACCAGTACACACCCAATTCAACCATCCGAAGCCAGGGATCACCCTCGGCATCGTTCAAGAAAAACCTTGAGACGGGGAGGCTACAACCTCGCGTAGCATGGGATCAAATTTCTATACGCGCGCTTTAAGGGGGTGCCCCCCCTCTTGGTCCCAACCGGAAACACCCATGCCCCCTGACCGGATGACTGGCTTTAATCCTGGGCCAAGGTACCATCATCCCGGCCTCTCTGTTTGGTGTGTACACGGAAAGAGGTTACCGACTTACTAAACCGCATCCTGGCAATGAGACATGTGGTAGCACGGAAGGGGGAAAGAACGGTAACGCGGCTCCAACCATGTTAACGTCGGAAAAGTCGGATGAGGCAAGGCTGGTATGCTACAACAGTACCACCTTGCTGCCCTTCATGTCACCACATGATTAGGCCATCTCTCATCAGAGATCATCGCAACTTTGGAACATGCGGAAAAAGAACGATAACGTGGCTCCAACCACGTCAACGTCGGAGAAAGTCGGATGACGCAAGGCGTTCGTGCGGTGCAGGAACAAGAGGGCGGGGACGAGGAGCAAGGCGACGCGGTGGTACTGGCGAGATCGATGTCCTTCTCTGAAGAAAACGACAGCAAGCCACTGACTGAATCTCTGAATTTTTCTGAACTTGATACAGACAGTGCATTGCAGGTGTTCGACAGAAAGATTTTGCAATGAGATAAATTTTTCTGGAGCTGTAACTTGGTGAGATGACCACTCAATGCACCCAGAGGCTGCCTGATTTTACTTGGAATTTTTGGAGAAGGTTTTGAATGAATTTCACCAAATTTGACAAATCTGGTCCAAACTTGCAGCAGATGTAGTTTGAAAATTTTGAACTGAAGACCAGTGGATCTTCATGGTTCTTGGTTGAGGGTTCAAAGGACTAGGAGGGGAAAAAGTTTTGGGGGCAAAAATCAAGACAGAAAGTGGAGTTCCTTTGCAAATCTCCAAGTGCTAGGAAAGAAGGCAAAAATTTATTTGAATAGAATATAAATGGAAATGATCACATGGGGAGGTTCAACTTGCTGGATTTGATGCAAATCATGATCCAAAGGTGAGGAAAGGGTTGGGAGAGGGGATTTGCACTAAGGCCATGGCAAGAAGGAATTGTTGAAAGTGGCAAAGGACTTTCCAAAAGCCATAGTGCAAATTTCAAGGAGATTTTCAAAAGTCATTTCCCAAGTGAAAATATTTTGTCTTGAGTCCAAGTGAAAAGCAAGAACCTCCAAGACCAAAGACAGATCTTGGTTGAATCCAAATAAAACTTTTGCCATAAAGAAAAATATTTGAGAGTGAGAGTTCTCTTGAAGAAAAATTTAAATCACTCCCCTCAAGTCAAATAAAAATCTTTTTTAAAAAATCCAAATAAAAAAACTTGGGTGTCACACATGTCTGGGTTGGTACAATTTTTGTTCACTACTTAATGGGAAAAGAGAGCAATACAATAGCTTCAATTCAACATTTATCTAAAACAGTACCAATACAAGTAGCACAACATCTCAAAACACACTGCACAATCATGTGGATGGGACATGGGACATGCCAGCACCACGTGCGTCCACACGTATAAATGGGTGATGCAGAGTGTGTAGCCAAGCAGCATATCTGCGTTGGTCCCACATTTGTTCTCTTCGAAACATTTTCCTATGTGAGGGCAGCAAATCTAGTCCTGCACAAACTACCCAACCCCCAGTTTCTTTCCCTTTTCAACAAAGAGTTTGGTTCCTTACAGATGTGTGTACTAGGTTACCCCCTTTTCCCCTTTTCGACCAACAAAGCGGCTAGATAGCTAGTCTATACTACTTTCCCTCCCTCCTTTCCTCATTGAACCACGTCCTAGATTCATGCTCCACCCCACCGCACCCTTCTTTCCTCTTTGAACCAAGACCTAGATTCGACTACAGAATCGAAAAAGATTCGCATGCAGCTAGACCAATGACGGTTTCAAAGAAACTTATACCTTAGGGTCATCGGGATGTGGCAAGGCGTGCGGCGGGAGGTCGGATCTGCCCACACTACGTACGACAGCGAGGAAGAAGGGGTCAGTGGCGCTCCCGCACAGGTGCTGGGTGAAAGAGAAAAGCGCAGCCGGCAGTGGATTACATCCATCGCCGAAGGCGATAGAGTGAACGTTGCACCTCCTCCCCTTCTCGGTGCGACGGGATCCGGACGCCTCCTTCGCCAGCTATGAGGGGGTGAGAGAGACAGAGGCCACAACGCAGTCTTGTTTAGATCCGGTGAAGAGGGTGAGAGACTGTGAATATAGCAAACCCTAGCAAAGGAACGTTGAGCCTCCAGCGTGTATATATATATGTAGTGCGGCGAGAGTGTGGAGAGTGCAAACCCTAGCGAACAAGCACTGAGGCTCCAGCTTATATATATACTGTAGTATGGACTGAGCTCCGATGCCTTTTGGTGCTACACCTGCTTTTGGCTGTATGACAGGTGGGCCAGCCACATTTTGGGCCCACCTGTCATAAACCCAAAGGCAGGTGCACTAAAGTCAATGAAGCTGCGTCCATATAGTACTCGTGTACATGACTAATATATAGTGGAGTGGTTTTCTTATTCTCTCCATAACAATCGTTTTAAATTGTGTAAGTACGAAACAAAACTCTTTATTTAACATACCAGTGAAGAAAACTACTACTCCCTCTGTTCCTAAATATTTGTCTTTCTAGAGATTTCAACAAATGACTACATACGGAGCAAAATGAGTGAATCTACACTTTAAAAAATGTCTGTATACATTCGTATGTGGTAGTCCATTTCAAACCACTTGAAAGACAAATATTTAGGAACAGAGGGAGTACTTCCGATGAACTAACGATCCACGCGTCCTGGTCGCACTTCCTGTCCTTCATGTGCGGTACACTACCCTCCCTTAAGTGAACAACCACACATGCACCAAATTATCGGAAACGTGTGAGAGTGTGTACAAATAAATAATTTTAATTTCAATTATCGGAAAGGTTTGAGAGTATGTACAGTTTGCCCTCTCTAATAATTATGGTTTGTTGTGTTCGGCCTAAACTTGGTCAAACTTTACAAAGATTGACTTCAGTCAAATCTAATATGCGGAGTAAATAAAAATGGAGGGCTACTACGTCCATCCAGGTTTTTAGTCCACACCATTTTTTTAATCAAAGTTAATAGCTGGACAAATAAAATTACAGGGGAGCTGGAGACAAAGTTGTGAGAAGGCTTAGAAATCAATACAAAACTTATGCTCTTAGTACCAATGTCGATCCTTCTTCGAGGAAACATTTGGTTCATAGCCAATTGTGTGATAAAATTGCACCAACGTGAAAGACGACTGCGTCTCCAACGCAACCAAGGTGAACGGATGAAGGATATCATCTTTGTGGGTAACAAGCAAAGAGCACTGATGGAAGACAGCTTGTTTTTCATTGAAAATCGATCAGCTTCACCAGTCGACGCAACCATGAGGCGCAACCATGAGCATCGATAGGTCATCGTGGTGATGCATCATCCATTTGGCATCATGTTTGGGTGAGGCACCTATGAAGTTCGACAAATCCTCACTGTGGTCTGTTTCTTCTCAGTAATCAAGCTCGAGGAAGGAAGAACCACGTGGCAGAGGACAGTGAGGCGGAACAACAATGGCCATCCAATTTTGTGCAGTTCCACTAAAATTGAGGAAGACATGCCTGGTTATGGAGATACGCATCGCTGTTTCCAAAAATATAAAAAAAGGATATAGTGTTGTAACTTTCTTTTACAAGATTAACAACGACATCTCAATTTTCAATAAGAATTATGAAAAGTACACCAACAAACAGAAGCATCATGATTATCTTGATGGGAACTAAACCAAGATACCCGAGAAAAAAAGCATTTCTTCATTTAACCAGTGATAGTATTAGATTAGCAGCAGCAATAGGAGCATATGGACAATGACCGCACAACCACCATGTACTTTTTGTCGAAACAACATGTATAATAGTAGGTGATGTTGGACCAGCCGACGAACCCTAGCTACTATACATGGGGAGCTGGGGAGTAGTCGCATAGAAGAAAACCCGCATGCAGCGACCTGGGGAGCTGGACCAGTACAAGAAGTTATACCTCAGGTGGGCGAGATGTCGCTTAGCCGGGCGGGCGGGATCTGCCCACACGACGGCAGCGAACAAGGACGCGGAGGACCTTCGTCCGCGCCAGCGCCTTCTCCGAGAGGACGATGTGCTTCGGCTTCCTCCATCGCCGACGGCGACAACGTCCACGCTGCACCTCCTCACCTCCCGCAGCGGACGGGATTCGGTCGGATCTGTGACCACCGGTGAGTAGAGAGATAGTGTGGACACTGTCATCTTGTTTTGATATGGAGAGGGTGAGAGAGCGAGACGCGAGAAACTCTATCAAACAAGAGGCTATAATGGAGTAAAAAAATCTCTCCATAGCAGTGGTTTTAAATAGAATATGCGCGTTCCCGGAAAAAAGAAACGAAAACTGGCGGACAAATTTTTAATGTACCAAGAAAGAAAACTCGATCAAAAACACGCCCCCGCTTCCAGGTCGCGAGAGTCGTCGTGCACACACACATAGACGTAGACATGCATATCCGTGTTTATGTAAAATTCCATTTCCATCTCCATCTCCAATCATATTTGTCCAACTGGCACATTATTTATGTTGTTAATTATATACGCGGCAATATTAACGTACATCATCTCTTGTTTGCGGGCGTCCGGACCGCTGCCACGGCCGCTCCTGAGCAACCCGAACACTCTTCATCACCCGCGCGTGCTTCCCGCCCGAAACGGTCAGTGCCGCATTCATGCCCGGCCAGAGCAGACGCGACCTCTCACTGGCGCCGGCATTGAAGAGGCGCGCCGGCCGAGAGAGCGTCGCCCGTGCCGCTTCCTGGTGCACGCGACTGCTCCGCGTTCAAAGGTCGCAATAGCCGGCCACAACATGCATGTAAAAAGTTCTTGGGAGTCCGTGCTACAGCTAGTTGTCCTCCCCCAACTCGTCAATCTCTTCCAGTAGTACTAGTACTCCATGGCGTGATCCATCGACAAGCAGGCGGGAAAGTTATCGTATACTCGATTTGCGGTGAGTGGCATGCCGAGCGACCGTGTGGGGTCGAGCCGTGGAGGAGGGTGAGACACGAACGCGACAGATGTGATTTAAAGGTTGGTTTTGCTCGATGGCGCGATCCAACGAAACGAAACGTTGGTTTCTCTTTATTTCCATTTTTTCTCCGGAAAAATGGAAACTTTCCACTCCATTTTCATTCCTACTCCAAGGTTGCCCCGTTACAACATTCCATCAAATACAAAGGAAAACTAACATGCATGCTGATGCATCTCAATGATTCACAGATCATAGCCAATATTTACTTCACAACTAAAGACAAAAGTTGTGAGAGTGTGTAGGAAAGAAAAACTACTGATGGGGTCACTACGACTTAAACCCTAAACCCTAAACAGGATTTAATTTCCTGGCCAGGTAGAACCTGTCGAAGGAAACACAGCTGGCACCCTCGGATCATACGATGCTTTTGTGCAGTTCCACTAAAATCGAGCTGAGCATCCCTGATGGCAAAGTTGAAGAAGTGTGATTAGAATAATAGTACTGGCACTAGTTCATGAGATATAAACTCATCACAAGTAGAAGTCGGTAGAAGTAGAGAAAGATCGACATGGAGATGGAGCTACGTGGGGAGCTGCGGCAGTGGAGCAAGCCGGCTCCAAAAGGAAGATGGACTACCTGGGACGTCAGGCTGTAGCTAGAAGGGCGGTTGGGATGCGGCATCAGCCCATACCGCGGTAACCCACGATTGGGACGCACCGACTGTGGATTTTCTCCCTCGCCGATGTCGACCGCGTCTACGCAGAACATTGTTCCCTTCCCCCAGCTGCGGGATTAGGCCGGATATGTGCCCAGCGGTGTGGCCACCGTCGTTCTATGCTTGTGAAGAGAGCAACCCAAGCAAGCAAGCTTGTAGCTTAGGCTCCTGCTAGTGTATATATAGTGGTTTTCTTTTTCTCTCCATATCAACCATTTTATATTGCGTACGTGTCATTAAAGAGTGAAATGATGATTGATTCTTCCGACTAACTTACTGTGTGATTTGATTGCTCCTTTAGTGGCCCCTACACGTACTCCCCCTACGTGTATGCAACAGCCACACGTACACATGGACGCAAAAACGCGCGTGACGCCCTAATGCATGCATGTCCGAGCACACGACGAAACACACACGGTCGCGCTCAAGTGCTCAACCTACACGTGCATGCACACACATACTCAGGCAGGGTGAGCTAGTGACCGTATAAACAGCGAAAAATGTATATATTGAGCGCAATGAGCGTATTATGAAGTCCACTGACCGTATTTTTACAAATATACAGTGACAGACAGTGTATTTATCTTGTTTGAAATTAAGCCATATTAACCGAAGAGGAGGCAGTATGGACTAGCATTACTTTGTCGTGTCCCGTCAACTTGCCGAACGAGGAGAAGCTTGCAGGACGGGAGAAGCTCGCGCACGGTGGCTCGCAGGACAAGGAGAAACTTTTGACTAATGCAAGCTCTCCCTCGCTCAGGCAGTGGACGTGCAATAGTTAATTCGGTGTCAGATTGCCAGAAGCATACACTATACTAGTACTATTATTGTTCGACTTCCCGAAGAGGCGAACAACCAAGTGCAAATTTTACTAGTACTAGTACTACTACTATAGTCTATAGAGGTATGTACTATACTAGTACTTACTAGGAACCAGATGGAGGAGCGTCTGCACTCTTATTATATTTTTAAAATGTGATAAAGCAATCTTCAACACATTTGGTTCTCTTCGAGGGTTCTCGCATGTGATAATGGAAGTTGATTGCATGGAACACTCGCCACAATTCTCGCTTAATTCTGGCTCATATCCTGTTACAAATAGGAGCGCTCGGTAATATTTCCTCTTTTTTTGTTATTCAGCATGTAAACAGGTCGGCAAAGCTTGAGGCGCATCTTTGTGTGAACCGTGCTTGTTGCACTTTGAATGTGGCCGAGAGCTGGCTTGATGAAACACCTTGCTTCATACTTCTTTTTTTTGCGGGATACCTCGCTTCCTAGTGACCAGTGTCTTGGCTGATCGTCCTAAGAATGCTTATATATGAATAAAGCTCTCTCATTTACCCGCAAAAAAGATTAAGCCATATTAACTGGAAAGGAGGGAGTATGGACTAGCACTACTTTTTGGTGTGTCCCGTCAACTCACAGAACGAGGAGAAGCTTGCAGGACAAGGTGAAGCTCGCTTACGCCTTTTGACTAATGCAACCTACCCTCGCCCAGGCGGTGGACATGCATCAGTTCATTCGGTGTCAGATTGCCAGAGGAATACACTGTAGTACCGAACATGCGGAGTACCATCATTGTTCGACTTCACGAAGAGGCGAAGAGCCAAGCGCAAGGTTTAGTAGTACGAGTAGTACTACTACTAGAACCGCATGATGGAGCGTCTGTACTCTTATTTTTTTAATCTCTGATAAAGTACACATTTATTCCGGAGAAGGGCAGAAAATGGCAACCCAACATGTAATGATGATATCGATCAACCATGCTCGAATATATCTTGGCCTCCGTGCGAGCCCGTTTGTGTGTTCTCGCTCCTCGTCTCTCTCAAGGAACGGCAGGTTGGCCATTTTGCCGTCAATTGAGATCAGTTTGCTCACACTCCGGTCCCACATGTCAGTGATATGCCAAGAGGAGGTGCGTTGATCGACTGGCCATACGCGTACTTGGTTTTGCACCTTCATACTACTCCTCCCTCCGTCACTGTTTACAGGGCGCGCTTCATTATGATGCATTTCTCTCAATGCATTTCCACCACCAGAGAGACTTTAGACACGTTTGGTTTAATGCTCAATTAATTAGGGCGTGGTAACTGCAATCAAGTCCACAATTTTCTCTCGATGTACTACGGAGTGGAGTAAGTGCATGCATGTGTGTACCCGGGGTGGAACCACTGCATGCATGTGTGTACGCATTATTTCCTCTAGTAATAGACGCCGTGCTATAACTACCAATGCTATTTTTCAGGCCGATCGCTAGTCGCCTTGGTCCCAAAGATTTTTTTCTTTTTCTGAAGCGCGCTCTATAAACAGTGACGGATGGAGTACTATGAGCGGATTCAAAGAAGAGTGTATTGATGGTTGCTTCTTCCAAGCAACTTACAGTGGGAAGGTGGGGCTTATGATTTGACTGCTCATTACTCACTATTAATGCGGTGCAACGACCGGGCTGAGTCTCCCATGCGGCTGTCCACTACCCCCTCGGTTCTTAAATATACTCCGGAGTATTTGTCTCTCTAGAGATTTCAACGAGTGACAACTCAAATATTTGTCTTTTTAGAGATTCAAATGGACTACTACATACGGATGTATATAGACATATTTTAGAGTGTAGATTCACTCATTTTGCTCTGTATGTAGTCACTTGTTGAAATCTCTAGAAAGACAAATATTTAGGAACGGAGGGAGTACACATACGAAGCAAAATGAGTGAATCTACACTCTAAAATATGCCCATTTTAAATTTGTAAAAAGACAAATATTTAGGAACAAAGGAGTATAATTTTGTGCATGGCCCATGGACCCGGATGCTGAAGAGGCTTCTGGCAATGCTATCAAGCTTCCAGCATTTGTTTACATAATTGACGTACTATACAAATAATTTTCCAGCGACATGAAATTGTACAATGGTGTGAGCTTTCAGCTTTTGTTTCATGTGTCTTGTCATCGATGCTCTTTCGGAAACAATAAAAAATTGACTTCCTTGCTAATGCATCTCAATTATTAGCAGATCAGAGCTAATATTTACATCACAACTGAAGACAAAGTTGTGAGAAGGTGTTAAATTAAAATTGATCCATGCTTTCATTGGCAGCAACGTCCCCCAGCTCTGTCTAAATCAACAAGGCATGTTGGGAAAAAAGTAGCTGTCTGGAGCATGCAACATTCCGATCATTTTGTGCAGTTCCACTAAAATAGAGCTGAGCGTCCCTGTTCCAAAGATATTAAGTGTGATTACGATAATAGAGGACTGCTGATGAAACAATAAACACACAAATAGAAGCCGGTCACCTTTGCAGTCTCTCTTAAGAGTTAAGACTAACTAGTTGGAGAAGATTAGGCTCGGAGTTGGATGAGGAGGATAGAGCAAAACCAATCTCCCTTTATGCAGTCGCACTGAAATGTAGAGACGTTGCCCGTGTGACATTTTAGTACAACTGCACAAAACACTCTTAAGAAAAAAGTGATTTGTGTAGTTCACCAAAAGGTCGCAATAGCAACGCGGTGAAATGGATAGCCTTGTTTGCAAAAAAGAGGTAGAAAGGAAACAATTACTGGCCGATAACAGTTGATGACACATGCGAGGACAAAAAAGAAGCATAATCCTTGTCCTAAGGGAAGATAACAACACGGTTGTGTTTGTCTAAAACGGTGTGAGGACGAGATTGCAATATGGAAAGTACGCCGGACGAGCTACGTTTTGGGCAAAGAACTATGGAAGATCCACATACAGCGACGTGGGAAGACGGGCAGTGGAGCAAGGCCGGAGGGGATACCTGGAGGTCGTCGGGATGTAACTAGGTGAGCGGCGGCGGGCGGAATCTGCCCATACTGCGGCAGCAAGCAGGTGGCGTAGGCCCTACCGCGCCGGAGCTTGGTCAGAGAGAACGGCGTGTACCGCAGATCGGGACGTGTTGCCTCAGCGCCGTCGAACGGAGAAACGATGCACGTCCTCCCTTTCCGCCGGCGGACGGGATGCGGCCGGATCAGTGACCAATGGTGAGAGAGAGAGAGAGAGGCCACCGCAGCCTTGTGTGAGATACTCTGAAGAGAGACAAACCAGGCAGGCAGGCTCCAATGTATATAGTGGAGCAGACTACCTTTTTCTCCATAAAAATCGTTTTATATTCTGTGTACGTGCCATTGAGCGATATAACTTTATTTAAAAATAACGCGCCAACGCATCAAGTCGAACTTTGTTTCGTGCACGCGTGGTACACAACCTCTGTAGGTAAACAACCGCTACACGCGTTCAAATTAGCACGTGGGCTGCCATTTCGTACAGAAATGAGCTCCACTGTGTACCCGCGCGGGTGTGGCTGGGCACGAAGCGTGAGTACGTGCACGATGCACCTATTCTCTTCTTGTATACCTACACCACCTATGTGGGGTTGTGTGAGAGAGATACAAACGTAGAGAGATATAGTGTGTGGGTTTGTGGGAGTTTTTTTTTGGGGGGGGGTCAATCAAAAAAGGTAACATATGCAATGTGTGTGAAATAGAGTCCTGGATATATCATATATATAGAGGGGCGATCCACGAGAAGAGAGTGGAGGTATCATCGGCTTGAGGTGTACATAGAATCGAAGAGAGGGATGATGTGTGTGTGCGCGCGTGCGATCGATAAAGAGTGCCATCGAATTTGTGTGTGCCCACGTTAAATATATAGAGTGGCTGGCCTACTGGAACGTGAGAGGGGGCAGGTGCAGTTTGTCTCTGTGGCATGGATACCTACCTACAGCGCTCGACTATCGGTGTGTGGTGGGGGGAGGCCTAATTAACTATAGAGGTACAATGGCCTAATTAACTATAGAGGTACAATGGCTGGTATATGTGTGGAGGAGGAGAGAGGCCTAATTAACTATAGAGGTACAATGGCTGGTATATGTGTGGAGGAGGAGAGAGGCCTACCTCATGTATTAAGGGAGATCGATTGGCATCCATGCATATGTGTAGGAGAGGAATAAGGTTGGGAGAGAGACAGAGCTAGAGTGTTAGAGGGGGTGGTAGTGGAGTTGCTTCTAACAAATGGTGGGATAGGCTTGCTAGACAACTGGAGGGCACGCCTACAATATAAATAAGAGAGGGGATGGCTGCCTGTCTGTGCACGTGCGTGTGAGAGACGAGTCAGGAGGCATGCACGAATGATGAGGGGGGCGATATGGCTGTGGTAAGCAGACGTAACTACATAGGAAGATCAATCGTCCTTTGTCAGAGAAAGGAGAGAGATAACTTGTGAGGTACGTCAATCGATGGGGGGATAGTTAAAGTCGACCTAGGTATATGTTGGGAGATCGCTCGGTATACATGAATGTGTGTGTTAGAAGCAAATGAGGCACGGGGAGATGGATAGAGAGAGAGCATCTAGGAGGTGGTGCAAGAGTCATACTATATCGAGGGGGAAGGAGTGTGCGAGTACGAGATCGATGAAAAGAGTGGTGGGAGTGAGGCATGGACGGTGATAAGAGAAGAGGGGAAGCTTGTGTTTGTGCTAGGCACACCTGGCTAGAGAGGCATATCGATCGATGTGTGCCGTAAAGAAGGAGCTGGGGGGCCTACACACACCAGGGGTGAACGACCTAAAGTGAAAAGACGAATTTGCGCGATGGGGCTAGAGAATGCCGAGGGAGGGTGAGAGGGATGCGGGCGTGTGCATGCACGAGAGAAAGTTAGCGCTAGCTACAAAGATAAGAGGATTGTGTGGGTGTAAAAGATGAATAGAGATTATACTTCATTATAAAAAGCGAAGTCGGATATTTGTAGAATTTATCATAGTGTTTTAAACCGACGCATGTGTGAATATATATAACGGTGATACACATGGTGTGGTTATGAACATGTTATACTACATATAATATATTTTATCTCTACTCTTATAAAAACGGAGTTGTTGATGATGGTGTGCCTGCCATCCTGCAATATAGGCCGTCCGATTTATATCTGACGGATAGGAAGGAAACTATGGCAATTTTGAAAAAAGATACCCACACCCCTCTCCATATTTGCAAATTAGGCCTCCCCTTGATCATGTTGATGTTCTTTGGAACGCATGGGCATCTTGCTAGTACTACGTATAATATATAGAACATTGATCATAATTTGGGCTAATGTGTGGCTTTTGCAGCTCAGGTCTAAATACTTGTCATAATGTAGGGGGCGGGGCACTATACTATGTGTGATAAACACGGTGTACGTACGGAACATGGTTTAGATTATGAATATATAGTTAGTACATCAAATGTACTATTATTTGGAATCAACATCAAGTGTATTCAAAAAATAGAATTCGAGTTCATGTAGTACACATAGTTCATATCTATCTCTATAGTAATCATGTGGTGTGTTATTAAGGTAATACACGAATGATGGTTGAAGTTGGCAACAATCATGATTGTAGATTCTTATTGAAATAGAGAAACGAATTCAAATTCAGTTCGAATTGCAACGGTAGTATAGACATTTGGAATGCACTAAAATGTTGGTATGAGTAGGTTACATGCATTATACAGCAAGCGAAAAAATTTATTTGGACATAACATGGATTCATACTCCCTCCTTCCATCTATATAGGACGTAATGCGTTTTTTAAGACCGCCTTTGACTATTGACAAGATTAATAGTACATGACGTGCACAATGTGAAAATTATATAATTGAAAGAACCTTTCACAGACGAATTTAACGGTGTGCTTTGTGTAAGTTGCATGTCATATATTATTGCTCTAATATTTGGTCAAAGTTAGCATCAAAAACGCATTAGGCCCTATATAGATGGAAGGAGGAGTAGCTTTGAATAGCATTTTTATAGTAAAACGGGGCAAGACTCTCTCTTTGTGTGGTGTGAATAGTTTTATTTTTTTCGTTTTCTTTTTGGTTGAGGGAAGTGCGAATTGATTTGGTACGTACAAGTACAATATTACACGTTAGGCTTGTCCCTAAAATTCAACCCGCGCCTTGTTATATCCCGAAAATTCAGATATCGTGCTCCCAAAACTGGCGCCTTCACAACCCGCGCCTTGCTATCCCGAAATTACAACGCGCGCGACAACTCCCTCCAGCTGCCAAATCCCGACACGCGAAATCCCCCTTCTAACCCTGAGCCGAAAGGGCCGCTAGTTCAAACCGGTGGGGGGTACTTTTGTAACACACCCTACATTTTGGACAAGCGCGTCCCTAAGTCATGGTTCACCCCCTCCCATCACCTCCTTTTTGCCATTCGATATCCCAGGCTGCCATAACCTCTCCGCTCCAACCGTGAAACCCCACCCTCCTCTGTCCGCCACCTCACCGCTGCCCAGCCGGAGCCTCTTCCCCGACGACGTCGTCCACCGCAACAGCTCGATGTCCCTCATCCACCTCCCCGGATGAGGATCCGTCGTCCATCTCGTCATCCCGCCGGTTCAGCCGCCCCGTCCTCCACCTCCAAGGAGCTGCTCCGACGATCGCCTCGTCTATCGCGGCTGCTCCATCCCCACAGCACCGCCTTAACCTGCTCCACCGGAACTGCAGCATCCTCATCGACTCCTCAGACGAAGCCGAGGCCTACTCGGCGCCACCAAAGAGGTTGTACACTCATCGCATCACACCTTCTCCTTAACTCGACCTCCCGGCGCCGACGGTGCTCCATCCCGCACCCCCAGGGAGCGGCTACCTTGAAGCCGGCGCCGCGGGCGACATCTCCACGGCGGCTCTCCCCCAGTGCGAGGCCCCTTCAGCGGCGACGTCCATACCAGCCGGATCTAGTGCTGGTGCTCCGGCTCTCGCTCGCTCACTGGCGTTGCTGCTAGTGCTCCGGCTCTTGCTCGATCGCTCGCTCGCCCAGCTACTGCTGCTCCGTCTCTCACTCGCTCGCTCGCGCTGCTGCTGCTGCTCTCCCCCTCGCTCATGCTGCTGCTCTGCTCAGATTTAGCTACACTTCAGTCGACTGAATCGACTTTTGGGTCAGTCGACTTTCGGGGGTGGGGGGGGGCTCGCCGGAGTTAAGGAAGAACCACCCGCAGCGGGGATGGGGGCTCGCCGGAGAGGTACCCCAATATCTATCTTAGGGTTCAGGGTGGGGCGAGGGGCCTAGAGGGTTGGCCGGGGCGGCGGCGGACCGGCAGTGGGGAGTTGTTTCGGGGCGGCGAGGCGGCGCTGGGGCCGGCGGTTCGGCCGGTGGTGGCTGGAGGCTCAGGGGGTGCAGGTTGAAGATGAACTGCAGGCCCTCCCTAAACTACCTGTCAAGTGCCTCTCTGCTACCATTGCTTTTAGTTTCGACAGTAACATACAGATTCCACAGAAAATTTCAGTTTCGACTGTTAAGTTCAGAGTCAACAGTTTTTACCACATCTGTTGTAGTCAGGTGGTTTTTGGTGATGTAAATTTTACATCTATTTTACATCATCTATTGGAGATGCTATTAGAATCCCACTTGAGATTGACGATGTCTGTCTTGTGCTGCTTCAGCCTTGACGTCTTATGGCTCACCGGAGCTGCTCCAACGACAGAACGATCCATCACAACAGAGGAGTGCCCTGGACGCCGTCTACAGATTCCTCAGATCTTCCTCCACACCTCCAACAGCCACCTCTGCCTCAACTGCTTCAGCGACCAACCCAATGATGCTGAGGTCGACACGGCTACGGCAAAGAGGTTGTACACTTTTTGCATCACTTATTACTATACATTCATGTCGATCCATTAGGGCTATTTTGGTTCAACGGAAAACATAGCAATAGGGAATTTTCCAATGGCACTCTACTATTCAATTATTCATGCATTTTGTTGAAAGAAATGAAGCAAAACATCCACCTGGACCTACTTTTCAAAATCCTATGCATGAAAACAAGACCAAGTGCATTAGTGGCAGAATAACATTCTAACTGTGCACGCTTTCATATGGTTTCACTTTATTTTGGCCATGTTTCTTTGCATTCCTCTGCTCTTCCAATTCCTGTAAACCAAACACCCAAGTTGACAGAAATCCCGTGTTTACAAATGCTCTGTTTACCATGTGCATTCCTATCCTATTCCAGTGTTTTTCCTATCCCTGCGTTTTTAGAATCATGCAAGCCAAATGAGCCCTTACAGAATTACTTCAGTTACAGGTAGGTGTCGAAGGGAACTTTGTGTGGTTTGTCCTGCTCTTGCCGCGATGTCGTCCACCTCACCTGAGCTTCTCCATCAACAGAAACATCCACCAAACCAGACATCACGACTCCTGACCGTCTTTCGCCGCCTCAGATCTCCTTACCTGCCGCCAGCACCCACCGCAACGGCATCACCATCATCGACTCAGCAGATGAACCTGAGGAGTACACGGGTCCACAAGAGAGGTCGTACTCTTTTGTTTCTGCTTATGTTATGCATTTCTTAAAAGTACATGCTACTTTATCGTCCTGTTCACCTCTTGGACTCCAAGTCAGGTCCAAATTAATGTTCAAACTTGAGTTCTAAATTAGTTGTGGGGCACATATCGAGGAAGCAATGAATAGTATCTCTGTCTAATATCTGGTTCACCTAGGGTATGCCTATGTTGTTCATCTTGGGTGGGAAACAAATAGTAAAGCAATCATCCTCTGTCTTTTTATTAAATTAAAGCAATCATCAGCCTGCTATCATTATTTTTGGATCCATCCACCGGTTGTTACCATCACTCTAAATTTCTGCATGCTCTCCTTACATAATCTCACCATATTTTTTCGTATACATGTCAGATATTGTACACAGTCATGCTGAACATGTAGAGAAAAAGAGAAGAGTTTTGCGCGGCAATACAATGTCATGCAGACATCACTCCATGGTGGGTTCAATGGCAAACCCTCCCCACCCCTCTCCAGATTGTAATCTAGAGGAAGATATCTATTCTGAGGCGGATTCAGATGCCGCTGACCACTCCTATTTACCCCCAAGGTGTTTGCTCTACCTTGGCATGATGATGTTAGTCATATCATGCATATGTTGCCTTGCAGTGCCTACTTTTGACATCATATATGTCATCTACTTAGTTTAGACATGTTCTGTAATGCCACATGTTTAGTTTCTATATCATATATGGGAATTATGCAGTCTCATGTCTTTTAGCCAGCCATAATATAAGTGAAATGTGCAATGCCATCCTGTTTAACCAGGCATCATATATTTGAATCATATCTTGCCCATCCTTTTCTTCATTACATTTCCATTTGTCGACAATGTTTGTACATTAAACTACTCTTCCTGTGAATCAGCCATTTGGGTGGGAGATTGAAAAATCTGGAGTGAAAACAAGGCCTTCAGAGCAGACAGTGCTACCTGTCGAAGAAGATCTCTTGTTGGGTCCCGATAGCTCCTCAGAGATGGATTCAGAGACAGATGACCAGTCCTATTCCCCACCGAGGTGTATGCTCTAACTTGGCATGGTTATACTGCTCATATCATGCATATGGTGTCTTGCATTGCATAGTTTAGACTTCATATACACAATATTCAACACCATGTTCTTAGTTCAGACATCATATCGAATGCCCTATGTTTAGCATATAAATCACATATGTGAATTAAATGATGCGATCCTAATTACTTAGATAACATGTAGGTGAATTATGTCATGCGATCCTGTTTAGTTATTCATCATATCTTTGAATTATGTTATGCTATGCTATCCAGTTTAGATAGACATCATATATGTGAAATTATGTCATGCTATCCGTTTTAGTTAAACAATATACATGTCAACTATTTCATGCCCTCTTTTTCCACACTATCTATTGCATCTGTCTCTCATACAATGTCTGTACATTCAACTATGTTTCCTGTTTATCAGCCATTTGAATTGGAGCGGGTGATGCCAGTATCTAGCGGACTAAAAACACGGTCTTCAAATAAAACAGTGCTACCTCTTGGTGGAGACAGCACCCCGGTTGTACATGCACAAGAACCAGCCCTACCACACATAACCCAAACTCTCGCAGATTGTACCCCTACTGCGATGGACAGAGAACCAGCTTCACCCAATCTAACCCCAACCCCAGCAGATAGTAACCCAGTTCCTGTTGACACAGCACCATCTCCACCACAGAGCTCCCAAACAAGAGCAGTTAGTAAGGCAGCTCCAATGCCCAAAGGGCCAATACTACCACGGCAAACCCCAACTCCACCAGTTAGTATGCCTATTCCTGTGGAGGAAGCACAACCAGCTAGTCATAGTTTAGCATCTATCGCATTTAATGTTGTTAAATCGTATCTGCGTATCTTCCCATCTTGGAAATATTATACTGAAGATGAAGGAAAATGCCAGTTGCAGGTGTTTGTCCAGGAGTTATGTGTAAGTAATGTTATTCATGGCAATTACTTTGCTTTGTCCCATACATCCTACCTCCATGATGGTTATAATACAACAAATTTTACCATTTTTCTCTATAGAGAAGGACCGATTTGGAAACTCAGGATGAGGTAACCTGTGCTAATACCTCTGCTATCTTCAGGAATGCTTGGTGGCAGTATCGGAATTACCTGAAGAAAACGTACTTCACCGGCAAAGAAACTCATCAAATTCCCTTACGTTCTCCTGAGACACATTTACTGGACGATGACTGGGAACGCCTTGTTCTGTACTGGTCCCGAACCAAGAATGTGGTAAGGCCTATGAGCTCATTTTCTATTTTTAAGTACTATATTCTTGCATCTTACTGTACTCTATTCATGTAGAACAAGTGTGTAAACCTGAAGAACAACTATTCTAATTTAAGATTCCATTGCTATCATAGTTCAAAAAAGCGCTAGGCGTTAATTGTGTGTTTTGCCACCGCCTTGCGCTTTACTAACCAAAGCGCATGCTTATGCGCAGTTATGCATAGATTAAGCGTAGTTATGCGCAATGCGTTTTGCCAACGCCTAGAGCCTAGGCGCGCTTAAGCGCTCGCTTAGGCGCGCCTTTTTTTACTATGATTGCTATCGTGCATACTCCTTTGCTCTTGTATCACTGTATTTACTCATACAAACTTATTTTTAAATTGAAGGATCCAATCGAAACCCCAATGACACAGCAGGTATGTTCACGCATGTTTCTGTAACAGGTTTGCTCTTATCAATAGCTCTGTTGATTTCAATTTCAATTGTGTATACAGTTGACTTCTCATATCATGCACATTACTAGCATCACAACAGAGCCAATAGTGTTGTTGTACATGTAGACCCGTGGTACCCATCTGAAATCTTGTTGTGCCGTGTAGTTTCCCACGCTTTGTATTCTTTCACTACTGCTTTGTCTTGAACTGATATGATTTGAACCGTGTCTCTATTTTGATTTGGCAAGACAATGCAGTGACCATAGGACATAGATATATGTTTGTTTGATGCTTTTATTATGTACTAGTACTTGGCAATAGAAGACTTGGTAGTTTAATCCTGTCCACCTTACTAATGAACTGGTTCACCGAAATGAGTTTCATATACTAGTACATGCTAAACCTGTTATGTGTCTGCTTGTTTCTTCTATTAGAATGCTGACAGAATATTGGGGAAGAGTGCCTTATTAAGCAATGGTAAAGGAAGTAATGCAGACAAGGTTCAGGATAGTGACACATCCTTGTTGGTCTCCAACAAAGCTGATAAAACAGCTAAGGAAGACTATCTCGAAGACAGTGAGACAACCCCAAAGTCCTGTCTTGGTTTAGTGTTTGGGTTACTGGCCACTACCGCTTGCACAAGCTATTCAAACTCACCGTCTGAATCAGTTCGGTTTCTTGAGTCTCAACTACAAGCTGAAAGACATCGATCAGTTGTGCTGCGACAAGAAGCGGAAGGACTGCGGAAGTCCCTGGAGCATTCAGATGCATACTTTCTGGTGCAACAACAAGCGTTGGAGGATTTTAGCGCCAAACAGGACAAAGCTAATAAGCTTGCTAAGCTTATTGCCAGCATGGTGGATACCCAGGATAACGTTTCTTGAGCTCTTCTGAAGTTGTTTCAGTTATGCTCTTGTTTTGCTGCCGCGTTTATTTGCACTGGTGGCCAATTTTGACGGCCAGTGTATGTAATATGCTGCTTTGTTCCCTATATTTGCACTGGTGGCAAACTTTGATGCCCAGTGGATGTAATATGTGTAATAGCGGTAATAGGCTAGCGTTAATTGCTTGCTTATTTATTTCCTTATTGTCTTGTTTAGTTGTTTGCTTGTAGTCACTGCAGTTCTTTTTCTGTGTTTTTCTAGTGGCCACAATAACCTATTTTTGGAAACTAGGCCAAAATAATCATGGCAACACACGGACTGTTGTAACCATGGGCCTCCTGCGGGCCGTATGATCCATGGGCCTTCTACGGGCCGTAGGATCCATTGGCCTTCTATATGGGCCGTAGGATCCATGGGCCTTCTATGGGCCGTACGATCCATGGGCCTTTTACGGGACGTAGGATCCATGGGCCTTCTACGGGGCATATCATCATTTCGCCAATCATGGGCCGTACTATTCGTGGACCATAATGGGCCGTTAATAGGTCATATTTGATAACTCTATGAAAACAGCCCAACGGGTTTTTTTTACATGAAAACGGCCCAACGTATTAACAGGCTGACTGTAACCATGGGCTGAATTTGGCCCACAAGCAGAAAATAACAGTAACGGGCCGTAAGTAACCGGATGCTGGAAATGAGCCCAAGAATAAATGGGCCCTGAGAAGGCCGAAAGATAACATGGGCTGGAAACGGCCCAATGGAATAATGGGCCGTTAATGGGTATGAAGTGATACACTGTTCATTACAGGCCAGTTTCACCACGGACCAATGGGCCAAGAGTTACAAAGGGCCTCATATGGGCCGAAAGACGTCATGGGCCATACATGGGCCGGAAGTTAAAACGGGCTGGAATCATATTGGACGGCCCAGATGACGGTACTGGGCCTAATTCGGAGAGGTCGTAACGGGCCCATGGTTAGCAGGCTGTAAATGGGCTATTTGCGAACAGACCGTTAACAGGCTTTCCGTGGGCCGGCCCGCCACCTTTTGACCAAGTCAAATGGGCCGGCCTTTTCACAGGAATGGGCCTCTCTTGGGCCATGCCACATGTCGACGTATCATAGGCGCCTTGGGTCCAATGAGTGGATGACATCTGTCCCAACGGTGAGCCGACACGTGTTTCCTCCAGCCAATGATGATTTTACACGTGGAAAATCCCCATTGGTTGGGGCTGTTAACGGGTTATTGGATCCAAAACTGGACCCGATAGCTTAACGGCGTTTTGTTACGGTGGATGCCACGTGTCGATCACCCTTGACGAAAGCACTTCTGTGACGCGCGATTTATCGTCATGGAAGTGGACACTTCTGTGATGATAATTTTGGTAATGTCATGGAACACTTCTACAACAGCACAGGTATGACTATCTTGATTCTGTCATAAAATCAACATGGATGTACATGCATGACAAAAAACATGACCTACTGTGACAAACATGTATCATCATAGAAGTGTATTTTTTTTGTAGTGAATGTCGGTGTCAAAACCGGCAGATCTCGGGTAGGGGGTCCCGAACTGTGCGTCTGAGGGTCGAAGGTAACAGGAGACAAGGACATGATGTTTTACGAAGGTTCGGGCCCTCTTGATGGAGGTAATACCCTACTTCCTTCTTGATTATCTTGGATGAATATGGGGTTTACAACAGTTGATCTACCTCGAGATCGTAATGGCTAAACCCTAAATGTCTAGCCTATATGATTATGATTATGATGCCCTCTACGGACTAAACCCTCCGGTTTATATAGACACTGGAGGGACCTAGGGTTGTACAGTGTCGGTTTATAGAGGAAGGAATCTTCATATCCGAACGCCAAGCTTGCCTTCCACGCAAAGGAGAGTCCCATCCAGACACGGGAAGAAGTCTTCTGTCTTGTATCTTCATGGCCCATTAGTCTGGACCACGTCACGTAGCCCGGACGCCCGAGGACCCCTTAATCTAGGACTCCCTCAGTCCTCTCCTCCAACTCCCGCTCCTTCTCCACCGCCTGCCGGTCCCACTCCACTAGAAGCGACTAGGTTCTCTCTCTCTCTCTATCTCTCTCTCTCTCTCTCTGAAGAGCATCCTGCAACACCACTCCTCGTTAGCATTGTAATCATCGATGGCCGCACACACAATGTAATGGAGGAAAGATAGCTGAGTCCGTATAACTAACCTCAAAGGCGAGCTCGAATGGCCGTTGACGAGGCCTTATCTCAGGAGCGGAGCTCAACTGGCGCGCCTTGATCTCCGGGAGAGTGCTAGGACAACGGATAAGTCCATGTGCAATGGCTATTGAGCCATGGAACCTCCCGCCACCAGATAACATCACCAGCTCTGGATCAAACTGCTAGCTCGGGTTAAAGTCCTCCCCTTTCGTCGCCTTCCCCACATCTCTGTACCTCACGAGCTTGTTGTGGGAGGAGATGTTGGTGAAGTTCTTTGGATGATCGAGGTCAGACACAGAGAATGCCTTGACCTTCTTGTACGAAGCAGTATGGGCCATGGCATAGAGGTCGTACACCTCTGGCACCTCCGCCTTATTGTGTCGCGCCTGAAAGAGAGGAACAAAGTAAATTAGTAATTAAAGGGCTCAAGCTAGCATGAAGAATTAATTGCATGAATCATGAAGCAAACCACATACCTAGTTTCGCCTGAACTGATATAAGTTGGCGCTGCCTTGATGGTGTGGCACACCTTCCATTTGGGCACGCCGGTCCTTGGCATTGTTGTGGAGGGCTAGCCATTGGTCTGAGCACCACTCATCCACCAATGCCTCCCAACAATCCATCAGATCCGCACACCATCTCGGGGGCACCTAAGTTAGTAAAGAGAAACATGAGCGCTACGCCTACGAATCAAATCAAGGAAACTAAGTACAAGGCCTTAAGAATAGGTAATTACCATCATGTACTGCTCCTTCTTCAGAAACTTCTCGCGGCACGCCGACTTGATTTTCTTAATACCACATGAGGCATAGTAGTCTCGAACAGCCTGCACCCGAGCCTCGTGTCGTAAGTTTTGTAGTAGGCGCTTGCACTCGGCATCGATAACCTGTGCCGCGGCATCCTCGTATCCCTCCTCACACCTGTAGAAGGTCTGCAATCAAATGAGACAATGTTGATTAGTACAATAACTAGCTAGAAGATTTTTAATTGTGTAAATGTAAGTGCATCTAGTGCCCCTTAGTGATTTTGGTGTATTGAAGACTTATAGGTTAAGGCACTAATGTGTTTATGAGTGTACACAGGTCTATAAGTCTATGAGGAGTTTGATATTTACAGGGAAAGTCGACCCCTTAAAATGAAGTTCTTCAACTGAAGACTTTGGATTTCTGAAGACTTTGAAAGTGAAGAAATTGGTGTGACCTTGAAGACTAGGTATCCATTCGAGGAACATGAAGCGTGAAGACTTTTGTTTTCGTAGTTTCATTTTCTCTTTCTTGAGTCATAGGAAACACCGTACTGTTAAAGGGGGTCGAGGAAATACTAAGGAAAAATTTCCAAGTGATGCTCAACTCAAAATCCTACACCTACCAATCCCTTTGAGTGAAGCCATTGGAAATCTCATACAATTCAGTCATATTCTTCAGTGACAGAGACGAAGTTCTTCTGGTCTCTGAGGAATTTGTTCTGACTGAGGAGTTAGGAATTCGCCAGTGCGGATTGCCTACACAGTGAGGAACATGATAGCCCTGAGGAATATGAGCCTCAAATATCTGACCGTTGCTGTGCTACGCGCCAGCTGTCCCAAAATATCTACCCACCTAACGGTCATATCATTGAAGGGCATTTATGTCTTATCATGTCGGGCTGCTCCCTAGGCTATAAATAGCCGCCCCCTACAACCACTAGCTGGTTGGCTGCTCCGAGAGAAACTGACACTTGTCATTTGAGAGCATCCCATCCTCCGAGGACTTTGAGCGAAAATCATCAACTGAAGAAAACCCAAACCCAAACACCTACAAACCCAAAGTGATTGAGCATCACTGAAGAGATTGATCTTGCGTAGATCCGACGCTTGTTACCTTTGAAGACTGTGCTTCTTCCAGATGGTTAGGCGTCATGGTCTAGAGCATCCAAGAGGAAATTGTGGATTGCCGAGTGACCGAGTTTGTGAAGGTTTGGAAGTCACCTGAAGACTTACCACGAGTGATTGGGCGAGGTCTGTGTGACCTTAGCTCAAGGAGAATACGGTGAGGACTGTGTGTCCTCAGGTTTAAATACCTAGCCGCACCAACCAGACGTACAACTGAGACAGCAGTTGGAACTGGTCTACCAAATCATTGTCTTCACCAAGCTTACTGGTTCTATTTCCTCAACTCTTTCATTTCCTCATTACAGTTGTTGTGTGCTTGTTCATATCTATTTGAAGACTTTGACTGAAGACTTTCTCAATTTCCTCAGCTCAATTCTTCAGTCTGTTTGTCTTCATCCTATGTTATCCTGTGTTTACGCTTTCTGTACACTGTGCTGGTCTTCATTTCATCATGATGACCATGTTTGTGTTCTGTTATGCTTACTTCTGAGTACTTATTCCGCTGCAAGTAGTTCTTCGCTAAGGATTTTCCCCACCCGCAAATTCCTCAGTGAAGAATTCATAAAAATCGCCTATTCACCCCCCTCTAGTCGATATAACGCACTTTCAATTGGTATCAGAGCAAGGTACTCCCTTGTTCTGTGTGATTTTGGTTTAACCGCCTGGAGTTTTAGTTATGTCGACCGCAGGTATGATCAAGGTCTCTGCTGGGTGTCCTACTATCGGTGTACAAAAATAGGGGCATGCTATTGTACCCCTTTACCTGTGCACGGGCAGTCGGAGCGGCGCCCACGACCGCACCAAGCAGAACAGGGGAGGTGAGCCAAGGTAAGACCGAAGCCCAAGACAATCAAAGCAACTCCAAGGCCAAGACCACAAAGAGCAGAGGGATGAAGCAGGTTCCCCCGACAAGACCCTTGCCGGGCGGCCTCAGCGGCCCCGGCAAGACCCTTGCCGGGACAGCTCGCCCCACACCAACAGAGCGAGCCACCCTTGAGCCCACGGTCCCCAACGCCATCATCAACGTGGGGCCAGGGCTCGGGAAGGCACCTCTATGGTGGCATGCAGATCTTTGTGAAGACATATTCAAGATCAGATGAGGATTAGAAGACGATGATTCTCGGCAAGATCCCTGTCGAGGAAGGCCACCAGACCCCCGGCAAGATCCTTGCCGGGGACGACAACGCGCCACGGCAAGACCCTTGCCGGGCCACCCGGCAAGGCCCTCGCCAAGGACGCCAGCGGGGCCACCACCAAACCCGCTCCGGATAGGCTTCCGCCACCGTTCACATGCAGCCATCGGCCCAACCAGCTGGGCGGGCACCTGCGTGGCAACATGCAGCTCCCAGGCCAACTCATCGAGCGCCTGCGTGGCGGCATGCAGATCTTCGTGAAGGCTCCACCACCGCGCCACCTCAGCTGCCTGGCTGCCTACATGGCACCACGCACCTCGCTGGCCAGGGCGCGTGTCAAGGCGAGGAGGAGCGGCGACGGACGGGACGGGCCTCGCCCCCGTCCCCAATAAAGCAAGGGGACACCTAAGCTATGCATTAAATGCGTCTTGTCCTGTAATACGAGCGATAAGCTCAGAGCACTGTACGCCTTTCCACCTCCTGTGTGTCACTGTGGCAGCCCCTTTCAACTATAAAAGGAGGCCCATGGCATACTGGAGAAGGATTCGGCTCTTTGGAACCACGCACTGACCACAGCTAGTTCGAGAGCTCAAGAACTCTCAGAAATACACCCACCAAAGCAGGACTAGGGTTTTACGCATCCTCGCGGCCCGAACCTGGGTAAACGATCCCTGTGCTGTCTACTAGCCCTGCTCTCCTCGCAACCCTGCGCCCCGGCAACCATAGTAGGGATTCTTGTGATCCCATAGGTGTCGTTCCACACCAACATCTTTGGCGCGCCAGGTAGGGGGCGCAATTGTGAGAATCTGGTCTGGTAGTTAGCCTAGCAGTTCTTCGTCGCCATGGCTCCTAAGAAGAAGACGGCCATGGCGATCGGCTCATTGGGAGCCGAACGGCCCGTGCCGGTGCGGACGAGCAGCGGACCGGTCGCAGACAGGACCCGGGCCGCGGCCCGCGAGCACCAGCATCGCCCAGGCAGTCGGAGCCTGGCGAGCGGCGTCGTTCGCGCGCCAGACAACCAGCTACACGTCGCCGGATCCAAAGACGGAGCTGGGCACCCCGCAGGCGGCCCGGGGCCCTCCAGGAGTGTTGCTATGCCACCCCTGGGCGGCACAGCGACCTCCAGGACGCCCACACCGGCGGCCACCGCGCGCTCTTCCCATGGTGTGCGCGCCGAGCAGCGTCACCACGTCGGCGACCCTGGGCACCGCCGTGGGAAGAGCCCTGTGCGTCATCCGCAAGATGAAGGGGTTTAGCACGCTCGCCGATGCGCTGGCGAAAATGGCACGCAGCCGCTGGGTCATAACGGGGCTCCCTCTAACGTAGTTAGAAGTCGAAGCACGCCGCAATCCACGCAGCTGTCACCGCCGCCCACGCCAGCGGAAGCTTTGGCGCGCGCGCAGCTGCTCCTCGACGTCCCTCCTGCTGCGGAGAAGCTCGACGAGTGGAGGACCACCATCCGAAGCCTCGTCGCCGTCGCAAACAAACACGATCCGCGACCGGCGGGGCCCTGGGGTCGGCGCTCCATCGAGCCACCACATGCTGGCGTTGGTTGGACCGGGGGAGCTGCGGCCACGGTGCACTCTCCTCCTCCTCGCCAGCCGCCGCGGGCGTCGGCCCATCGTGACGACGCTTGTGATAACATCTCCATAGCGTCGTCCGACCCGCGGACCCTCCGCGACCAGTGCCAGGTCCTTCGGGAACGAGCTCACGAAGTCGCTCGAACCACCGTCGAGCGCCGGCGCGAAACTTGCCGCCAGTCGGACAAGCAGGCGGGACCCGCTATGGACCACCCGGCACCGGGGGGCTCCGGCGGCCTACCTTACGAGGTGGGCTGCCCGGCCTTTACCCATGAGCTGCGGCAGTTCCAGTGGCCGTCCCACCGCACGTTCAAACCCGACGTCGGCGAGAAGTACACCGGCAAGACCCATCCGTCCGAGTTCCTCAGCATCTACACCATCGCGATGTAGGCTGCTGGAGCTCGTGACGACAAGGTGCTTGCCAACTATTTCCCGCTGGCGCTGAAGCCCAATGTGATGTCTTGGTTGATGCACTTGCCGGCGGATTCCATTTCTTCTTGGTCGGATCTGTGCCATGAGTTCGTTGGCGCCTTCACGGGAGGCCACCAAGCTCATGGCCAGGCCAGTGATCTGCATATCATTCCCCAGAAGGAAGGGGAGACCCTGCGCAAGTACATCCAGAGATTCAGCTGGGTGCAGTATAACATCCCCGACGTTCTTCCCGCCGCTGTGATTAGCGCGTTCCACCAGAACATGCGCAATCGCAAGATGCGCGAAGAGCTGGCGATGACCAAAGTTAAGGATGTTGCCGAGCTCTACGTTCTGGCCAATAGGTGCGCCTGGGCTGAAGAGGGAAGGAAGTACCCCGGCGAAGACGCCGGCGCGGAAACCGACTCTACTGATGAAGACGCCGCTACCCCGACGAAGAAGGGTCGGCGTCGCAACAGGAAACGCAAAGGCAAGGCCATGCTTGCCGTTGAGGGATCTGACGACACCGGTGCCGGCAAGAAGGTCAAGGCAGACGCCCCCGGCAAGGAGATTTCCGGGTGCGCCGCCTGCCGGGCCTTGGCGGCTACCGACAAGCCAGGAAGCTCCGGCAAGCAATACTGCAAGATCCACCGCACCAAGGGCCACGACCTCCAGAACTGCCGGCAAGTCGAGCTGCTTGCTGAGAAGCAAAAGGCTGAGTACGAGAGGCAGGACATGGAGAAGGACCAGGACGGTGCGGACGGGTCCGGCAAGAAGCGTGGCAGCCAAGGAGGCCGCCCCGGCAAGGACAACCAGCAAGAGAGGCCCGCCCGGGGCTGCGACAAGAAACAAGAAGACGATGATCACGACGAGGACGACGAGTCTGGTGAGCAAGGGTTCCAGAAGGCTACGGAAGCCATGTGCGTTGATGGCGGCGCCTCGCTACATACCTCTCATCGCCAGCTCAAGCAGTGGGCGCGTGAGATTACAGCAGCAGAGCCGTCGTTCGACACTCAGAAGCCGCTGAAGTGGTCCAGCACGCCCCTCATCTTTGACGCCGAGGACCACCCTGACCGCACTACCACGGTCGGGTGTTTGCCATTGTTCGTCTGACCAACGATATGCAACCTCAGGGTGAACAAGATGTTGGTTGACGGCGGGGCCGGCCTGAACCTGATCTCGCCTGTCGTGATCAAAAAGTTGCAAATCCCTGATGGAGACCTCGAGGAAACGGGCACGTTTCAAGGGGTCAATCCGGGGAGGAGCCAGCCGAAGGGAAAGGTCACACTGCCCATGACGTTTGGAGGAAAGTTGAACTACAGGACGGAGAGGATCGTCTTCGACGTAGCCGAGATCCCCTTGCCCTACAACGGGATCCTCGGCCGCCCGACACTAGCCAAGTTCATGGCGGCGTCACACTACGCCTACAACATGCTAAAGATGCCTGGGGCGTTGACCATCATCTCCGTCCCCTCCGACAAGAAGGACGCGCTGATCTGCGCCGACCAGCTCTACCGGGAAGCAGTTGCAGCGGCTGCCGCCAAGGCACCTGCTCCTGCCGCTGAAGCCCCGGGAGGGAAGAAGAAGCCCGGCAAGACCTCTCGCACCCACTCTGGCAAGCGCACCTCCTCGGAGTGTTGTGCTACCGTCGAGGACATGCCAGAGAGCTCTACCGACAAGAGCAAGAGACCCAGGGCCGAGCCGCCGCAGACCAAGAAGGTGCCCGTCAAGGAGGATGGCACGGGAGGGGCCTTCACCATAGGCTCCACCCTCGACAGCAAATAGGAAGGCGCGCTCATCACCTTCCCGCGGGCGAATGTCGACGTGTTTGCATGGCAAGCATCTGACATCCCCGGTGTTCCCAGGGAGGTGATTGAGCACCACCTAGCTGTCTGCCCCCACGCGCGGCCCGTCAAGCAGAAGGTTAGAAAGCAGGCTCTGGAGAGGCAGGAGTTCATCACAGAGGAGATCAGGAAGTTCGAAGCGACAGGTTTGGTGAGAGGAGTGCTCCACCCGACGTGGTTGTCCAATCCGGTAGTGGTGCGCAAGGCGAATGGGAAGTGGAGACTGTGTATTGATTACATAGATATCAACAAGGCTTGCCCTAAGGACCCCTTCCCGTTGCCACGCATCGACCAGATTCTTGACTCCACGGCCGGGTGCGATCTGCTGTCATTCCTCAACGCCTACTCAGGCTACCACCAGATCTTCATGACGAAAGAGGATGAAGAGAAGACAGCATTCATCACCCATGTGGTACGTATTGCTTTTTACGGATGCCTTTTGGGTTGAAGAGTGCCGGCTCAACGTTCGCAAGAGCAGTCCAAATTGGCTTTGAACCTCATCTCCATAGAAATATGGAGGCCTACATGGATGACATAGTGGTCAAAACCAAGGACGGGCCAACTCTTGTGCAAGATCTGGAAGAGACATTTGCTAACCTGCGCAAAATCAACCTCAAGCTGAACCCTGAGAAGTGTGTCTTCGGCGTTCCGTCCGGCAAGCTTCTCGGGTTCTTTGTGTCACAACGCGGGATCGAGGCAAACCCAGACAAGATCAAGGCTATTGAGCAGATCGAGGCGCCCAAGCGGATCAAGGATGTGCGTCGGCTCACCGGCTGCGTTGCCGCCATGAGCCGATTCATCTCCAAGTCCGCCGAGCGTGCCCTTCCCTTCTTCAAAATCTTGAAGAAGGCAGGCCCAATAGAGTGGACCCCAGAAGCCGAGGCAGCACTGCAGGATCTGAAGAAATACCTTTCCTCCACGCCAATACTGGTTGCGCCTAGACCACAAGAGCCATTGCTGCTATATCTGGCGGCGACGAATCAAGTGGTCAGCGCCGCACTGGTGGCACAGAGGGAGGTCGACGAGGAGGCAGCAATGGTGGCAGAATCAACGGATGGCAAGCCAAAGACTCCCCCGGCAGGGCCTGGTGCCGACAAGGCGCGGCCCCCGGCAGAGTCTGGTGCCACCAAGGCAGTGCCCGCGCAATCGAGTGAGGTGGTGCCGAAGAAGAAGATGACGCAGCACCCGGTTTACTTCGTCAGCTCCCTCTTGCAGGGGGCTAGGTCGAGGTATTCCGGCGTGCAAAAATTGCTCTTCGGCCTCCTTATGGTCTCGAGGAAGCTGCGTCACTACTTCCAAGCCCACGAGATCACTGTCGTCACCCGCCTCCCGTTGCAACGGATACTGCACAACCCAGACGCAACCGGAAGGATTGTGGAGTGGGCCTTGGAGCTGTCAAGCTTCGGTATAAAGTTTGAAAGTACCTCGACAATTCAGAGCAGAGTCTTGGCAGAGTTCATCGCAGAATGGACCTCGACGCTTGGCGAAGAAATCCAGGAGACCACTCTCCCCGCCAAGGAAGCAGACCGCGACTGGATCATATACTTTGATGGGGCTTTCTCGCTGCAAGGCGCCGGTGCCGGTGTGCTGCTCGTCGCACCCACCGGAGAACACCTCAAGTACGTGATCCAGATGCACTTCCCCAGGGAGATGTCCACCAACAACACTGCTGAGTATGAGGGATTGCTTGTCAGTCTCAGGATCGCGGCAGACCTCGGCGTTAAGAAGCTCATCGTCAAGGGTGACTCGCAGCTCGTTGTCAGGCAGGTCAACAAGGATTATCAGAGCCCATTGATGGAAGCTTACGTAGATGAGGTGAGGAAGGTGGAGGAATGCTTTGACGGTATCCAGGCGGAGCACGTCCCCCGAGCAGAGAACAACATCGCCGATTACCTGTCAAAGCGTGCTGCATTCAAGCTACCTGTGGAACCAGGTACCTTTTTGCTCCGGTTAACTCAACCATCCGTCGAATCATCAGCGGGGCAGAACAAGCGGAGGAAATCAGGTCCCGGCAAGTACTTTCCTACCGAGCCCCCTGGGGCTGCCGGCAAGGGTGCTACCGCGGACGCTGAGCCTGCCCAAGAGCACCTGGCTCCGGCAGGGCGTCAAGCCCCGGCCGTAGAGACGGCCGCTCCCATGGCGGAAGAGATGCCTTTGGTCCTTGCTGTCGAGCCCCTGGCTCCGGCATGGGTGCAGCATACCGTCCAATTCCTCCAAACAGGGGAGCTTCCTAAGGAGCAGGAAGAAGAGGAGAAAGTAGCCCATCGGTCCGCCCTGTACCAGTTCGTCGATGACGTCCTGTACCGGAGAAGGCTGAACGGTGTGAAACTCAAGTGCATCCCCCGGGAGGAAGGACTGGAGTTGTTGGCAGAGATACATGGAGGCATATGTGGCTCCCACATAGGGTCAAGGGCCCTTGCCGGGAAGGCGTTCCGGCAAGGTTTCTTCTGGCCCACCGCCCTCCAGGATGCGACGGCACTAGTAACCAAGTGTGATGCGTGCCAGTTCCATTCAAAGAAGCTTCATCAACCAGCCCAAGCCCTTCAAACAATCCCTCTCTCCTGGCCATTCTCGGTCTGGGGGCTCGATATACTGGGCCCTTTCCCCTGCGCTGTCGGGGGCTTTGAGTACTTGTACGTTGCAATCGACAAGTTCACAATGTGGCCGGAGGTGGAAGCAGTGAGGAAGGTGACTGCTCAGTCAGCCGTCAAGTTCTTCAAAGGACTGGTCTGACGTTTTGGTGTGCCAAACAGAGTCGTCACCGACAACGGCACGCAGTTCACAAGCCACACCTTCATGCAGTACATCCAAGACCTCGGCAGCAAGGTCTGTTTTGCTTCCGTGGCACATCCACGGAGCAACGGCCAAGCGGAGAGGGCAAATGCTAAAGTATTGCGAGGCTTGAGGACGAAGACCTTTGACAAGCTGCACAAGAGTGGAAGGCGCTGGATTGATGAGTTGCCGGCGGTTCTTTGGTCGATCAGGACGACGCCAAATCGAGCCACCGGCCAGACACCTTTTGCCCTGGTATACGGGGCAGAAGCAGTTCTCCCCACGGAACTCATATACGGGTCACCTCGAGTGCTCGCTTATGATGAGCTTGAGCAAGAGCCGTTGCGCCAAGATGACGCAATGCTCCTTGAGGAAGATCGTCTTCGGGCGGCTGTGAGAGAGGCACGCTACCAGTAAGCCTTGCGCCGCTACCATAGCCGCAAGGTTCATGCCCGAAGCTTTGAGGAAGGCGACCTTGTTCTTCGGCGCGTTCAGTCGGCCAAGAATTCCAACAAGTTGACGCCAAAGTGGGAAGGCCCTTATCGGGTAATGCGAGTCACCAGGCCTGGCGCAGTCCGCCTGGAGATCGAGGATGCCGTCCCAGTGAGCAACTCCTGGAACATTGAGCATCTTCACAAGTTTTACTCGTAAGGCGCGGCTTGCCGGGCCTCCCGGCAAGCCACCTTTTGTACAAGCTTCGCCGGCAAGGCATGTGACCCTTTGTACAAGGTGAGACCCTGAGCATAAATAAATGAAGCGCTGGCGCCCTAAGTCATAGCATGCATGCTAGGTCGAGTCTCTTCCTCGGTTAGGGTTGATAGTGCTCAGCAGCGACTAACCCCTAGCTTAGAGGTCGAGTGCACGTCTGTCTGTTTCTCTTCTGTCCTCTTTTGGTTCGCAGGGCACATGAGCACTTCTGCTGAGCTGCTTGGAAGAAAGAAAACAGACCGGTGTCCCGACCCCGGCAAACCAGAGTTGCCGGGGGCTGCAAGCACGGGGATCCAACCGCGGCAAGACAAGGTTGCCGGGGGCAGCAGATCCAGATAAGTCTTTTATCCTCTGTCATGCATTTCGGAACGGGAGTGGGGCATGTGAAACTTCATTTTTATCTCTAGGCTGTCGTGCTCCCCTTTTTCCTATACCTAAGGATTATTTCCTGGGTCCGGATTTGGTTGTAGCCGCGGCAGCAAGGAGGTAGAGCGAGGGGCCTAAAGCCCACTTCATCCCTGCCTCCGCCAAGAGCGCGAGAAAGGTCGAGTGGAGTGGGGGGACGACAAGGCCTGTTGCCGGGCGAGAAACATTTATCCAAAACAATAACAAGGATTCGCTCCTTGTCACGGGACTTACCCACTAACGAAAAACCCGGCAAGCATCCCTTTTTCATTAAAAACATCCCATACAGGGACAGTTCGTACGAAATGAAAAACATGAACAAAGGGGATTACAAGCTTTAAATTTAACAAGGCCCGCGGGCTTACAGATTAAAAAAAGAGATAAGGTACCCGTGATCCCTTTCTTGTCCCTCTCCTCAGGAGGCAGGTAAAGGAGGAGAGAGGGCAAAAGGGGTGCCCAGGCGAGCTACGAGCAGCAGAAAGCACCAAGAGAACACCTCGGCGGCCGCCCACGGGCGGGCCGATGATGATGGTGCCGGGAAAGGAGCTAGAAGACGAGGCGGCAGGACCGGCAATACGCGATGAAGGCGTCGGTGCCCGCGTACTCCGACTTGACGGCCTTGCCGCTCGCCCTCTTCCGCAGCCTCCGGACGCCAGCCGCCCAAGGAGACGGCCTCGAGAAGTTCAAGGAGCTGGCCCCACCCCTAGCAAAACCCTGCCGGAGGAGTGGCCAGGTGCAGATGCTGCTGCTGCTGCCGCACTCGCCCGGGCGCGGGGCGTCCGACGCCTAGTCGGACTCGTCCCCGCTATCCTCCTCGTCTTTCGCTCGAGGAAGAGCTTCCATCGTCGGAATCTCCATCAGAGGAGCTCTCCACGCAGCATTTCAGGCGAGTTCCAAACTCTCCGAAGACCTTGACGGAGAGCAGGTCGTCCTCCATTAATTTGAAGTAGAGGACGAGCCCCGCCGTCAGGCTGTGGATGCGGGCGAACGTCCTCCATCCACGGCGGAGGTACATAACCCGAGGAGCCGGGAAGTCGACGTTGACCCGCGTGCCCCCGTTCCCACAGCCCCTCATGTGCAACCTGAGGGTCTGGGGCGGGTCACGCTCCATCACCCGAGCAAACGGGGCGGGGAGACGAAGACGACGACGCGGAGGCCGGCGCAGCCTGATGAAGAACTTGCAAGGCTGGTCTTCAACGTGGCCCTCCATCGGGAAGGGCATCATTGGCGGGGGCAAGGCCAGCGCGCCGCCCCGTCCTCCTCTTCCCCGAGCGCTACGGCCTCTGCCCCGGCCTCGCCCACGGCCTCGCCCCCTTCCCCTAGCGGCCGGTTCCACCACCACGGGCTTAGGAGGAGGAGGGACGCGCTGTCGAGCAGCGACCCTCGCCGCCACCGTCGAGGGACAAGGATTCCCCTTCTCCATGGCGGGTGAGAGGAAGAAGCAGGAGGAGATAGAAGATGGAAGAATGCGGGATGCCATCCCCCCTTCCTCCTCTTTATAAAGGAGCGGGGTTGGGGCTCGGCCACCCCGCTCGACCAATCCAGACACCGGAGGCGCAGGCAATTAGGACCGACCCGCTGCCCCAACCAGCGACGGCCCGGTTTCCCGCCTCCACTGCTTGCCACCCCAGGCGCATGAAGGACGCGTGGCGGACGTGCAGAACTAAGGGGACGGGTGAAGCGACCTCTCCCCACCCCGTGATCGTGGGGAGTGGACGCCTTGAAGACCGCGCCCCGGCCCCGCTCAATAAATGAGCCGCGCCTCCACGCCTCCCTCTTTTTACGGGGAAGGCGCAAGCCGCCTCTTTACTGTGATATGACGCATGCGTGTGGAAACCGCCCCACGCATGCCACCCACGTCACGCACGCCCCTCCACGCTGTGCCGCGCGCGCGAGTCGTGGGAAGCGGAGCGCACGAAGAGTCTTACCACGGTAAAAACCGCCCCACCTGCCCGCGCACCGTTTTGGGCCTGGCCCAACAACGTGTCGCGCTTATGTGTGGCCCAGGCCCGGGGGCTCCTGTCGGTGTGCAAAGATAGGGGCACACTTTTGTACCCCTTTACCTGTGCACGGGCAGTCGGAGCCGCGCCCACGACCACACCAAGCAGAACAGGGGAGGTGAGCCAAGGTAAGACCGAAGCCCAAGACAATCAAAGCAACTCCAAGGCCAAGACCACAAAGAGCGGAGGGACGAAGCAGGTTCCCCCGGCAAGACCCTTGTCGGGCGGCCTCAGCGGCCCCGGCAAGACCCTTGTCGGGACAGCTCGCCCCACACCAACAGAGTGAGCCAACCTTGAGCCCATGGTCCCCAACGCTATCATCAACGTGGGGCCAGGGCTCGGGAAGGCACCTTTATGGTGGCATGCAGATCTTTGCGAAGACATATTCAAGATCAGATGAGGATTAGAAGACGATGATTCTCGGCAAGATCCCTGCCGAGGAAGGCCACCAGACCCCAGGCAAGACCCTTGCCGGGCCACCCGGCAAGGCCCTCGCCAAGGACGCCAGCGGGGCCACCGCCAAACCCGCACCGGATAGGCTTCCGCCACCGTTCACATGCAGCCATCGGCCCAACCAGCTGGGCGGGCACCTGCGTGGCAACATGCAGCTCCCAGGCCAACTCATCGAGCGCCTGCGTGGCGGCATGCAGATCTTCGTGAAGGCTCCACCACCGCGCCACCTCAGCTGCCTGGCTGCCTACATGGCACCACGCACCTCGCTGGCCAGGGCGCGTGTCAAGGCGAGGAGGAGCGGCGACGGACGGGACGGGCCTCGCCCCCGTCCCCAATAAAGCAAGGGGACACCTAAGCTATGCATTAAATGCGTCTTGTCCTGTAATACGAGCGATAAGCTCAGAGCACTGTATGCCTTTCCACCTCCTGTGTGTCACTGTGGCAGCCCCTTTCAACTATAGAAGGAGGCCCATGGCATACTGGAGAAGGATTCGGCTCTTTGGAACCACGCACTGACCACAGCTAGTTCGAGAGCTCAAGAACTCTCAGAAATACACCCACCAAAGCACGACTAGGGTTTTACGAATCCTCGCGGCCCGAACCTGGGTAAACGGTCCCTGTGCTGTCTACTAGCCCTGCTCTCCTCGCAACCCTGTGCCCCGGCAACCGTTCTAGGGATTCTTGTGATCCCATAGGTGTCGTTCCACACCGACACCTACCTTCGATGGGACGGACTACCCCTACTGGAAGAATAAGATGCGAATGCATCTTGAGGCAATTGATAACGATCTCTGGTATGCTGTGGAAAATGGTGTTCCCTCAGTCACACCTTCACTGAATGCTACTGATGTGAAGAGATTCAAGCAACTCGACTCCCAAGCGAAGAACATCATATGTGGCCATCTGAGCAAAGGAGCAGTATGGAAGAGTGAGTGCTTTGGAAACTGCCAAGCTTATCTGGGATAGGCTGTCCAAAGTCAATGAAGGAGTCTCAACACAGCGTGACTCTCAAGTTGATGTTCTTTGCAATCTCCTCAACCGCTTCAAAAGACTCGACAATGAAAATGTTCAACAAACCTTCGATCGCGTCACTAACATCTCAAATGAGCTTCAAGCACTTGGTGCCACTGACATCACCGACCATGAGGTGGTGAAGAAATTGCTGAGATCGCTTGATTCCTCATTTGATACTCTGGCACTGATGATACAAGAACGTGCTGATTACAAGTCACTTGATCCCGCTGATATCCTCGAGAGGCTAAATACTCATGAGTTCTAGCTTGCTGAGAAGAGAGATCTCTATGGTTCGAGCTATGGCAGATCACGTGCCCTGAAGGCCAAGGTCGTCTCTGAATCTGAAGGTGAAGATTCAGGTAGTAGCCTTGGTGATCCTGAAGAACTGAGCCAGGAGCTAGCACTGCTCGTGAAGAAATTCCCAATGTTCTCAAGACATGGTCGCTTTGGAAAATCCTCAAGGAGCAATGATTCCTCATCCAGTGACTACAAGAAGAGGCTATGCCACAAATGCAAGAAACCTGGTCACTACATTCAAGATTGTCCTCAGTGGGAAAAGGAATCAAAGAAGAAGAAATACAAGGAGTACAGTTCTGCTGACGCGAAGAAGAAGAAGAAATCTTCAAAGTCTTCATCATCAAAATCTTCAAAGTCTTCATCTCACAAGAAGAGCAGATCCAAGAAGGCTCGGGCATTCATTGGCAAGGAAATGGACTCTGAGGCTGAATCTGAGGAACATGAGGAAGAGGAGGCATCTGAGGAGTCCGAGTCTGGTGTGGCGAGTCTAGCTCTCGCTACTTCATTCGTCAGCAAGTCTATCTTCAACTCTGAAGAAAATGGTTCCACCAACAAGGCTGATGAAGGCAATGATGACTATGCTCCCACCTATTGCTTCATGGCAAAGGGTGCCAAGGTACTCAAATATACCTCCTCTGAATCAAGTGAGAATGAATCTGATGAAAACCTCAAGCCCAGCTACTCTAAACTTGCTAAGATTGCTGTGAAACAACAAAAGGCTTTTGAAAAGGTTCAAAACATGCTAGACAAAAGTGATGATATGTTGGGTGAAGAAATGGATCACACTAAAACTGTTGGGGATATTACCACTGGGCGTAAACCGGCCAGGAGAGGCCGGGTTAACTTCATAAGTAGTTCATCTGAAGCCCATGAAGACAGACGGTGACGCTTCATGGAGGCCCAGGGCCCAAAGCCGGTTTAAGGCATGTAGACACAAACCGGCATTGAGATGTAAACTTGTGCTGTAAGATATGCGTAGCAGAGACCGAGCCGGACACGATTATGAGCCGGCCTCGGAGTCTGTAAACCGACGGGCATCAACCCATGTATATAAGGGGACGACCCGGCGGCGGTTCAGGGACAACAGACAACAACTCGAGACTCAGGCAAAGCGTATTCGCTCCCTGGTCATCGAAACCCCATCAATTCCATCACAACTAGACGTAGGCTTTTACCTTCATCGAAGGGGCCGAACTAGTATAAAACTCTCTTGCGTCCCTTGTCCGCTTTAACCCCTTCGAGCTAACCCGTAGCGATGGCTCCACGACTAAGTCCTTTCTCTAGGACATCTGCCGTGACAAAACCACGACAGTTGGCGCCCACCGTGGGGCTATCGCACGATGGTTTCAAGTTCTTGGAGGGCAGCTTTGAAGGACTCAAGGGTTACGCTGTGGGCCGGATGACCAAGAGTCGTCGCGGCAAGCTCTACATCGACGATGCAGGCTGGGGCCCCGAGGCCGGCTCAATCGAGTACGGGTACCGGGTCCCCTTTGGTGGCATACACATTTTCATTGGCAAGATCGGTGAACCGGGCATTGAGCCGGACATCTGCACCGACCTCGTCGAAACGGCTCAGCGTGCGAGATCTGCCCGGGTCAAGCCTATCATGAAGCGTGCCTTCGTGGGAGTTATCCATGGAGGTGAATCTGAGGATAGATCGGAATCTGGAGGTGAGACCATTGCTTATTCCGGCGACGGGTCATCGACTGGAGAGACCGAGTCGTTATATCAGTTACAAGATGGCCGGATTGGGGGCTGTTCCGCTGGCGACAGTATTCCGGACCCCTTCGATCTGCCAAACCGGGTGGCGATCTTCATGGCCGGCACACAACCAGTGCTCCACTCTTCAACTGCAGCGGCGATGATTTCCGTGTCGGCGGCGGCGGCAGCGGCTGGGACAGGAGGCCCTGTGCGACCACCAGCTCAGGTTCTATCTGATTTGTTTGATGTGTTGGCAACGCTGATGGCGGAGGTTAACCCGGCAGATCAGGATGCACACAATGCGGAAGTCGCGAAAGTGAAAGATCAGATCACCCAGGCAAAAGCCGACTTAGCAGCTGAGGATACCAGGATAGCCGCGGAGCGGGCCGCTTTGGATGCACAAGCTTACCGGATTATGCTGGATCGGAGTGCGTCGAACGAAGTCCTGAAGAGGAGGCACTGATCTCGCCTGCCGCCGGTTTACGACGCTAGAAATCTCTTTAACACCCCAGGGGCTGGAACCAGTAATCCGCCGGTGATAAACCGGGCAGAGGCACCCGGAGCAGGGGCGCCGGTCCAGCCACGTGTGGTGGATCCGCCTCGTCAGAACAACGTTGTGGTACCTCATGTCCCCACACCACCGGGTCATTATTCTAACCCAATGGACAACATTGTCGCTGCCGCTTCACGGCTGGCGGCCATCCCGACCGGAGGCGATTCTCTAGCAGCGGTCGAGACGCGTCAGGTTAAGGAGCTTCTTCAGACAGCCTTGATTCAACAGGAGGCTTATTCATATAGTCGCGATCGGATTCATTCCACTCCCCGTCCGAGCCGGAGTTACAGCAGGCGTATGGATGAACCGGCAGTGTCAAGCAATGCACGGAACCGTGATCCGCCCCGTGGCCATAACCCGGCGGGTGATGCCGGTGATGCTCAGGATGTGGTGGACCGGGCTCGGGCACGCAGAGAGGCCGAGTTAGCAGCGCAACATGAGGCCCGTCAGCTTACTCCGGTTCGTCCAACCACATCGGTGGAACCAGGAGTTACCTCTAGTTCCTTCGGAGTGCCATGTCTTGTCCCGGCGTTGCGCAATGTGCGCCTGCCCAAAGATTTCAAGGGCCCGCGCAAGGTGCTGAATTACACCGCTGATTTATCTCCTGAAACATGGGTTGAAAGCTATGAGATGGCCATGGACATGCTGGACATGGATGATGCGTCATGTGCGAAGTACTTCACCATGATGCTAGAAGGAACGGCCCGCACTTGGCTAATGAGTTTACCGGCTAATTCTATCAGGTCATGGGCTGAGTTGAGAGCCCGGTTTGTTCAGAATTTCGAGGATACATGCAAGCAGCCCATGTCAATTGTGGACTTAGCTGCCTGTGTCCAGGAGGAAGGAGAGTTAACAACCCATTGGGTGCGCCGGGTTTCGGAGATTTTGCATTCATCAGACCGCATCAACGCTGACACCACCGTTTTAACATTGGAAGGCAATTGCCGGTTTCAGCCCTTGAAGTTGAAGTTGGGACGGCTCAAACGTCATTGTAATGACATGGGAACCCTCATGGCTGCACTGGTGAAGTATGCCGACTCTGATAGAACCAAGGATCCCGAGTCTGACGATGACAAGATAGGGAAGGGAAAGAAGAGCGGCAACGCCAAGGGGCAGCACCACAACCCGGCGGGTCATGGAAACGGCGGCAAGCGTAAAGCGGAGCACGGTTTAGACTTTGTGGCTAACACTAATACGCACGACAAGGGCCAGCGGCGTAAGGGTAAACCGCCCCCGCGGAATGGAATGCCGAATCCTAATCTGGACCGTTTGTCGTATCTGTTGAACCAGCCCTGTCCAAAGCATGGGATGAAGGAGGAACCATCTACACACCTCTGGAAAGATTGTTATATCATGCAAGAGTTCAAAAATTCTGACTCTTTCCGGTATGATCATGGATCAGGAGGCGGTTCGGGCTCTGGCTCTCATGGGCCGGGTTATGGCGGAGGAAATTCCGGTTCGGGATTCCATGGCAATCAGGGTGGACACAACAATCAATGTAATCAAGGTAACCAAGGTGGCTATAATCATCAGGGCAATCAGCAGCAGCAGCAGTCGGGTTACCAGAGCAACCCGAAGCAGTTGAATAGCGGACAGTATCATGTCTTCACCACTAGCTTGGACAAGCGCGATCAGAAGCTTCATAAGAGGATGGTGAATGCCGTTGAACCGGCGGTGCCCCGTTATTTGCGCTGGTCCGAGCAGCCCATTGTGTGGAGTAGAGACGATCATCCACCCCGGGTTGACAATCCGGGTCATCTGGCTCTGGTGGTGGCACCTCAGGTGGGAGTTTATAAGTTCACTAAGGTACTCATGGATGGAGGGAGTAGTATCAATATCCTTTATTATGAAACTTTCCGTCGCATGGGGCTAACAGATAAAAATCTTAAACCGTCCAATACGGTGTCCATGGTGTGGTGCCTGGTAAGTCGGCATATCCTGTTGGTAAGATAGCTCTGGAGGTGGCTTATGGAGATGAGCATGACTCGAGATCAGAAACCTTGTCCTTTGAAGTGGTGAAAATCAGAAGCCCGTATCATGCCCTATTTGGACGGCCAGCTTATGCTAAGTTTATGGCACGGCCTTGTTATGTCTATCTACAGCTCAAGATGCCGGGTCACAAGGGAACTATAGCCGTGCATGGGAGCCACAAGATTGCCCTGGAATGTGAGGAAGGTGATGCGGCTTATGCTGAGTCGGTTTGTGCAACAGAGGAGTTGAAGTTTTACAAAGACAATGTTGATCCGGCAGATATGACTTCATTGAAGAAACCAACTACAGAGCATGATCCGGCCCTGAAATTTAAATCGGCTGATGAGACTAAACTTGTTGACTTCATGCCTGGCGATTTGTCCAAGCAGTTTAGCATCAGCGCTAACTTGGATCCGAAATAGGAAAGCGCGCTCCTCGAGTTCATCCATGAGAATCGGGGCATCTTTGCATGGAAGCCTTCTGACATGCCTGGTGTACCGAGAGAACTCGCTGAGCACACCCTCAATGTTGATCCTAAGTATAAACCGGTCAAGCAGTTTCTCCGCCGGTTCAATGAAGAAAGACGCAAAGCTATTGGAGAAGAAGTATCCAGGCTCTTGGCGGCTGGATTTATCGTTGAAGTATTCCATCATAAGTGGTTGGCTAATCCGGTGCTGGTCCTCAAGAAGAATGGCACTTGGCGTATGTGTGTGGACTACACAGATCTCAACAAAGCTTGTCCAGCAGATCCTTTTGCCCTCCCCCGTATTGATCAGATTATTGATGCTACGGCGTGTTGTGAGCGGTTAAGTTTTTTGGATGCATATTCTGGTTATCATCAGATAGAGATGGCAGTTAAGGACCAGGAGAAGACGGCCTTCATAACTCCTTTTGGAGCCTTCTGCTATGTGTCCATGCCCTTTGGGCTCAAGAGTGCACAGGCAACTTATCAACGGTGTGTGCAGAATTGTCTTCATAAACAGATCGGCCGCAATGTTCACGCCTATGTGGATGATATTGTGGTGAAATCAAGGAAAAAGGAGACATTGATTGATGACTTGAAGGAAACCTTTGATAACCTGCGGGTTTATAAAATGATGCTTAATCCGGCCAAGTGCGCCTTTGGTGTACCTGCAGGCAAGCTCTTGGGTTTTTTGGTGTCTAACATGGGCATTCAAGCTAATCCGGAAAAGATCAAGGCCATCACCTCCTTGGCTAAACCAAAGTGTATCAATGATGTTCAACGCCTGGCAGGCCGGATTGCCGCGTTGAGCCGGGTTGTCAGTCGTCTTGGTGAGAAGGCCATTCCTTTGTATCAGATGCTAAAGAAAACGGATAACTTCGTCTGGAGTGATGCCGCTAATGAAGCATTTGAGGACTTAAAGCGGCAGCTAGCTAATCCGCCGATTCTCGCTGCTCCGGTTGATAAAGAACCATTGCTGCTATATGTGGCAGCTAACGCTCGGGCTGTTAGTGTGGCTATTGTGGTGGAGCGCAAGGAGGCAGAAAAGGAATATCCGGTTCAGCGGCCGGTTTACTATATTAGTGAGGTACTCATTGAATCCAAGCAGAGGTACCCGCATTGGCAAAAATTGGTGTGTGGGGTTTTCATGGCAAGCCGGAAGCTTAAGCAGTATTTCCAAGGTCATCCCATCACGGTGGTCATCTCTGCTCCTTTGGGGGATATAATCCAGAATAGGGAGGCAACTGGTCGAATTGCTAAGTGGGCTATCGAGCTCGGGCCTCACGGGTTGAAATACATACCCCGAACGGCGATCAAATCTCAGGCACTTGTGGATTTCATCAATGATTGGACAGAATTACAAGCGCCAGAAGAGAAGCCGGATCACACTTATTGGACTATTCATTTTGATGGGTCCAGGCAATTGGAGGGCTCGGGGGTTGGAGTCGTGTTAACTTCCCCACGAGGTGATAAGTTTTGTTATGTTCTCCGTTTAATGTTCCCTTGCCCTAATAATGCAGCTGGATATGAGGCCTTACTCCATGGTCTACGGATGGCTAAGGAGATGAATCTCAGCCGAGTTAAATGCTTCGGTGACTCGGATCTGGTGGCTCAACAAGTGTCTGGCACTTGGGATTCCAAGGACCCACTAATGGCAGCATATCGTCGTGAGGTGGATATTGTTGCAGGTCACTTCAAAGGTTATCAGGTGGATCATGTGGACCGGTGGAAGAATGAAGCGGCAGACGCTTTAAGCCGCCTGGGTTCCCAACGTAAACCGGTTCCACCTAATGTTTTCCTGGACGTTTTACATAATCCGTCCGTCAAACTCCCTGGTGAAGAGGATTTGGCTGTTCCTGATCCGGAGGCTCAGTTGGTGGCAGCTCTACATGTTATCCCGGATTGGACGGTTCCGTATCTGGCATATATAAACCGGGGCGAGTTACCAGAGGATGAAACTTTGGCCAGACAGATAACCCAGCGGTCCAAGTCCATGACTATTATTAATGGAGAGTTACATCATTGTAGTGTGACAGGGGTGTTTCAACGCTGTGTATCTCCTGAGGAAGGCCGTGAAATTTTGCGTGAGATCCACGAAGGAGATTGTGGACACCACGCCGGTTCAAAATCTTTGGTGGCCAAGGCATCGTCACGGTTTTTATTGGTTGACATCTCATGTTGATGCCGAGGACTTGGTTAAAAGATGTGATGGTTGTCAGAAATTCTCACGGCGTGTTCATGTACCAGCTCAAGAAATGAGGATGATTCCAATCACCTGGCCGTTTGCAACTTGGGGGCTGGATATGGTTGGGCCTTTCAAGAGGTCCAAGGACAAGAAGACCCACCTTTTGGTGGCGGTTGATAAGTTCACAAAATGGGTGGAGGCAGAGCCAGTTAGTAAATGTGATGCAGCCACGGCAGTTCAATTCATCAAAAAGGTGATCTTCCGGTTTGGCTTTCCACACAGCATTATAACAGACAATGGTACCAATCTGTCAAAGGGTGCCATGAAGGAGTTCTGTCAACGTGAGCACATCCGGCTTGACGTGTCATCAGTGGCTCACCCCCAGTCCAATGGTCAAGCGGAGAGGGCCAATCAAGAGATCTTGAGAGGCATCAAACCCCGGCTTATGGTTCCTTTGCAACGGACGCCGGGTTGTTGGGTTGAGGAGTTACCTTCAGTGTTATGGAGCACTAATACCACACCCAACAGATCGACAGGCTACACACCGTTCTTCATGGTTTATGGAGCGGAAGCGGTTCTTCCTAGTGACATCCTTCATGACTCGCCTCGTGTAGCGGCATATGTTGAAGCAGACAACGAGAAGGCACGGCAGGAAGCCCTTGACCTGTTAGATGAGGAGCGTCACATGGTGGCAGCCCGTTCGGCGATTTACCAGCAAGATCTGCGTTGTTATCATAGCCGCCGGGTTAGAACCAGAACCTTTCAAGAAGGAGACCTGGTGCTTCGACTCATCCAGGATCAGACGGATATGCACAAGCTATCCCCCCCTTGGGAAGGGCCTTTTGTGGTCAGCAAGGATTTGCACAATGGGTCGTACTACCTAATCGATGTTCGAGAGCGCAAAGACTCACGTAAATCCGAGGAGGAGACCAACCGGCCGTGGAATATTGCTCATCTTTGGCCCTACTATACTTGAGCTACAGGCTCTGCTTATGTACATATTATGACATTGTATATATTATGATCAATATAATAAACCGGAACCTCAGCTAAAGCGGGGTATCTGTTGTTTTCTTACATCACGTGTGGTTACATGGAGCTTGCAAAGCGGCGTCCAGTTTACCCCTTGATTTAGCTTCTTAAAGCTTGATATCAGATCACTTGGGGGCTTGGTCGTATCCGAACCATAGCTACACCTCTTGATCGGTGCAATGCCACAGCATCATTTGGGAGCATGGTCGAACCCGAACCATGACTACGCCTCTTGATCGGCATGAAGCCACAGAATCACTTGGGGGCTTGGTCGTATCCGAACCATAGCCACGCCTCTTGATCGGCGTAATGCCACAACATCACTTGGGAGCATGGTCGAACCCGAACCATGACTACGCCTCTTGATCGGCGTAAAGCCACAGAATCACTTGGGGGCTTGGTCGAACCCGAACCATAGCAATGCCTTTTGATCGGTGTAATGCCACAGCATCACTTGGGGGCTTGGTCGAACCCGAACCATAGCAACACCTCTTGATCAAATTTGGGGCCTGGCAGCCCGTGAAAAGCCTCGACTACAATGGTTTTGTTTGCCTTTTGCTAAGTTTCTTTTTCTTTTGCTAAGATTTGTGATGTTTTCAAACCAGTGTTTATTAACCCGGTTGGGCTGTCAGCTACAAGTTGTCAGTACATGACCAACTTATAATCCGGAGACTATCAGCCCAGTCTGGTTTTGACTCATAGTCACCAGTATGGAATAAGCCGGTGTTTTTCACAACACGGAACGGTTTTGTTGTAAACCGGCATTATATAACAGGAGATACTTTTACTCCGGATTAAGGTTATTACCTTCATTACAAGGTTGGTCAGCCAACACTATGCCTAAAGGTCGCAGGTATCATATATTTCCATACTTGGTTATCTTTTACAACCTTGGTTATAAAACTTGGTCATATATATAGTTGGGTATCATGACCCGCCCGGTGGTAAACCGCCAGGGCATTTTAAGCTTTTTATCGCAGGAACAATTGGAATAAATAGCTATGGATTATGAACATCATATCTCAAAGCATGGCGGATTAACACGCATCAGTTGTAGATAAATATGCACGAAGGCATAACAGAAGTGTTTAAACTAGCCTATTACAAGGCGTTTAGTACTCAGAGGAATAATTGTTTCTCAATAAACATTGCAGTATGGAAGATTAAACCGGCCACCGGGTTATGATCACTGAGCAGCTTGACCTGACGGCTGCGGGTCATCTTGCATCGGTTCTTCTTCTTCATCCCTACCCAGCGGCTGGAAGTCAACAGTTGTCCAGTCGATCCCAGTTAAAGCTTGGAACACAGCTTTGTTGCTTATAAGGGTGGACGGTTCAATATCAGGGGCATAAGTGTGCTTACGGATTGGAGGGATCAGGCTTTGAGTTTCAAGAGCTGGTGCAGCAACCCGCTTGTTATTGATATCATAACTCACCTGATAATGTGAAAGATCAGCTTCTTCAGCAAGTTGACAAGCCAGTGGGCGTACTTCCCGGTTTATGGCGCGGAGATCTTCAGTGCAAAATTCTGATCCGTCCTCTTTCAAGCTTGGGAAGCCCTTAGCCACGTCTATCGGATCAAGATCTGGCACCCATGCTTTTGCCCGGGTTAGCGCGGTCAGAGCGCCAGCCCTTGCAGCAGACCTTTTCAGCTCTTCTATCCGGGCCGGCAGCTTAGATAGCCTGTCTAAGGTATCCTTGATCAACGTCGGGGGTGGCTTATTGTGCGAAGCGGTGCAGATAATCCGTTGTGCGCCGGTATAAAGTTGCTCTATCAGTGTGTAGGCAGCTTTCAACTTCTTCTGCACATCTGAGCCCAGATGGCTAATGCGGGTTCCTGTATCGTTACAAACATCAGTAAACTGGCAACACATGAGAGTATATATTGAAAGCATAAAGGAAGGATGCTTACGAAACACAGCAGAGGTCATAGCATGCACTTGCCGCTTTACACCAGTCAGCTCGTCAACCACCGGTTTAAGAGCGGCTTCTGCGTTTTCAGCCCTTTTTATCAAAGCGGCCTTTTCAGTCTCCCAATCCGCCCGCTCTTTGTTGAAGCCCTCTTTCAATTTCTCCATAGCGCCTAGAGCGCGGGTCAACTCTTCCTTCGCTTTGGAGGCTTCAGATTGCTGGGTTTTGATGTTCTCCTGCAGATCAGCGGTTTGGCGTTCCTTCTTGCTCAGCTCCGCCTGTAAAGAGACCGATACATAATGAGTTGACAGCACATATTTGAAGTACCAATCACATAACAAGTTATGCCCTTAGTACTAGGGGGCTAATGCATATTTGCGTTTACTCAGAAATTTTTACAAGTCCCAAACACAATACAAGTATTAAGCTTGGCACTTGAGGGCTAATGTGTGTTTGAAAAGCTGTTGATATGGGAATTCTTCTACAGTCCCGGTTCATCTTTATAAAGTTAAACCGGCCCTTGGGGACTATACCGGCGAAAGAACAGTATGGCAAATTTTAAGGAACCGGTTCATCTTAACGAGGTAATCCGGTCTCTGGAGGCAAAATATGCAAAGATAAGTTGTGACAAAAGTCCCGGTGTAGATCGGTATCATAAACCGTCACTTGGGGGCTACTAGGAATTGATAAACTACAATTGGACAAAAGAGAAAAATGGTGGTTACCTCATATCGCTCCTTCATCAAGTTTACCAAACTAGCTTCATAATCACGGCTGGTATACAGACGGTTCAAGAAGCCAGAATGAATATCTTCAACATTGAGGTTGGCGAAGCTTGATAAATCGGCATTCCATTTGCCTTTGCCGATAGCAGAGAGATCATCCTTGGCAGTATGCTTTGACAAAGCTACAGGGTTGCCTGGAGTGGAGTGGCCAGTGCCAGTAATCATAACATCATCGTCATGTTCATCAGCAGCTCTTGCCGGAGTTGGCGGTTTATCAGTGTCCTTCGCTGGACTGACCGGTTTGTCACCAGTTCGGACAGGGCTGGTTGGCCGATCTGCATGACTTGTAGTATCAACTTGCACTTGTTCAGCAAGGAAATCATGGTCTTGAAGCGGCGGATCATGAAGCATGGCGTCAGCATCAGTTTCTTCCAGATCTGGAGTTGTTTCCGGTTCAGCAGCTACATTTTCATCAGCCGGTTTGTTTAACCGAGCTTTCTTGCTGGGTCTTGGCTTGGTGCTGCGAAAAGATAAGACATAAGGATCAGTACAGTATGAAAAGATAACATATCAAGAATAAAGACATGTGCATAACTCACCCAGGAACTGTTTTGAGAGGTGGAAGCTGTGTGGCCGAAGACTCGCTAGAGGATGAGTGAGAAGTACCCTGATAATTTGAATCAGACGGGTTAAGAGGCTGGCGAAAACAACCTGCTTTTGGGCATGAAGTATCAATGGGATAAGAGACCTCTGATTGGCGTTTCCGAACCGGACTGTTCGGTAAACCGGCGGAGGTAACTACCTGGCCGCTGTGCTGGGTTGTACGGCGAGCTTCGTGCTGCTGCGTCTTCAAAAGAAAGTTTGGATCCAAATAAGCAAGAGGGTGAGAAAATTTTACTTTCCGGTTTGCTTGACGGATTTTTGATGTTGGCAGAGGATCTGAATCGGAGGAAAGAATAGTTACCTCTATGTCCTCAGCGCGACTGCCTTCAGCGTCGTCCTGATAATAATCATTGTCAATGAGATGTACGAAAAATAAACTAAGAGAGTCAAGTTCTACCTATGATTCCGGATTACACACATTGTCATCAGCTGGTAGATCGGAGGATGCAGTGGTCCTTCTCTTAGCAGGTTTCTTGACAACCTTGGTCTTTGGACGAACTGGCTTGACCGGTTTGTCTTGCAGTTTTGCCGGTTTATCTTGTGATGGTTTCTTGTTCCAGAACGGATCATCACCCTGTCAGAAAAATAATCACACTTTTAGAGAATATTTGGACAGGAGCAAATTCAGACACAAAGGATTATATGATTCTTACAGCTGGTGGTTTATTGAAGGTGCAGAAAGGGAGTAGCCCGTTTGGGCATAGACGGCCTCCGGTTCGTTCAGTATTTTCTTTACAGCCTCAGTGACTTCGTCATCTGTAAGCTGAATGTCAATGTGCCGTTGAGCATCCTTCAAACTCCCCGTGTACTCACACATCAAACCGGGGCGCCGGCTTAAGGGCAGAATGCTCCAGCTTATCCAGCAACGAGCAAGATCGACTCCTGTCAAACCGTTCGCCATGAAGGCTCTAAGCTTCGAAAGTTGGGGAGCATAGTTGGCCCGTTCTCTTGCTGTCAGCCTCTGAGGAAACGGGTGTGTGTTGCTCAGGCGTTCAGGGCAGTAACCCGGCAGGGGGTTTTCGTCAGATGGAGAGGTATCCATGCAGTAAAACCAAGTTTGGTTCCACTCTATGGGGTGACTGTGGAGTTTGGGATGGGGGAAGGTGACTTCTTTCCTCTTCTGAACCGCCATTCCGCCCATTTCTGTATTGGGTCCATCTGAGAACTCGGTGCGACGATTTAAATGAAAGAAATCCCTAAACAGTTCGACTATAGGTTCCTCTTGCAGATAAGCTTCACAGAATACTTGGAAGTGGCAGATATTGGTAACAGAGCTGGGACCGATGTCTTGAGGGCGCAGCTGAAAATTGGCTAGCACATCTCAGAATTTTTTTGAACCGGGAGGGCTAAAACCTCGCCCGAGATGATCAGCAAACACGACTACTTCTCCATCCTTGGGGGTAGGAGGATTTTCCGGGCCAGGGACCCTCCAGTGGATGACATCTTTCTTGGCTAGGGCGCCCGTCTTAACAAGGTTGTTTAATTGCTCCTCGGTTATTCGAGAGGGAGCCCAGTTGCACTCATAAACTTGTTTAGCCATGACAAGGAAAATCTGAAACATAAGCATTACCAGTTTAAGATTTACAGTGGACAACTATACAGCGGTATGAGGGTACTAGCATATTGGTAAACCGGAGTCTGGCAATGGAACAGTGTAATGCATTGGCGGTTCAACAGGGGACTAATGGTATCTAACGGGTCATCATTTTTTCTGTGAGGTTAAACCGGCCAATCTGGTATTCAAAGGCTGTAAGAGAAGGAAGAAACAAGTTTCACATCTTGCTATGGTAATTTCAGATCTACCGCGCATGGGAAAACAAAATATATTCTGACCTAAATTCCAGTGTACTGAAGGTTCACCAAGATGAGATGAGTTGGATATCAAACAGGTGCTAAAACTGCTAAAGCACGAGATCTATGTGGTTTAAACTACTACCGCACGAGACCTATGTGGTTTTTGGATCTAACCCACGGATATAAACAAGGGAAAAGAAGGGCGGCGACGAACACCGATGAACGACGGAAACCCTAAGCGCAGATCTATGGTAAGAGAAAGGGGAGACTTACGGATGCTGTTGAGCAGCGGCAGCACGCGGAGGAGCTCTGGTACGTTCAGGTCGATGCAGCGGCCAAAGTTGGTGTAGCGGTTGAAGGTTGACGGCGGCGGCTGAGGTCGAGGGTTCGGGCGTCGCGAGGATGAAGATGAAGCGAAGAGGCACGAGGGGGAAACTGGAAAGACCCCCTGGCCCTATTTATAAGGAGATAAAACGACAGATGTGAAAATCGAGGAGCCGGATTTTTGGATATAATGTGGTCCTGTTGCCTCGATTGTCGGAGGCTCCTTAATGACAGGTGACGTCACGGCGGTTTACCAAGATCCTAGAAGATGATGTCATGGCGGTTTACAAGACTGTGTGAAGATGTTGAAGAAGAAATTTTCTCAAGTATTGAGGATTGACATGAACCAGTTCAAATCAATCTAGGGCCTAATGTTGGGGATATTACCACTAGGCGTAAACCGGCCAGGAGAGGCCGGGTTAACTTCATAAGTAGTTCATCTGAAGCCCATGAAGACAGACGGTGACGCTTCATGGAGGCCCAGGGCCCAAAGCCGGTTTAAGGCATGTAGACACAAACCGGCATTGAGATGTAAACTTGTGCTGTAAGATATGCATAGCAGAGACCGAGCCGGACACGATTATGAGCCAGCCTCGGAGTCTGTAAACCGACGGGCATCAACCCATGTATATAAGGGGACGACCCGACAGCGGTTCAGGGACAACAGACAACAACTCGAGACTCGGGCAAAGCGTATTCGCTCCCTGGTCATCGAAACCCCGTCAATTCCATCACAACTAGACGTAGGCTTTTACCTTCATCGAAGGGGCCGAACTAGTATAAAACTCTCTTGTGTCCCTTATCCGCTTTAACCCCTTCGAGCTAACCCATAGCGATGGCTCCACGACTAAGTCCTTTCTCTAGGACATCTGCCGTGACAAAACCACGACAAAAACCTTGACTGAAAATCTTCAGAGACTTCAGACTAGGTTTGACAACCTTCAAGGTCATCATAACACTCTCTTATCTGACCATGAGAAGCTTTCTTATGAATTTCTTCAAAGAAAGCAAGATCTTGAAAAGCTAAGAGTGAGTTATGAAGATCTTCAGAAGGAGCGCGATTCATTACTTGCTCAACAAATCAGCGCTTCTCAGGAAGAATTTGTTCCTCCATGTTTGAAATGCATTGAACGTGAATCTGCTAATTCTTCACCTAAATGTTCAAATGCTTCCAATGCTACAAATTCTTCACCTATCTCTGCTATCACTAATTCCTCATCTGAGGACATTGCTAGTATCACTAATGATGCAGGGCTGAAGGAATTGTACATGACAGGCATGTACAAAAGCCTCAAAGGGCATCAGACTCTTTGTGATGTGCTTAAACAGCAGATCCTCAACAGGAACCCTAGGAAAGAGGGTATTGCCTTTGAGAGGAAACTCAATGTTGATGGTACTTATTGGAAGCCTAAGCAGTACCCCAAAACCTCATGGGTTGCTGCAAAGGGACCTCCAGTAGATCCATCCAATTTATCTGGCTTTACATGTGAATCTCCTCATTCTTCTGATGAGTCATTTGACTCCAACTATAAACTGTTCAAAAATCAGAATGGTGAAGTATTTGCTAGATATGTTGGCACTGACTGCAGGAACGGTTCCCCTATGAAGAAGATCTGGGTTCCCAAGAGTTGCCTTGAAAATCTTCAGGTGAATGTCATTATGACACCGCCAGTGAAGAATAGGAACCCCAGATCAAATTCTTCATATGGACCAAATTCTTCATATGGATCCAAGTCCTCATACGGACCAAATTCCTCACGTGGATCATATTCCTCAAAAGGATCAAAGTCCTCATATGATTATCATCGTGCTAACACCTCTGTTTCACAGGGAAGAGCTAAGGGCTATGAATATGAGCATTATTCTTCTAATCATTATGTTCATAAGTCCTCAAAGAATTTCTCTGCTTATTCATATGTTTATCGTAACTCCTCCTTTGTGAAACGAAATGGATTGGCTTCTATGCCACCTTTCTCATATGGAGCTCGCAGAGTGATGAACTCTTTGCCACCCCTTCAGATGTGGGTGGTGAAGAAAAAGAACTACTTTCTTCTGCAGGGTCAGGTCTCCAGACGTGCTAAAACATCTGAAGAATTTGCCGGAGACCTGAAATTGCCTGAAAGGACGCAGGCTAATCATGAAGAAATGAACATTCATTTCTCACATCCTCATACTGCTTTATCTTTTCTATTGCTTGATGAAATTGATCTGATGAATTGATGTCATATTCTTCACTGATGAAGTATATGAGTTCGTAAGCTGCACTAATTCATCTACAGGATGATCAACCCAAAGCCAATGAGTGGGTCCTCGATAGTGGATGTACAAATCACATGACTCGTGACAAGAATCTATTGATGGATTCTCCCTTATCTCCATCGCGTCTAAAGCATATCATCTTCGCTGACAAAGGCAAAAGTCAGGTATTGGGTCTAGGTAAGGTTGCTATCTCAAAGGATCGGCACATGGACAAAGTCATGCTTGTCGAGTCCTTAGGATACAACCTCATGTCTGTCTCAATGCTATGTGATCTTGACATGGTTTTTGTCTTTGACAAGTATCGTTGTGTTCTGATCATGGAAGCTGACCATTCCAAAGTCTTCGAAGGCTTTAGGAGAGGAGATCTGTATATTGTTGATTTCTCTACAGGACCACAACCAGCCGTATGCCTACTTGCAAAAGCTTCGGAAGGCTGGCTATGGCATCGACGACTTGGTCATGCAGGCATTAGGAATTTGCACACGCTTGCGAAGAAGAAGCATGTCATTGGCATTGAGAATGTCAAATTCCTCAAGGATCACTTATGCGGAGCCTGTGAAGCTGGAAAGATGACCAAGGCCAAACGTCCAGCGAAGACTATCATGACTACCAATCGACCATTTGAATTGCTTCATATGGATCTCTTTGGTCCTAACCATTATTCTGCAGTTACAAATGATGCATCTCTATATGGCTTTGTTATTGTTGATGATTACTCTCGTTACATATGGGTGCATATTGTTACTTACAAACATGAAGTGCAGGAATTCTTCAAACGATTTTCCTCGAGGGCTTCAACCAACTTTGGTGTGAAGATCAAGCACATCAGAAGTGACAATGGAACTGAGTTCAAGAACTCTGGTCTTGATGACTATCTTGATGAACTTGGTATTACTCATGAGTTATCTGCTCCTTATACTCCTCAGCAGAATGGCGTCGTGGAGCGCAAGAACATGACTCTTGTTGAGATGTCTCGCACTATGCTTGATGAGTACAAGACGCCTCGTCACTTCTGGATTGAGGCAAGTTATACTGCGTGCCACATCATCAACATGGTATATCTTCACAAATTCTTCAAGAAGACTGCATATGAACTCCTCACTGACAAGAAACCCAATGTGAGTTATTTCAAAGTCTTCGGTGCTAAATGTTGGATTAGAGATCCTCATCACAACTCTAAATTTGCACCGAAAGCGCATGAGGGTTTTATGCTTGGTTACGGAAAGGACTCGCACACCTACAGGGTCTTCAACAACGTGCACCACAAAGTTGTTGAAACTATAGATGTGCGGTTCGATGAAACTAATGGCTCGCAAAGAGAGCACCTACCTTCTGTGATAGATGAACCAGCACCTGAGGAAACTATCAAGTTCAAGGCTACTGAGGATGTCATTCCTACCGAAGAATCTGCTGAAGAATTCATTCCAGAACGTGAACAACGTCGAGCTGATGCACCTGAAGAAAATGGTGCTGAAGAAAATGCTGATCAAATTCCTCGACGACAACCCGCTCATCCTCACGTTGCAAACGAAGTGCAAATTGAGAGAACCATTGTTGACATTGAAGCACCAGGTCCTCTCACACGCTCAAAAGCTTCACATTTATCTAACTTTTGTGGGCACTTTGCTTTCGTCTCTATTACAGAGCCCACTAAGGTAGATGAAGCATTTCTGGAGCCTGAGTGGATTCAAGCTATGCAAGAAGAATTACATCAGTTCGAGCTCAACAACGTTTGGGAACTAGTCAAACGTCCAGATCCTCGCAAGCACAATATCATTGGCACAAAGTGGATCTACCGCAACAAGCAAGATGAAAATGGCCTTGTGGTGAGGAATAAGGCACGGCTTGTAGCTCAAGGCTACACACAGGTTGAAGGAATCGATTTCGATGAAACTTTTGCACTTGTTGCTAGACTTGAGGCTATTCGCATATTACTTGCTTATGCTAACCATCATGATATCACTTTATATCAAATGGATGTGAAAAGTGCATTCCTCAATGGTAAGCTTGAGGAAGAAGTATATGTAGCTCAACCCCCAGGTTTTTAAGATCCAAAGCATCCTGACAAAGTCTTCAGACTCAATAAGGCCCTCTATGGCCTCAAGCAGGCCCCACGGGCGTGGTATGATACTTTGAAGGAATTCCTCATGAAGAAAGGCTTCAAACCCGGTTCACTCGACCCTACTCTTTTCACTAAATCTTATGATGGTGAATTGTTTATGTGCCAAATTTATGTTGATGATATTAGCTTTGGCTGTACTGACCAACGTTAAAGTGATGAATTTGCCTATATGATGAGTGAAGAATATCAAATGTCTATGATGGGAGAATTGAAATTCTTCTTAGGTCTTCAAATTCGTCAACAGTGCAATGGCATATTCATATCTCAGGAGAAATACTCAAGGATGTACTAAGGAAATTCGGCATGCAAGATTGCAAAGGGGTCAAAATTCCAATGCCCACAAATGGCCATCTATGCATTGATGAAAATGGTATTGACTTTGATCAAAAGGTATACCCCTCCATGATTGGTTCCCTATTGTACTTATGTGCATCTGTAGGATCGAAAGTATGTCTAGAGGGGGGGTGATTAGGCTACTTGACCAAATAAAAATCTAGCCTTTTCCCAATTTTAGTTCTTGACAGATTTTAACAACTTAGCACAGGTCAAGCAATCAACCTACACATGCAATTCTAAGAGTATAGCAGCGGAATGTAAAACAATTGCATATGAAGGTAAAGGGAGGAGTTTGAGGGATCAAACGCAATGTTGACACGGAGATTTTTTATCCTTGGTTCCGATAGGTGGTGCTATCGTACATCCACGTTGATGGAGATTTCAACCCACGAAGGGTAACGGTTGAGCGAGTCCACGGAGGGCTCCACCCACGAAGGGTCCACGAAGAAGCAACCTTGTCTATCCCACCATGGCCGTCGCCCACGAAGGACTTGCCTCACTAGGGTAGATCTTCACGAAGTAGGCGATCTCCTTGCCCTTACAAACTCCTTGGTTCAACTCCACAATCTTGTCGGAGGCTCCCAAGTGACACCTAGCCAATCTAGGAGACACCACTCTCCAAGAAGTAACAAATGGTGTGTTGATGATGAACTCCTTGCTCTTGTGCTTCAAATGATAGTCTCCCCAGCACTCAACTCTCTCTCATAGGATTGGATTTGGTAGAAAGAAGATTTGAGTGGAAAGCAACTTGGGGAAGGCTAGAGATCAAGATTTATGTGGTTGGAATGGAATATCTTGACCTCAACACAAGTGTAGGTGGTTCTCTCTCAGAAAATATGTATTGGAAGTGTAGGCATGTTCTGATTGCTCTCTCCACGAATGAAGAGTGGGTGGAGGGGTATATATAGCCTCCACACAAAATCTAACCGTTACACACAAATCACCAAACTCAGTGGGACCGATTCAGAGAACTCGGTCAGACCGATTTAGTTCAAAATGTGAACGTTAGGTGTTCCGGTGGGACTGACATGTCAACTCGGTGGGACCGATATCATTAGGGTTAGGGCATAACGTAATCTCGGTGAGACCGATTACACAAACTCGGTGGGACCGATTTTGGTAACAGTCAAACAGAGAGTTGGTCAGGCAAACTCGGTGGGACCGATTCGCTCATCTCGGTTGGACCGAAACGTTACGAAAAGGAAACAGAGTGTTTGCATTGCAATCTCGGTGGGACCGATCGCTCATCTCGGTTTGACCGCAATGTTACAAAGGGAAACAGAGAGATTACAATCCCATCTCGGTGAGACCGAGATCCCTATCGGTGAGACCGAAAAGACTAGGGTTTCTGGCAGTAGCTATGTCAACTGAACTCGGTGGCGCCGGATAGAAAGAATCGGTGGGGCTGAGTTGGATATTTTGTGGGGGACATATGTGGATATGAGAAAGTAGTGGAGGGCTTTGGAGCATATCACTAAGCATTTTGAGCAAGCACCTCATTAAGCAACACCTCATCCCTTCTTAATAGTATTGGCTTTTCCTATAGACTCAATGTGATCTTGGATCACTAAAATAGAAAATGTAGAGTCTTGTGCTTTGAGCTTGAGCCAATATTTTGTCCTTAGCATTTTGAAGGGTCCACTTTCTAATCCATGCCATGCCAATCATTGAGCTTTCCTGAAATATCTATCTTGAAATAGCATTAGCTCAATGAGCTATATGTTGTTAGGAATTACCAAAACCACCCAGGGATAGTTGCACTTTCAATCTCCCCTTTTTGGTAATTGATGACAACATATAGATCAAAGCTTTAAATAGTATTGAAAAAACATCGTCGCTTTGAGAAGTATGTGATAAGCAAGAGCTCCCCCTAAATTTGTGCATTATTTAAAATTTTCTTTTGAATGCAAATGCACAATCGATTAGGATCATGGGTTACTCTTCCATGTCACATACATCTTGGTGGAGCGCTCAAAATGATAGAACTTAAAGCATGCACTCATCACCAAATAAGTGAATGATCATCTAGGATATAAGAGATAATATCATCCAACAAGCATTAAGGGTAGCATATGATCAAACACAAGATCAAACAAGTAGCTCACACAAGCACACAATAAAGTTTCAAAATAAACCAAATAAGTGCAAAGAGAGATAACAACCAACACACTCTCTCTCGAAGCCTATGATCTATACATTTTTCTCCCCCTTTGGCAACAAGTTACCAATAAGTTTGAAAATGCATAGTGCTAAACGACTCTCAGGCTTGATCTTCGGGAGGTGGTGTTGAGAGAACTCCAAGGACGAAGGCTTCTGATGAAGTAGCTGGAGCTGGTGGAGTAGCTGCTGGAGGTGGAACTAGAGCTGTAGCTGCTGGTGCTGATGCTGTAGCTCTAGTGCCTGTCACTGGCACTGCAGCAGATCGCTGTCCTCTGGGCACTCTAGCAAAAGCATCTGCGGTAGACTTGCCCTTCCTCTCCTCTGCTTCCTCCTGAAGTTTCTCAACTGCAGTTTGGATCTCTGTCACCTTGACATCAAGGTCATAGAATTTCTGCTCAATGATCCTCTCCAGACTCTCCTGGTTCTTGGTCAGGGTGGCCAAGCCCTTCTCAATCCTCAGGGTGGATTGGATCAGATATCCAAGCTGGTCTTGCTTGCTCTTCAAGAATACCTGAGATGCCTCCTCTGCTGTTGGCATCTTTGCAGCCTTCTCTGCCTTAGCCTTCTCTCTCTTTTCATGTGCTTGAGCTGAAGATGGTTCATCCTCATTCATCACAACAGTGTTATCTTCAAATTCAGGATAGATGGGCAGGTGCTCCTTATCCAAGATGTACTTGCCTTTGCCCATCTTTGAGTTGATTAGCTCCTGAATGTGTGGGGCATACCCACAACTTCTCTTCTAATCAGCTGCAGTCCTCTTGATTGTTTCAACAATCAGGCTCATGACTTTGAACTTCTGTGGGACATCAAATATGTGCAGCAAGTTTATAGCATGTCCTCTGATCATCTTGTGATCACCTGACTTGGGTAGCAGTGTGTGCCTTAAGATCCAGTTGATTGTTGGCAGACCAGACAATAGGTAGTGAACTGATCCAAACTTATGTGTATCCAAAGCAGCATCTGGGATCTCCTTGTACATGTTAGCCATACTGTTGTGGTCTTTCTTCTTCTCTGCATAAATGTCCAAGTCATCCTCATGTTCCTCAGGAGCATTTATAAGCTTGGCCCATTCATCAACTGTAGATTGGTACCTAGTACCCTCAGACATCCATATAATCCTTCCGTCTGGATAGAAGTGGGCAATGGAGTAAAACTGCATGATGAGCTCATCATTCCACTTGGTGAGCTCTTGGGTAATAAAAGTATCCACTCCACATGCCTTAAAGCTATCAAGCACTCCAGGGAAGTGATCCTCATTTTCCTTGATGAATTCCCAGTCAACCCATCTCATATCACACACAATGGGCTTCTTGTCAAGCAAAACTGTCTCATAGAAGTCCTGTTGTTCCTTAGTGTGAAACATGTAGTCCACGGCAGTCCTTCTCCTAATAGCATATGGATCAGACTGTCTCCATAGTCTCAATCCTGCATCCTTCCTGATCTTCATGTTCTCTGCAACTAGGTGTGCATCAGTGTGGTCAGGGATCTTGGGCTTCAGCTTCCTCAACACAATAGAATCATCATCTTCTTCAGCAGCAGCTTGAGACACTGGGGCCTTGTTCTTCTCTTCAGCAGGGATATTCCTAGTGCTTCTCTTTGGTTTTGTCTTTGGAGCTGGAGCAGCAGCCTTGGGAGCAGTTTGGGCTTAGATGGAGCAGCCCCTGATTTGATAGCATCTCCCATAAGCTTCTGAGCTTTGGGTGCTGGTGCAGCATCCTCTTCCTCTTCTTTAGAAGGTTCTTGCATCATGGAGGGCTTTCCAATGACTCTGGCCATTGTTTTCTTAACCCTCTCCTTCCTCTTCTTCCCTTTTTCAGCTGATTTTGAAGCTTCATCAGTTGATGTTCTGACTTTTGACATGGGCTGTCTTCTTGTTGGCATCTTAGTTTTCATTCCTGGCTTTGTTGCAACTGTGCCATACTCTTTCTTTAGCACCTTCTTCTTTGAAGTGGCTTCATCTTCAACTGCCACATAATCTTCATCTTCAGAGTCAGAATTCCTCTTCTTCCTTGTCCTGGTGGCAGCCTTTGGCAGATTGCTGGGAGTGCTTCTGCTGCCTTCATCATAGCTGCTACAGGGATCTGAACCCTCACTCATCTGCACTTGTTGCTCAGACATGTTCTGACTATCACTCTGGTCAGACATCTCTGCAAATACTCTGACAACAGACCCTGTGAATAGGTTATAGACGATAGAGTAGATGAGCATCACAAAGTACAGGAATTTTGCAAAAAGGTTGACTTAAAAACTTAGTTTTAGTTCTTCACAGAAAGCATTTCGGATCTACCGATTTGTAAACTCGGTGATACCGAAGCAGCTTTTGGAACCTAAACTAGTGAACTCGGTCAGACCGAGTCACAGTTCGGTGGTACCGAGACTGCTAGGGTTTCACAAAGAATTGAACTCGGTCACACCGATTTGCAATTTTCGGTCAGACCGAAAACGTGTGTGCTCTGGCCTAAGCCAAAATCGGTGAGACTGATTTCTACAAGTCGGTCGGTCCGAGATGAATTCGGCGGAGACCTAACCCTAAATTTTCAAATCAAAACTAATCTACGGGATGTTTTCGCTGGACAGGATGATTTCAATCGTGGCAAGAATCATGGCGAAGCAATGTGCTAAGAATTGGAGTTAAGGATTAGCACAAAGATCAAGTTCGTACCCTAGTTCGGCGACGAACTTGCTACAGCGGCAATGACGGAGAAGATTTTCGTTGACGGCGGCGGAGACCAGCGGCAGGAGGTCGCTGGCGACGAGAGGACGATCCAGAGACCCGAAGAGGTAGAGCAGGTTATGCGCGGGCGAGAAGGTTCGGAAAAATTTCCAAAATTTGGCCCGTCGGTATATATAACCTGACCCTGTTGGTGTGACCGAGTGGAACGACTCGGTGGCACCGAGGTGCAAAACTGCAGGCAGTTACTGCAACTCGATGTGACCGAAAGGTTCTAATCGGTTGCACCGAGATTGAAAACCCTAGATCAACTTAGTGACTCAGTAGGACCGAAAAGGATGAATCAGTCAGACCGAGATGCACAAAGAGGTTTTGGAGGTTTAAGTCTATGACGAATCGGGAACTCCGAGTGCTCCTCACACAGAGTGGTTCGAATCTGACTTGATCAAACTTTGTGATGTAGCATGAATAGAGTTTGAGATGAGAAAAGCATAGATAGCTAGAGGGAGTTCTTAGGCATTCTTGTCCATCCATTTGGCAAAAGAGAAAGAGCCAAACAATCAAAACTACAAATGGATGTCCTTGAATGAGTAAAGTATGCAACCAACATGCTCACACAATAAAATTGCAAATGAAATATGTGACAAAGCATGCACAAACACTCTAGCATCTATCAAGCAATTTGGCGATGACTAGGTCATCTATATATGAGTATATTGACATAGGAGTCAAATGAGAACATTTGATCATAGGTCATACTCATCATTTAAGCACAAGTGGGGTTACCACTTTTACATAAAGCATTGATGTGTTCACACCATTTGAGTTGCTTTAACTCAATTGATTAGAGTAAAGCTCCCCCTAGATGTGATATCCCCCTTTAGAGGGATGAACTAACCTTGGGTTTTGTCGATGATGACTTCATGTAGGTGTTGAAGATGTAGATGCTCAATGTTGATGTAGATCATTTGGAGCAATCCTTTGGAGTGAGTTGCACTTTCAATACCTACACGGGTTAGTCCCACAAGGAACAAACAAGGATATCCATAAACATAGAGTGATGCATACACAAGATGGTGTCCATGAAAGCATTGGATTACCTTGTCCCTTGTCTTACCAACAAGAGGGTTTGTGAGTCCTTGAACTAGTGCAAGAGATGGAAGTTGTTTGCACTTGTTCTCGCCAAAATGATAAGAGCGAAGTATGTTGGCGGAGTCACCCTCAAGAACTCTCTAGTTCTTCTTCTTCTGGATCCACACCATCTTTATGGGAATCCTCGGAGTTGTAGTTGTACTTGATGAAGTAGAACTTGATGTAGTCTTGGGAACCCACTTGACCAAGGCCTTAGGTGCTTCTTCAAATGCATCAATTTCCTCTTGAAGCTTGTCCTTGCCTTTTTGCTTGTGGTCTTGTGGTGGAAGATCATCTTGAGCTTGTGTCCCTTTGAAAGAAGTAGGATCATACTTCTCTTGTTGAGGAACAAACTTCGTCTCGGGGTATTGATCTTCTTCCCACTCAACTCCATTAGCATTGAAATTTCGTTCAAAACTAACACCTTGATTCTTCCGGTGTCTTCCTTGCTTGCATACAATTTCCTCAAATTGCTTACTTCCGGCAAGACTCTTGTAAACACCTTTCTCTATAATTCCCTTCAATGAGCTATTTTCTTGCTCAAGTGTAACTTGGCTAAGAGAATCATTAGTGGAATCAAGAGAACTACTAGAAGTAACAACATTGGATTTAGCATGATTGTTGTTACTACTAAATGAAACATCTTTCTTGTTCTTGTTGCTAGATTTAACTTGTGGCATGTAAGTAGACAAGAGTAAACGCTTGGCAATGTAAGAAGAAGTTTTCTTGCGAAGATCATCATTGATTGCCTTTAAAAACTCATGCTCTTGCTCAAGGTTGAGCTTTTCAAAGCGTAGATTATCATGAGTCTTTAAAAGTTCTCCATGATTTTCCAAGGTAGTTTCATGAGCTAACTTAAGAGTGTTTAGTTCTTTAGTTAGACGCTCAATCTCCTTCTTATCATCATCATTCGTTTTATCTTGATTAGCATGATTAATTGATGTTTCATCATAGTTTTCATCACTAGAGTTGTCAACAAGTAAATCATCATCACCTAGCAAATCATCTTCATCACTATTGAAATCAACATACTCGGGATGTGTTACCTTTGGACCTTTGGCCATGAAGCATCTTCCAATTCCTTCATTTGGTGAGTCAAATATGTCGTAGAAGTTGGTTGACACAAGTGCTAGACTGGCAACACCTTCATCTTGAGTATATTCGGAGTCGGAGTGATAACTTCTTTCGGAGTGATTGTCGGAGTCGGAGCCGGATACCCATTCACCAACATGAGCTTGATGTCTTCTTTTTGTGTAGCTCCTTAATGACTTATCCTTCCTTTCCGAGTCCTTGCTTCTCCGAGAGGGTCTTCGTTCATAACGATCATCTCTACTACTCCTTTCTCTTGGTGGTGATTCTTCTCTTCTACTTCTTCTTTTGGGAGAATCTTCTCTTCTTTTCTAGGTGGTCGTACACTCATTGGAGTAGTGTCCGGGTTTTCCACAATTGTAGCAATTTCGCTCACGACTAGAAGATCTTTTGTCATTGTAGGACCTTGACTTGGAACTTCTTTCTTTGCTTCTACTCTTGTAGAACTTGTTGAAGTTCTTTACCATTAGGATCAATTCTTCATTGAAGATTTGTTTCTCACTTGATGATGTGGGAGCATCACACGAGGCTTTGTAAGCACCACTCGACTTGTTGTGAAGCTCTTCCTTATCCTTGAGTGACATCTCATGAGCAACAATTCTTCCAATGACTTCCGTTGGCTTGAGATCTTTGTAATTGGGCATCATTTGGATCAATGTGCACACGGTATCATATTTTCCATCCAAGGCTCTTAGGATCTTCTTGATGATGAATTTGTCGGTCATCTCTTCACTTCCCAAGCCAGCAATCTCATTTGTGATGAGAGCAAGCCTAGAGTACATTTTGGCGACACCTTCACCATCCTTCATTTTGAACTTGTCAAGTTGACTTTGAAGCACATCCAATTTGGATTCCTTGATGGAGTCGGTACCTTCATGCATATCAATCAAAGTATCCCAAATTTCCTTTGCATTCTCAAGACGGCTGATTTTGTTGAATTCTTCGGGGCACAATCCATTGAAGAGAATATCACAAGCTTGAGCATTGTATTGTAGCATCTTCAACTCTTCCGCGGTAGCTTTACGGTTTGGTTCTCTCCCATCAAACAATTCACCTTGCAAGCCAATACACACAATAGCCCAAACGGCGGGGTTATGTCCAAGAATATGCATTTTCATCTTATGCTTCCAACTAGCAAAATTTGTGCCATCAAAGTAAGGACTTCTACGGTGGTAATTTCCCTCGCTAGACGCCATACTCTCCTAGGTTGTGAAACCAAGGCTATGACCACCAAAAGCTATGGAAATCAAAGCAAATGGAGACCAAAGCTCTGATACCACTTGTAGGATCGAAAGTATGTCTAGAGGGGGGTGATTAGACTACTTTACCAAATAAAAATCTAGCCTTTTCCCAATTTTAGTTCTTGGCAGATTTTAACAACTTAGCACAAGTCAAGCAATCAACCTACACATGCAATTCTAAGAGTATAGCAGCCGAATGTAAAACAATTGCATATGAAGGTAAAGGGAGGAGTTTGAGGGATCAAACGCAATGTTGACACGGAGATTTTTTATCCTTGGTTCCGATAGGTGGTGCTATCGTACATCCACGTTGATGGAGATTTCAACCCACGAAGGGTAACGGTTGAGCGAGTCCACGGAGGGCTCCACCCACGAAGGGTCCACGAAGAAGCAACCTTGTCTATCCCACCATGGCCGTCGCCCACGAAGGACTTGCCTCACTAGGGTAGATCTTCACGAAGTAGGCGATCTCCTTGCCCTTACAAACTCCTTGGTTCAACTCCACAATCTTGTCGGAGGCTCCCAAGTGACACCTAGCCAATCTAGGAGACACCACTCTCCAAGAAGTAACAAATGGTGTGTTGATGATGAACTCCTTGCTCTTGTGCTTCAAATGATAGTCTCCCCAGCACTCAACTCTCTCTCATAGGATTGGATTTGGTAGAAAGAAGATTTGAGTGGAAAGCAACTTGGGGAAGGCTAGAGATCAAGATTTATGTGGTTGGAATGGAATATCTTGACCTCAACACAAGTGTAGGTGGTTATCTCTCAGAAAATATCTATTGGAAGTGTAGGCATGTTCTCATGGCTCTCTGCACGAATGAAGAGTGGGTGGAGGGGTATATATATCCTCCACACAAAATCTAACCGTTACACACAAATCACCAAACTCGATGGGACCGATTCAGAGAACTCGGTCAGACCGATTTAGTTCAAAATGTGAACGTTAGGTGTTTCGGTGGGACCGACATGTCAACTCGGTGGGACCGATATCATTAGGGTTAGGGCATAACGTAATCTCGGTGAGACTGATTACACAAACTCGGTGGGACCGATTTTGGTAACAGTCAAACAGAGAGTTGGTCAGGCAAACTCGGTGGGACCGATTCGCTCGTCTTGGTTGGACCGAAACGTTACAAAAAGGAAACAGAGTGTTTGCATTGCAATCTCAGTGGGACCGATCGCTCATCTCGGTTTGACCAAAACGTTATGAAGGGAAACAGAGAGATTACAATCCCATCTCGGTGAGACCGAGATCCCTATCGGTGAGACCGAAAAGACTAGGGTTTCTGGCAGTGGCTATGTCAACTGAACTCGGTGGCGCTGGATAGAAAGAATCGGTGGGGCCGAGTTGGATATTTGGTGGGGGACATATGTGGATATTAGAAAGTAGTGGAGGGTTTTGGAGCATATCACTAAGCATTTTGAGCAAGCACCTCATTAAGCAACACCTCATCCCTTCTTAATAGTATTGGCTTTTCCTATAGACTCAATGTGATCTTGGATCACTAAAATAGAAAATGTAGAGTCTTGTGCTTTGAGCTTGAGCCAATCTTTTGTCCTTAGCATTTTGAAGGGTCCACTTTCTAATCCATGCCATGCCAATCATTGAGCTTTCCTGAAATATCTATCTTGAAATAGCATTAGCTCAATGAGCTATATGTTGTTAGGAATTACCAAAACCACCCAGGGATGGTTGCACTTTCAGCATCTAGGCCAGATATTATGCTCAGTGTTTGCAAGTGTGCCCGATTTCAAGCTACACCGAAGGAATCACACGATAAGGCTGTGAAGCATATTCTTCGATATCTAGCTCACACACCAACACTGAGATTATGGTACCCCAAGGGCTCGGCTTTTGATCTCATTGTATATTCAGACTCTGACTATGTTGGTGATCATGTGGACCGCAAGTCAACATCTCGCACATGCCATTTCCTCGGATGATCTTTGGTCTGTTGGTCCTCGAAGAAACAGAACTGCGTATCACCGTCTACAGCTGAAGCTGAGTACATTGCTGCTGGTTCTTGCTGTGCTCAATTGTTGTGGATGAAGCAAACTCTCAAGGACTACGACGTCAACGTGAAGAATGTGCCTCTCTACTGTGACAATGAGAGTGCCATCAAGATTGCTCACAACCCAGTTCAGCACTCGAAGACCAAGCACATTCAGATTCGTCATCATTTTCTTCGTGATCATGTGTTGAAGGGCGACATTTCTATTGAGCATGTGAAGACTGAAGAATAGCTAGCCGATATCTTCACAAAGCCCTTGGATGAGAAGAGATTTAGCAGGTTGCGGTGTGAGCTAAATATCTTAGAATCTTCGAATGGTCTAAAAAGGACACTCATCCTAACACTTATGCAAATTGATCACTTAGATGTGCAACACATGAAGAAAAGTTTTTTTTCAATCAATGAAGAATAACACTCCAAGTGTGAAGAAATTAATGAAGAATTTGATTCTCAGAGCCCTACGACAATTGTACGCGGTGTCTGAAATCATCATTCTTATACGGTGGGTCATGCCACCACCAAAAGTTGAAAATCTTCAATTTGAGTTTTTTTCAGTTTTGAAATTCCTCAGTTGTGCAATTTCTTCAACTTTGCATTGTCTTCACTGTTTCCGTCGCTTTTCTTCATTGGCATTCACTTATATATATGAGTTTCTGTCCTCTACAGCATTCACTTATTGCTAATTATTCATGTTGCTTTTTCTGCTAAGTGAATGTGATCGGACCCTTCCCCTTTATGCTAAACTCAACCCAATCTATTCACAAATTCTTCATATGCGTTCTATTTGAAACTCGTTCAAAATCTTCACTGTGTCCTTGTCAGCTGAAGAATTTGCGAACGGAACTTTTAACTTATCTTATCTAAATTTTCGGCTTTGCCGCTCAAACCGTTCCACATCCCACGATAATACTTATCTATTCACCCATGATCTCACACGATCGCCACCTCTCAGTACGTGGGTGACACATGTCAAGTGAATGAGAAGGGTCAGGGGCACGTTTGTCCAATTTCTTCGGGCGAACAGTTTTTCACCGTGGCTATATATACCCCTCCCCTTCCTCACTTCACTTTTACTCCGCTCAACCTCACTCCCGCTCGAGCTTCTCAAACCCTAGCGCCGCCGCTACTTCATCGTCGCCGGTGAGGAAGAGCTTCACTGCCTCGACCTCGTCGCCGTCCTACTCGTGTCGGCTGAGGATTTCTTCACTCCGCCGCCGCCGTAGCTGTCTTCCTCAGCCAAGTTATGGTGTGGAAGATCTGAACTGACGAACTTCACATCTACACATCCTAGTTTGTCGTGTTCTTCGTCCAGGGTAATTAAAAGTTACTTTTACTGCACTCTTTGATTCGAATGATTTCTACAAAATCTTCGAAGGTGTTTTGTTCTTCAAATCTTCACTCACTAAACACCTCACATGTCATTTGTTCTTGATTCATTTCTCTAAGCTACATTTTTCTACAAGATTCCTCAATTGTGTGGATTTTTTATCTGTACAACTCTGGCACCTAAGACAAAGAACGCTTAGTGAAATTCTTCAAGACTCATCTGGTCAAATTCCTCAAACTTGTTCTTTTTGAAAAACCTCTGAGAACACATATGACCTCTCCAAATTCCTCGCAACTATACTCTATTCACAGGTACTCATGTCAGCTGCTGAATCACTAGGTTCTCATCAACTTAACTCATTTGTAGCGTTCCTCGAAGAAAAGTTGCATACATCTTCAGAGAATTCAGTTGTCCAAATTCCTCAGCTGAAGAAAATGGCTGATGGAAAGAAGCCACAGAAAGGAGGAAAAAGGCCTGAGATTAATACTGCTTTTGAGATCCCTGATGACATATACAAGGATTACTGCACTCCTGATGAGGCCAAGTTTGGCAAGGAGGACAAAAATCAGCGCAAGGTGCGCATCCAAAGAATAGACAGGAGATGGGCACGGGAATGGAGGGAGTACAGGTATGTTACTCCCAAGTATATGAAGAAATTCGCTCTAAATCCTCCATGCCCAAGACCTCCATTGGCACTTGGCCAAGAAGCAGATCCCACCAGCCTCAAGTGCGGCGAGGACTATCCTGACGAATGGGCCAAGCGCCAGGCCAAATTGGCCAGACAAGCAAGAGAAGCAGTGAGGAAATTTAACGAAGACTCTGCTGCTGCTGCTGCTGCCACTGCTGAGGCCTCTGCTATCAAGCCAAAGAAGGCCATGTTAAAGAAGCCTGCTCATAAGCCAAGTGCTTCATCTTCAATGCCCTCACGGCCAAGTTCCTCAGCAATGCCCTCACGGCCAGAATCTTCAAAGCCCTCACGGCCAACTCCTCATGCTACTCCCGCTCCTCCAAAGTCCTCAGCTCCTCTGCCAAAGTCCTCAGCTGCTCTGACCAAATCCTCTGCACCTATGCATCTCGCCACGTGCCAAAGGACAACAGGCATCTCTATTGCCTCAGGAGCTTCTGCTAGTTCCTCAGCTACACCAAATTCTTCAACGGGACCCTCTCTGCTGAAGACAAAGGCCACTGCTGGACGAGGCTCTCGCCCAAGTCCTCAAAAGAAGCAGGTCGCCTTCCAAGTGCCGTCTGATGAAGACGAAGCTGATGATGAGGAACTTGCTGAAATCATCACAGACAGACAGCTCAGGGCCGCTAGAGCCAAAGGCACAAATGTGCCTCTTCTTTTGGATCCCAAGTTGATCCTTGATTACATCGATCTCTGGCACAAGGACCCCAACACTCCTATGCCTGATTTCAAGCTGACTCCTGGCCAAAGTCATATGCTGACTGCCTTCATCCAAGAAGAAAAATGGAAATTTGAAAAGTCCATGCAAATCAAGAAAGCGCAGTACAAAAAGGAGTGCTTCCTGAAGAAACACGTTGTCTCAATGACAACTGAAGAACTTGTCAACATTCAATCTGAGATCAAGAAACTCAGTGATTAATTTGACGTATACAGAGCTGACTGGCTTGGAGCCAAAGTCAGGTTTGTGAAATTAACTGAAAAGTTCACTTCCAATGTTGCAGCCCCAACGCAACCAGAAAATCCTCAGGCTAAAGCATCTGCTCAGCCGACTGAAGAAAATGCCAGCACCGCTGATGACATTCAGGCTGCTGAAGAAACTCAAAGTACCAGGGCTGATGACTGCATTCCAGCCGCTGATGAAATTGCCAGGGCATCCACTAGTGGTGCGCCTGAAGAAAATGAAGAAGTCAGGGCAACTGCATCAGTTGTGCCTGAAGAAATTCAATCACCTTCCTTTGCTCCTCCTGCGCCTACACCAACTCCGATCCTTCCATCTACAACAGATGTGAAGAAGACCAAGGCTGCAGCGTGCAGCGGTGAAGAAAAGGAAGGCATCAACTTCATCAGATTCTTCAGCCCTGAAGAAGATGAAGCAATTGACTAGCTCATTTGACAACCCAATTGATGTCGTTCCTATCACAACCATGCCATCAAAGGACCTTGTTCCTTTTGATGAACAATATGTGATTCCAAGTGAATCTGGTGATAACATTCCCTCTGCTGCTTCGTCAGAGCAGGTGGATGAAGAAATTGAAGCGGATGCAATCCCTTCAACCCCACAAGTCTCATCGCCCATGCCTCAGTTCACTGCTGAAGAGGCTGGTGTTGAAGAACAAGAAGAAGATGAAGATGTGGACATTGGATGTACCACACCAGTGCTGAATGATGACTTTTGGGAAAGTCAGCACCTCAACTCTCCTATGTTCACACCACTTCAACAAATTCCTCAGTCCCCTGTCAAAACAGAAGTTCAAATGGGATCTGAAGAACCTGGTGCAACTCCTTCTGTACATGAAGCGATTCCAGCCACTAGTGCTGAAGAAAATGTAAATGAAGAATTGAAGACCCAGGCTGCCACTGAAGAAGAAGCTGAAATTCCTCAGCCTGTGGAACCTGAGATTGCGATTCCTGAGGTAATTATGCAATTGACTGATACTCCTCAGCCCAAGCCAAAGGATCCATTCTCGAAGAAGCAAAAATTCAAGGCTGATGACTTCTTCGGCGAGCACGTGTTCTTCACTGACTATAATCCCTATGATTCTGCTCGTCTTAGAAGGAAGCGCTTCTGGACTGTCAGACAGGAAAATTTCTATTCTTCACAACTCTTCAACAAGGATAAAGTCTTTGACCACGAGCACATTCCTCATGTGGACATGGAATCCCTGCCATGCTTCTCCCCTGTCCTCAGTGTGCTTCATGATGCAGGCCTCCTCAACTTTTGCTCTGACATTGTTGATTGGAATGAAGAACTTATTCTTCAGTTCTACGCAACGCTGCACATCACTGGAGATGCTGACGATGTGAATACCTAGGTGTTGGACTGGATGACCGAAAACACTCACTATAAGGCACCGGCATCTGAATTACTTCATGCCCTGCCAATCAGTCCTCCACCTGAAGGAGCTCGTTGCCTCTACCAAGAGCCTGAACTAACTGCCATTATATGCAAGTTCTTATGAAGCCTTTGAAGCCTGGTCAAGCCCCAAGGACCAAATTCCTCGTGAGGGAATTGCTCTATGTGCCAAGAACAGTCTATCGCATTCTGACGAAGACTATGAGTCCAATCAAAGGCCACGACTCGTCTGATGAGGAAATTGTTGGCATCATGAAGAATCTGCTATTCAACGTCATACATGGCATTCCTGTCAACTATCACGATTTCTTCATAAGGACTCTAGCAAATGTTGCACTCTGTCCATTGGAGTTGAAGCCTTATGCTCCTTGGATAATGAGATTCCTCATAACAAGGTCTTCACTCAACTACAAAGCTGATTTTCAGAATCACCTCAGCTACTTGCCCCCAATTGAAGTCCTCAAGCGGACATATTCCTCAGCTGATGAAAAGGGCAAGGCACCTGCTGTCATTGATGAAGGCATTCGTCCATTGGATGGACAGTTTCACAAAGCTGCATCATATTCCAGCAATGATGACTCTGCCACTCATGATTCTGCTGCTAATGCATCCAAGCCAAATCCTCAAGCCACTGCTCCTCGAGTGATGACTGACCGTGAGTTGCTTCTTAGTCTTCACCGGAAGGTGGATCAAAACCATAAATGGGTTAAGCGTCAGTTCGGTTCAATTCTTCACAACATGACTGTTACACATAATGCAGTGAAGAAATACCATTACTACCTCCATGAAGTCTTCGGTCGCACATGGGCTATTCTGTCACATGTATATGGTGAAGAAGATCTGAAGCAAATGGGTCTCAAGGAGGACTTTGACTGGTCTGCACCTCCACCGAAGAAATACAAGAAGGTCAAGGTTCCTTCCTTGGTGGCCAGCTCATATTCTTCATCGCGTGAAACCGACGAGCACGAAGACTTGGACGACACTGCGGCAGGCCCTACAATAACAAACGACCCCAACAACGCTGGCGCTCCTCCATCAACATGATATTCTTCAGGGCCGTTAGTCCTCATTTTCGATCCTTTTGGTCATTCGATGACAAAGGGGGAGAAATTTGAGTTAGTCTTCAAGTGGGTCTATCTTATATGGGCATTTTTTTGCTAAGTTACAACTCTCGTTCTTCTGATGACTTTGTTGCATCGAGTTGTAAACTTAAACTCTATGGTGGCCTGATACTTTTGCTGTGTTTTTTTGCATGCTTATTCCTCATTAATGTTAATGCATGCATGCTGAATTACATCAGTCACCATATTTCATCATGCATTTCAAATTCTTCATATTATATGTCAAATGCGTGTATGAATTACAAGATATAGGGGGAGATCTCCATGATTCTACTCTTCAAGTGTGCATTGCTTCAAAAGAAAAATCCTCACTATGCACATCTTTAGGGGGAGTTCTTATATATCTTGCAATCAAATTCCTCAATTTCAGTATTTACACTTCATATGTTTATCCCCGTTGAAAACTTAACCTATATTGTCATCAATCACCAAAAGGGGGAGATTGTAAGTGCATCTAGTGCCCCTTAGTGATTTTGGTGTATTGAAGACTTATAGGTTAAGGGACTAATGTGTTTATGAGTGTACACATGTCTATAAGTCTATGAGGAGTTTGATATTTACAGGGATAGTCGACTCCTAAATATGAAGTTCTTCAACTGAAGACTTTGGATTTCTGAAGACTTTTTGAAGACTTTGAAAGTGAAGAAATTGGTGTGACCTTGAAGACTAGGTATCCATTCGAGGAACATGAAGCGTGAAGACTTTTGTTTTCGTAGTTTCATTTTCTCTTTCTTGAGTCATAGGAAACACCGTACTGTTAAAGGGGGTCGAGGAAATACTAAGGAAAAATTTCCAAGTGATGCTCAACTCAAAATCCTACACCTACCAATCCCTTCGAGTGAAGTCATTGGAAATCTCATACAGTTGAGTCATATTCTTCAGTGATAGAGACGAAGTTCTTCTGGTCTCTGAGGAATTTGTTCTGACTGAGGAGTTAGGAATTCGCCAGTGCGGATTGCCTACACAGTGAGGAACATGATAGCCCTGGGGAATTTGAGCCTCAAATAACCGACCGTTGCTGTGCTACGCACCGGCTGTCCCAAAATATCTACCCACCTAACGGTCATATCATTGAAGGGCATTTATGTCTTATCATGTCGGGGTGCTCCCTAGGCTATAAATAGCCGCCCCCTACAACCACTAGCTGGTTGGCTGCTCCGAGAGAAACTGACACTTGTCATTTGAGAGCATCCCATCCTCCGAGGACTTTGAGCGAAAATCATCAAGTGAGGAAAACCCAAACCCAAACCCGAACACCTACAAACCCAAAGTGATTGAGCATCACTAAAGAGATTGATCTTGCGTAGATCCGATGCTTGTTACCTTTGAAGACTGTTCTTCTTCCAGACGGTTAGGTGTCATGGTCTAGAGCATCCAAGAGGAAATTGTGGATCGCCGAGTGACCGAGTTTGTGAAGGTTTGGAAGTCACCTGAAGACTTACCACGAATGATTGGGCGAGGTATGTCTGACCTTAGCTCAAGGAGAATACAGTGAGGACTGTGTGTCCGGGACTGTGTGTCCGGGACTGTGTGTCCTCAGGTTTAAATACCTAGCCGCTCCAACCAGACGTACAACTGAGACAGCAGTTGGAACTAGTCTACCAAATCATTGTCTTCACCAAGCTTACTGGTTCCATTTCCTCAACTCTTTCATTTCCTCATTACAGTTGTTGTGTGCTTGTTCATATCTGTTTGAAGACTTTGACTGAAGACTTTCTCAATTTCCTCAGCTCAATTTCTTCAGTCTGTTTGTCTTCATCATGTGTTTACGCTTTCTGTACTCTGTGCTGGTCTTTATTTCATCATGATGACCATGCTTGTGTTCTGTTATGCTTACTTCTGAGTACTTATTCTGCTGCAAGTAGTTCTTCGCTAAGGAATTTCCTCACCCGCAAATTCCTCAGTGAAGAATTCATAAAAATCGCCTATTCACCCCCCCTCTAGTCGATATAACGCACTTTCAGTGAAGGAGAAATTAACCAAAACTTTCTGATCACCATGTCTGCCCTCATGTGGCACAAGACACCGTCGATCATCTCCTCAGGCGAGGCCGGGGTAGCCAAGTAGTGCTCCCAGCTCAATCCTATCTGTGGAAGCTGACCCTTGCCAGGAAACGTGACAAACTTCAGGAAGTTTTGCCGGCAAAGCACACAAAGGACGGAGTTGGGCCTGCAGATTTCCGGAGCATGGTCCCAACCCCTGCAGTATGACTGAAGGAAATATGCCCTAGAGGCAATAATAAAGTTGTTATTTTATATTTCCTTATATCATGATAAATGTTTATTATTCATGCTAAAACTGTATTAACCGGAAACTTGATACATGTGTGGATACATAGACAAAACACCGTGTACCTAGTAAGCCTCTACTAGACTAGCTCATTAATCAAAGATGGTTAAGTTTCCTAACCATATACATGTGTTGTCATTTGATGAACGGGATCACATCATTATGAGAATGATGTGATGGACAAGACCCATCCGTTAGCTTAGCAAAATGATCGTTCAGTTTATTGCTATTGCTTTCTTCATGTCAAATACATATTCGTTCGACTATGAGATTATGCAACTCCCGAATACCGGAGGAATGCCTTGTGTGCTATCAAACGTCACAACGTAACTGGGTGATTATAAAGATGCTCTACAGGTATCTCCGAAGGTGTTTGTTGGGTTGGCATAGATCGAGATTAGGATTTGTCACTCCGAGTATCAGAGAGGTATCTCTGGGCCCTCTCGATAATGCACATCACTATAAGACTTGCAAGCAATGTGACTAATGAGTTAGTTGTGGGATGATGCATTACGGAACGAGTAAAGAGACTTGCCCATAACGAGATTGACCTAGGTATGATGATACCGACGATCGAATCTCAGGCAAGTAACATACCGATGACAAAGGGAACAACGTATGTTGTTATTGCGGTTTGACCGATAAAGATCTTCGTAGAATATGTAGGAACCAATATGATCATCCAGGTTCCGCTATTGCTTATTGACCAGAGATGTGTCTCGGTCATGTCTACATAGTTCTCGAACCCGTAGGGTCCGCACGCTTAACGTTCGATGACGATTTGTATTATGAGTTATGTGTTTTGGTGACCGAAGTTTTTTCCGAGTCCCGTATGAGATCACGGACATGACGAGGAGGCTCGAAATTGTCGAAAGGTAAAGATTCATATATTGGAAGGTAGTATTCGGACATCGGAATGGTTTCGAGTGGTTCGGGTATTTTACCGGAGTACCGAGGGGTTACCAGAACCCCCCCCCCCCCCCCCCCGGGGAAGTATTGGGCCTACATGGGCCTTAGTGGAGAGAGAGGGGAGCCCGCAAGGGGTGGCGTGTGCCCCCCTCCAAGGGAGTCCGAATAGGACAAGGAGGTGGGGGCGCAGCCCCCCTTTCCCTCTCCCTCTCCCTCTCCTTCCTTTTCCCCTCCGGTGAGAAAGGAAAAAGGGGGGGGGCGAATCCTACTAGGAGTGGAGTCCTAGTAGGACTCCCCCCCATGGCACGCCCCCTTGTGGCCGGCCTCCTCCTCCCCTCCTTTATATACGAGGGTATGGGGCACCCCATAGGACATCAGTTGTTCTCTTAGCCGTGTGCGATGCCCCCCCTCCACAGTTTACTCATCCGGTCATAGCGTCATAGTGCTTAGGCGAAGCCCTGCATGGATCACATCACCATCACCGTCACCACGCCGTCGTGCTGACGAAACTCTCCTCGACCCTTTGCTAGATCGAGAGTTCGAGGGACGTCATCGAGCTGAACGTGTGCTGAACTCGGAGGTGCCGTACGTTCGGTACTAGATCGGTTGGATCCTGAAGACGTTTGACTACATCAACCGCGTTAACCTAACGCTTCTGCTTTTGGTCTATGATGGTACGTGGACACACTCTCCCCCTCTTGTTGCTATGCATCTCCTAGTTAGATCTTGCGTGAGCGTAGGAAATATTTTGAAATTGCATGCCACGTTCCCCAATAGTGGCATCAGAGTCAGGTCTATGCGTAGATGATATGCACGAGTAGAACACAAACAGTTGTGGGCGATAATTTTCATACTGGTTACCACCAACGTCTTATTTTGATTCAACGGTATTGTTGAATGAAGCGGCCCGGACCAACCTTACATGACCACGTTCATGAGACCGGTTCCACCGATAGACATGCAACTTGTTTTACATAAAGGTGGCTGGCGGGTGTCTGTTTCTCCAACTTTAGTTGAATCGAATTTGACTATGGCCGGTCCTTGTTGAAGGTTAAAACAACACACTTGACGAAAAATCGTTGTGGTTTTGATGCGTAGGTAAGAACGGTTCTTGCTAGAAGCCCATAGCAGCCACGTAAAACTTGCAACAACAAAGTAGAGGGCGTCTAACTTGTTTTTGCAGGGCATGTTGTCATGTGATATGGTCAAGACATGATGTGATATAAGTTATTGTATGAGATGATCATGTTTTGTAAAAGTTATCAGCAACTGGCAGGAGCCTTATGGTTGTTGCTTTATTGTATGAAATGCAATCGCCATGTAATTGCTTTACTTTATCACTATGCGGTAGCGATAGTTGTAGAAGCAATAGTTGGCGAGACAACAACGATGCTACGATGGAGATCAAGGTGTCAAGCCGGTGATGATGGAGATCATGACGGTGCTTTGGAGATGGAGATCAAAGGCACAAGATGATGATGGACATATCATGTCACATATTTTGATTACATATGATGTTTATCTTTTATGCATCTTATTTTGCTTAGTATGGCAGTAGCATTATAAGATGATCCCTCACTAAATTTCAAGGTAAAGTGTTCTCCCTGAGTATGCACCATTGCTACAGTTCGTCGTGCTGAGACACCACGTGATGATCGGGTGTGATAAGCTCTACGTTCACATACAACAGGTGCAAGCCAGTTTTGCACGTGCAGAATACTCGGGTTAAACTTGACGAGCCTAGCATATGCAGATATGGCCTCGGAACACTGATACTGAAAGGTCGAACGTGAATCATATAGTATATATGATCAACATAGAGATGTTCACCTTTGAAAACTACTCCATCTCACGTGATGATCGGACATGGTTTAGTTGATATGGATCACGTGATCATTAGATGACTAGAGGGATGTCTATCTAAGTGGGAGTTCTTAAGTAATATGATTAATTGAACTTTAATTTATCATGAACTTAGTCCTGATAGTTTTTGCATATCTATGTTGTTGTAGATCAATGGCCCGTGCTACCGTTCCCTTGAATTTTGATGCGTTCCTAGAGAAAGCTATGTTGAAATATGATGGTAGCAACTACACGGACTGGGTCCGTAACTTGAGGATTATCCTCATTGCTGCACAGAAGAATTACGTCATGGAAGCGCCGCTAGGTGCAAGGCCCATTGCAAGAGCAACTTCGGATGTTATGAACGTCTGGCAGACTAAATCTGATGACTACTCGATAGTTCAGTGTGCCATGCTTTACGGCTTATAATCGGGACTTCAAAGACGTTTTAAACGTCATGGAGCATATGAGATGTTCGAAGAGTTGAAGTTAAGATTTCAAGCAAATGCCCGAGTTGAGAGATATGAAGTCTCCAACAAGTTCTATAGCTGTAAGATGGAGGAGAATAGTTCTGTCAGTGAACACATACTCAGAATGTCTGGGTACCATAACCACTTAACTCAGCTGGGAGTTACTCTTCCTGATGATAGGTCATTGACAGAGTTCTCAATCACTGCCACCAAGCTACAAAGGCTTCGTGATGAACTATAACATGCAAGGGATGGAAAAGACAATTCCCGAGCTCTTCGCGATGCTTAAGGCTCCGGAGGTTGAAATCAAGAAGGAGCATCAAGTGTTGATGGTTAACAAGACCACTAGTTTAAACAACAGGGGCAAAGGGAAGAAGGTGAACTTCAAGAAGAATAGAAAGCAAGTTGCTACTCCCGGGAAGAAGCCGAAGTCTGGACCTAAGCTTGAAACTGAGTGCTTCTACTGCAAAGGGACTGGTCACTGGAAGTGGAACTGCCCCAAGTATTTGGCGGATAAGAAGGTTGGAAAAGTGAAAGCTATATTTGATATACATGTTATTGATGTGTACCTTACTAATGCTCGTAGTAGCGCCTGGGTATTTGATATTGGTTCTGTTGCTCATATTTGCATCTCGAAACAGGGGCTAGAGATTAAACAAAGCTTGGCTAAGGATGAGGTGACGATGCGCGTCGGAAATGGTTCCAAGGTCGATGTGATCGCCGTCGACACGCTACCTCTACATCTACCGTCGGGATTAGTTTCAGACCTGAATAGTTGTTATTTGGTGTCAGCGTTGAGCATGAACATTATATCTGGATCTTGTTTGATGCGAGATGGTTATTCATTTAAATCAGAGAATAATGGTTGTTCTATTTATATGAGTAATATCTTTTATGGTCATGCACCCTTGATGAGTGGTCTATTTTTGTTGAATCTTGATCGTAGTGATACACGTATTCATAATATTGAAGCCAAAATATGCAAAGTTAATAATGATAGTGCAACTTATTTGTGGCACTGCCGTTTGGGTCATATTGGTATAAAGCGCATGAAGAAACTCCATGTTGATGGGCTTTTGGAATCACTTGATTATGAATCACTTGATGC